>NC_054067.1:22219107-22520055 GCF_017639655.2 Falco naumanni | reverse complement strand
AATGTTACTCCAGCAGTGCCCAGGCTAGGCGAGGGAGGGGGATCACGCATGGTAACAGTTGGATGCAGGCTGTCAGAAGGCATCCTTCCATGCTTCCCAGCTACAAATCATCGCCTGGATGGCAGAAGGACTGGGCAAAAGGGCTGGAGAAATCTGGCTTGTAGGGAGAGTCTCCTACACAAAGAGGAGGCGTTAGTAAAGCCCAGCTGGGGAAGAGAGTTTTTGTGAGTACTTTCTATCCGTGGATGCCCCCAGGTCAGAAAATTTCTAGAAGCCCAGCTGGGACAGCTGGACTTGGCCGGGCAAGATGCTGGCTGGTGCAGCCTCATTCGGCTCACTTGTTTTCATTTGTTGTTGGTTGTTTTAACCTGAGCTCAGCGTATCTTGGGATTCAGTCCCAAACAGGGATCTGCTTTCCTAGGAAAGTTTCCTAGGAAACTCCCAAATTCTCCACCCACCCACTAGGAACTGTTCCCAGCATGAAAACTCCATGGGGCACGGCACTGTGCATGGGGACCAGGGACCAGACACAAGAAAGTTCATGCTTGGTGTGGATGAGGGGAAGGAGGAGGGTGCGTTTTAGCACAAGTCAGCTGCAAAATGTCCTGGTCACGATACGGATGAGAACCTGCTCGTTGCCTGCAGAGGACGCGGGATGGTCCCTCTGTTTCTAGGCTGCCTCTTGCCGGGGAGCCTACAGCAGAGCCCCGGCTGGATCACCGCAGCCCTGCTGGGAGGCAGAAATGGAGCAGGAGGAATGCCCTGCTGCATCTCAAACCAATCCCAGATCCCTGCGAGGGTCCAAGAAGTCAGAGCTGAGGACTGTAAGTCTTGTGGTTTGTGGTCTGTTGAGGTGAAGCAAAACCAAGCAGAGCCCCAGGAGCAAAGCTACTTCCTACCTGGCTGGAAGAAGGAAGTAACGGGTATCTCGTGGGAAGGACAGGTTTCCTGATGTTTCCAGCCCATTTCCAGACCAAAGAGGGCTCTGAGAAGCAGCTGAATGTTTTGATTTCTGCTTTGACTTGAATCTCAGAGCTTTGGGGTGATGTTTACACGTTATCAGTTGCCTGTTACCAAAGTCCCGCAGATACAAAGCCCATGAAGCTGCTGTCCCTTGACTGTCGGGCTAGGAGAGGTGGTGTTGGTGGAAGACACAGAGTGTTTCCCGAGCAGATTTCCTTGCTGTTGCTACCCAGAAAAGGTAGGACGATTCTTGTTTGACTATTCCTCACAGCATCAATGTGTTTTCAGTCTAGTTTACACCAGCGTGAGAATGTGGAGATGCAACAGTTCAGCAAATAGGGATCTGACTCCTCCATTTTCTCTGCTGCTAAGAAATGGGTTGTGTAGCTGCTTTGATAACTAGCAAAAGCATACAGCCAGACCAAGGGAGGGAGCACAGTCCTGCTCCTGCCTGGAGACAGCCGGATCCAGTTCGCTGTTAAGGAAATTAGATTTTTCATGTACTGCCAAGAGTTAAGCTAATTCCAGGCGCCTCTCTCAGAGATAGGCTACATCCAGTCTTTGAACGACTCATCTAGAGAGAGAAGAATAGCCCAGTGTGGTGCGTCAGCAAGTGGCCCTGAGTCACTGGCCCTATTCATTGTCTGCTGGGGTGACACTGAGCAGCGCCCGAGCCTGCGCGCTCGCCGATGGCACGGTGGTACGGGCATGCTCTCCCGCGCACGCATGTGCGTGTGGATCCCGTGCAAAGACCCTGCTGGAGGGGATGTCCCTTCTGCCCACCCTGGGGCTGTCCTGCAGCACCGGCGAGCAGAGTGATGTCCAGCGCGTTAGTGGCAGCCCGAGCTCAGGGAGGTTCTGGTGGCACCGAGCGTGGGGGTTTTGCGACGGGTGATTTCCACAGGGAGTGAGGTCGAATAGCCCAAGTTGTCTTCAGGGACTAGGGGAGGCTGGCAGGGTTTTGCTGGAATAACCTGGGAGCTGTGACAAATGTGTTTGCCTTCCATGACGTCAGCTGACGAGCTTCATCTCAGGAGGCAGAGAGCCCATGTGACATCCCAGTGAATCCGAAAGCCGAGCCATTTCAGAACTGGGGTCTTTGGCGTGATTGCTGAGGAGGTGTAGTTGCGTCAGCCTCATCAGCCGGGGAGTGAGGAGGCTCTGCAGGGCAGTTATGCTCTAGCTGGAGGAGATCCACACGTTTTCCAGGCTGTGGCTTCCCAGGAGGTGTTCATGTGAGGATAACGTGCCGGGCCAGCAGGGAGGCTGCCGGGTCCGCGGGCAGGGGGAGTGCACAGGGTGCGGAGCCGTGCTGGCAGGCGCAGGGCTGGGGCTTTACCTAGTGTGACTGGAAGGAAAGTGCTGAGTCTTCACAGAGCAAGGCTTTTGGAAGGAGTTCTTTTATTTAGCAGTCTGGGCTGCTGTCAATAAGGTTTGTGGTTTTAGGGCACCATATGCTGTATTCAACACTTTGCCAATCTCGTTAAATGAATCCAGACTAGGCTGTTCACAGAGCAGGACAGAGCAGCTGGAAGCAGTGTATGTCGCAGTCCATCATTATAAGGCCATCGGATAAAAATCTTCTCTTTGGTCTGACATTACAACCTTCATAATCCTTCGTCCATACTAGTTTTCTCTTTGCTGTACAAGAGAAAAGCCCAGAAAGGAGACATTAACATTGCCTCAGTTAATGCCACTGACATTATTTTGATTACAACACGGAGCGAGCATGCCTGGGATAAGGAGAGGATGGGTTTCTTTGCCCCCTGCATGCAGGTACGCTTCAACCTGAGCCCCTCCTATGCCCAGCAGAGCAGGAGCCCTTTGCAGAGCCATTCTCCTGCAGCCACCTGGGACCTTGGAGAACACCAGGTCTAAATGGATTTGTCCTACCAGGAATTTAAACCAAAGTGTTTTCTCCTTTTCATTCAATGATCTTATTTCTTTTCCCTAAAGAAGGCACCATACTTTGGGATTAATATGTAAAACTCAACCTTTCCTTCAGTGGATAAACTTCTCTCTGCTTGGAGAAGAATGCCCATTGGACAGCAGGAATTCCTCCTTGCCCTCCCTGGCAAGAGGCTTTCTCTGCCCCGGGGAGCAGGGGGGTGATGCTGTCCCCGTGGGATCCGGATTCGGGAGCGGGTGCAGGCAGGGGAGCGGGCAGAGCAGGCAGAGCTGCAGGAGGAAAGGTAGCCAGATCCTGCCCAGCTGGAGCATTAGTCCTGGGTTTTGCACTTTAATGTAACTGCCAGTTGTACAAATTAATTAAAAATAACTGAAGAAAAATCCCAAAGAAAGGCCCTGCTTCCTCTGGTGAAGATTAATCATTAGTTGAGCCTTTTTCTTATGAAAATACAGATCCATGGTAGCCCCAGGCAAAAGATTCCCAGGGAGAGCCCTCACCATTCGTGCTCTGAGTTAGGGAAATCGCTTTGAAAGCATCTGACAACTAAAGCAGAACATGTTGAGTAACTTGGCAACACTCAGAAAACATCTTGAAATGGTTTTTGTTCAACACATTTTGCTTTGCTTCAATAGGAGATGTCAGGGCAGTTCATTCACTGCCACTCAGGACTGCAGGCAATGCTGGGAGACGGTTCCTCTGCCCACGTTTAAAAAAAGAAGAAAGAAAACCCCTGATATCTGCTACTCCCGGGGCAGGATCCTCCTCGGCGATGCGATGGAGCTTCCCGTTGCTGAGCTCTGTAGGTGCCTTCTGGCTGGCGAGGTCTCCCCGTGCCACGCTTGCTGGGGAGGTGGGTGACTTACAGCACGGAGTGAGGCTGTAGTGCTGCTGGTGGGACAGGGACCCCCGTCCCGTCCTGCTGGGAGGGACACTGCCTCGTGCTCAGCCTTCGGGCTGAAGGCTCTGCCCTCAAAAAGTCATGCAGCGGCTTGTGATAAGCTGTGACATGATAACTCACCAGCAGCCTGGGAAGGAATGCCTGTAGAAATTGGTAAAGACAAAATCAGGACAGAAATGTACTGAGGTTCTGCAAAAAACCCTACTAAAATCTATGTGATGTGGCAGACAATTCTGCTTATAGGCTTTTTGAGCTGCCCTGTGGCTTCCCATCCATGGGGCTGTAAATCTCTCTTAAATTATACTCGGAAGGTTAGGAAGGGCAGTGTCTAATGTTCAGGCTGGACATTAACAATCTACTTTAGCCCATCAAAGTCAGCTCTTGGGCATCTCAGCAGGGTGACAGAGGTACCTACATGACAAAACCCTGTGATCATCCCTTCTCCCCCCAAAAGGAGCCTGTTCAGAGCTCCTGGATCATGGCAGCTCTCGGTGGGACTGCACAGGTCCAAGCATTATTTAGTTTTATTTCAGAAGTGAAGGTTTTC
Source organism: Falco naumanni (assembly GCF_017639655.2). Taxonomy (NCBI): domain Eukaryota; kingdom Metazoa; phylum Chordata; class Aves; order Falconiformes; family Falconidae; genus Falco; species Falco naumanni. The sequence continues at coordinate 22,515,738 of NC_054067.1, read as the reverse complement.
AGCAGCTCTGTTTGGGTATTCTTGGTCCATTTGGCTCTTTGGGTGACTGCTGCCAGTTCTGTGTGACACTGCAGGGAGGGGGATAGAGAAAGCCTGCTCTGCTCGTCTGAGCACCAGCCAGGAGTCAGCACCTGACTCCTGAAAATCCCGGCAGTTTAGAAACGTAGCATCACAGCCTGGTTTGGGCTGGGAGGGAGCTGACAGCCCCCCGAGCCCCAACCCCCTGCCAGGGGCAGGGACACCTCCCACCAGCCCAGGTTGCCCCCAGCCCCGTCCAGCCTGGCCCTGAGCACCCCCAGGGATGGGGCACCCACAGCTGCTCTGGGCAGCCTCTGCCAGCGCCGCCCTCACAGGGCAGAATTTCTTCCCAGTATCTGCCCCAAGTCTGCCCTCGGTCAGCTTAGAGCCATCCCCCCTTGTTCTATCGCTGCAGGCCCTACTGAAAAGTCTGTCCCCATCTTTCTTGTAAGCCCCAGTTGACACCACTCCTGCAGCCCCAGGCTCCAGCTCAGCCAGCCAGCACCAAGCATGGCTGAGCCACGAGGAGCATCCTCCCAGAAACGGGGCTCCCCCAAAGGGGGCTGGCTCTGCCGCCCATGGGCTGGTCCTCGGCAGTCCCATGCGTGGGGCCGGGCAGGGCGTGCAGCTGCCGCCGGGCTGGGCATGGGCTGGTGGGTGCTGGGCCCGTCACTGGGAGGGGAAGGGGAGGTTCTGCCTCTGCCCCCGTTGTGCGGAGCTGTGTGAGACCCCGCAAGGGAGCTCACCCACACCACTGCTGCGGGGCGGGCTGCAGAGGGACCTTCGGCTCTGCCCTGCTGGGGTGAAGGGAGCAGAGGAAATCCTGTGGCCGTACACGATGCGTAAATAATTGTCCAACAAGGATCATTAAAGAAGAAATAAAAATAATTCCTTTTTGAAGTTGCTGAGGTTCTATCAAAGTTCTCAGCCCCTGCTCACAGGACAGGGTGTTCACCGGCAGGAGATGGGCTGTGTTACCACACACCATTCCTCCGCCTTCCCCTTGGACGCTGCATATCTAGTACTTTTGTTCGAAACAAGGTTGGGAGTGGTTTCCAGTCTTGTTAGCATTTTGTGATGATCCCTTTTCTGGCCAGGAAGTCGCCAACTTGGGTTCTTGTAAACTGAAACTCAAAAAAGAAAAAAAAAGAAGAAAAAAAAAGAAGGGTTTGGCTTGTGAAATTTGGGGTTGGTTTTACCATTTTTAAACGTATTGGGGAATGGTACGTGCTTGAGTTGCAAAACAAAAAGACATTTCAAGCCAGACAGTTATTTTTTCTTATTCTGAAATTTGTCAAAACAAGCCATATTGATAATTGTGACCAATTTTTTTCAAATTGAGAAATGTATCAAGAGCAGCCCTTTCCCACAAAACCTTTCATTTTCAGAAAATAAAATGAAAAAAATCAATCATACTTTTTCTGCTCGCACAGTTGGAACTGGTGGCAGTGGATTCGGAGAGAATAGCAATTTGTAAGGAATTCCAACCAGCTCTACTTAAAATAGCATCCAGCAAATTTCTTGGGGGCAGTAGGCTGAGCGGCTCCGTGGTGAAAGCAAACTGGAGAGCTGCCTTTCTTACCAGGATGGTTTCAGTCCAGGGTAACACACCTTGAGAGCCACACGGGCACATTCCCTGGGGAATTTGCTGAGGTGCTGCTGCCAGGAGGAAGCATCTCTTCTTCCCTAGGACCTCAGCTGGTGGTGGGTGCCCCCGGCCATCCCTCGAACCAAGCCCTGTTTTCCAAACCAAAATGAATCCAGCTTCTTCTAGCCTCCAATACATCCAGACATCACAGTTTAAGGGATGCCTTTGAACCAGAGATACTCCCATATGTTCGTGGGAGTTTAGATTTGGAAGAAATCCAGTGCACCGGTCTGGCAGGGATGCCACAGAGCCAGGAAAGCCAACGCTGCGGTTTAACAAGAGCTGTTTGAAGGGAGAGCACTGGAGAGCCCCAAAGCGAGTGCCCTTGCCTCTTGCCCTGCTCCCTTCGGAGCGTGGGAGATGCTGCTCCTGGCAGCCGAGGTGAGGTCTCCCAACCCCTCTGCTGCCGGCGAGGGCTGGGCTGGGGGGTCCCGGCATGCCGGCAGGCACGAGGGGCATGGGGGACCTCAGCAGGGACCGGAGCCCCCCCGCCAGGATGGCTTTGTCTGTGTGTGACCAGGCTGCTTGTGACCGAACCCTTCTCAAGTGCTTGTGAAATGTCGGTGGTTACAGAGCTCAGACCTACAAAAAAAAGGTCCTTTTACAGTACACGGTGGCGAGGTGAAAAAAAACACAAAACAAAACAAAACCATACTGCTGAAGTCAAAATACTCTTTCTAATCCCCCTGCCCGGTTTCTCTTTCTTTCCAGCTTTCTTCCTCTGCCTCCCGGACCCTCCCTCCCTGTTCCCACCCCCCCTTCTGTTTCTCTTTCTCCCCTCTGTCATAAGAAAGTGACTGTGTCCTCAAGGGGACAGTTTTCTTATGCCATTTTATACACTGTGCTTCATGTTTAGAACTTTTTTGCACTAGTTCCTATTACATTTATTTTCCAAAATGGTTTGACAAAAAACAAACAAAAAAACCCAACAAAAACACAAAACCATGCTATAATTCAGTTGTATTAAAAATATTATCCTACTACTCTCTGTGTTCAATAGTCTCTGTACCTGTAATGCTTTCAGTTCTGTTGTATTTTGGGGCAGAGGTTTTCTCCGCTCCTTGTTTAACCCAGTAAAGAAATAAAATGTTAAGAATTGATGATAACTTCCTCCTCCCTTTCTCTGCGGTTTAATCTGGGCCGAGTAGGTCCCGGCGCGCTGCTCGCCGGCCAGGAGATGCGTGGGACAGGCTGCCGAGCCCTGCTCCCCACCAGAACCTGCCCTGCAAGCTCCATCTGTCTCTCCTGTGGGTGCTTTTTTTCCTGCAAAATCCAATCTCAAATGGAGGACAGAAGAGGCAGAATGGAGGGACAATAACCCTGCCTTACTGAATTTGATTTCGTAACCTTTCTTTATATTCTTTTGTTTCTTGCCTTCACATTTCTTGCCATGGGGCTCACCTCAGAACAATAGGGGCAAAGACTGTCACCAAGAGATTCATCAGAGAATAATGACTGAACCAGGGTATCCAAATTTTGCCCAGCTGAAGTCCACACCCACATATAATCTGGAATTAATTCATCTGGACAACAGATCTCGGCATGCAACGAGCTAGGACACTCCGCTCCAAATTGAATGCTGCATGCCAGGCTACAAAAGGCCATGTAATAAAACTCTGAAGTTACACTTTGGCCACTCTTACCCTGAGCTGAAAATTCTCAGTTTGGAAAGAAGACGAGGAAAAGAGAGCAAAAAAAGAATGACATTGGATGGAGACAGAAATATTTTTTTTAAAAAGCAGATGGGTGCAGAAGGCAAATGCTGGGGGGAGGGGGGGGGCGGGTGCTGGGCGGCATCGGCCCTACTGTAGGACCGGAGCAGAGAAGTGGTGGGTGCAGGAGGGGGGGACATGGAGGGCACAGCCAGGAGGGGGATGGCTGGTGTGTGACTGCACGAGGGGCTGGGTGGGTAAATAATTAACGGGATATATCAGTGCTGGAACTGAAGAAGGGTGTCCTGGCCTTCCATGAGGTTCTTGTTGCCCTCTGCCCAAACCAAATCACCTCTACGAGAGGCTAGTTTCCTTTGTGTCTCAGAGAGAAGAAAAAAAAAAAAAAAGAAAAAAGAAATTATATATATATATTCACCAGAGTTTCTCAAAGAGAGGAGCTGGCCCAGGAGCAGGAGGCAATGCTGGCAGGGTTGTGCTCAGGTGTGGACCAGGGCTGCACTGTCCCCTTTCCTCTCTCGTCACCTGCAGGGACACCATTGGCTCTTCTCTCCTTTTTGCCCCACATGGAGCCAACATCCATGTTCAGCCCTTCAGCTGCAAAACCCAAAGCATTCCAAAGCTGCCTGCCCGTGCCACCAGCATGCACAGCTTTTTACACGTGGACAGAGGTGCACACATCTCTCCTCCCTGGCCACTGATGGTGGCAGATGGATCGGTACCCGATTCTCGTTTCCACAACGCTCTGCTCAGGGTATCTGCCAGCTGGGTAGAAGATGGCATCACACCTCCTCTCAGAGGGAGCCATTTCGTTGGTACAGCCGCCTGGTTGCCTTTTTGCCCAAAAAACCCAGAGGGAAGAGGTCCAGGACACCAGGACAGGCAGGTGGGAGGATCACGGTGCTACTCCCAGTCTGGGCAACTAGGGATCAATGTTATCCAGCCCATTTTTAACCGAAACCACACTGCTCGCTTGTTTCTTGAGTCACATTAAGTCATCCACAACATCTCACAAGGTTCCCAGCAGCAATAACTGGCTGAGTTCCCACCAAATTTCTCAGGTAACCTTCCCAGCTTTGGCAGGGAAGCAAGGGGACAGTGTGGATGCTGTACAGGAGCAACATCGATGCAAATCAGCAAGGGGTGTGCAGGGAGGAACAGGACTTCTGTTCTAAAATCCATTTGTCCTCGTTTGTTCCAGCTTACTGTTTGGCTTTTCAGAAAGTACCATGTTCTGCGGCCACCACAGTGTGAAAATAAGGCGAAGCCAAGAAGGTTTCCAGGATGAAGCATGAACTTCTAATGCACATGCCTGATGGCCAGCTAACAGAAATGGGGCCGGGGCGGGGGGGGGGGGGGGGGGGTGGCTCTTCTTACTTGCGTACAGGGGATCGTGCTTAGCCCCACAAACAGAAAAGGGTATACCAGGCTGTCTCCAGGCTGGCACATGTCCTGCTGTAGGCAATTAAATCCAACTCGGCCATTTCCTAATGCCTGCAGTCCCCCCACTTGTTTTTCATGAGGTTAAATTAGTGATTCCTCATGAGTGTGTCCTGCTCTGCCCCAATCTGAGCAGCTCTGGGCTTTACCTGGGCTCCTACAAAGGGCTTAAGCTGTTAAATAGCTTCAGGACCCAGATGGGACCAGACTTCTCAGAAAAGGTGCTTGGGCTCACTTTTTCCTGTGGAAGTACTGCTGGCAGGATGGGTACCAGCAAGCCACGTGCCATGTTCATTCCCACCAGCCTCCTGCTGCAGCGAGGAGAAGGCACTGGCTGGCACCGTGCTCGGCACTGGGGAGGCAGCACCTGCCTGCTGTGAAGCCTTCCAAAAAGGGCCTGCTGCTGGAGGGTGAATAGCTGGGTCCGGGGGCTGGCAGGGAGACCGCAGCCAAGGGGGCGGGAGATGAAGCCTGAGCCGCTCGCTGAGCCCATGGATAGGGACACCGTGGTGTGGCTTGGGTGGGCTGCCCTGGCAGATGCTCAGAGCAAGCATATGGCATTGCTGCCTCTGGAATATCCGTACAACAATGTGCAATTAATGGGATTTCTGAGCCAAATGCAAGGGATATCTCTTTGCATAACAGCTCTGGACTGATGGTTAACTGCTGGATTTGTGTAGCTGCATTCTTGGACCCAGCTACTCTGCGGGCATTCCTGCTCCTGCGGCAGTGGCTGCTGGGGTGCCATGTGGCATGCTGGAGGACCTGTTTGTCTTAGCATCTCCTTTTGATGCCTCTGTGTCTTATCATCTGAGATGTCACACCCCCAACCTCCGTTCCCTGGGCCTCTCATGGTGTAACAGACCTTGAGCATCTCTCCCCTTGGTCGCTGCCTCTCCAGAAAGAGAGGTACCACCAGCATGCCCTGCCTCCACGATGCCTCAAAAGAGGCGTCTCTTGGGGCTTGGCTGCCATATAAAGAGCCCTCAAGATTTACGGGGCTAAAGAAGTAATCAAGGCGGCACATGGCTGCCCAGCCTGGGGAGCAGTGATGCTGCTCCTGCTGGCAATGAGCACTGGACACAGCACAAGGAAGGATCTCAAATGGTGCCTGAACCATTGTAGCAGCTAAAAATCCACCCAGGAACATGTCAGTTCCCAGGGATTTCATTAGCAGGGATTTGAAGTTGATGAAAGTTAAGTGGATATAAATTTTCGTGCTTATAGGCCTGCAGACTTCAAAGCTGGAAGGCAGCGTGGAGAGAGAGAGAGATAAATTTCTCAGCTATAAATTTGCCTTGTGACTCCATAAAAACTGCAATGGGCAGCGTAAAAATATTTCTGCTGGAAAGAGCATGGAAAATGCTGCATTCCTGAGAAAACAATGCAAAGCGCTGCAGACCCAAATCAAACTCCAGACTTGGAAATGCTTTGAGGTGCAAGATGGGACTCTCTGGGCCCTGAAATCATGAGGGGGGTGCAGATTTCTAACAGCATCTCTCCTGGATGTGAACTAGGAGTTCCCCTTGTGTCTGTATTTATTTATGTAGTTTAATAATGACACAAAAGGTTCTGCATTCTGGTTTATAAAAAAAACCCCAGTGTGTCATTTTCAAGCATATGCATCTAGAAACCACACTAACTGCAATTATATTTCTGGACAATTTCAGAGCTCCTGAAGCTTCTCAGTCTTCCCTGGGCAGAGGACTGCTTAGGGCTCGTGAAAATTGGGCAACTTGTTACCATGAATCTAAAAATATGCTCAAGGGCCCTGTTCTTCACACCAACATTTGAAGATGGAAGACCAAGAATCCTGAAAAGACAGCCTGTGCTTTATCATCCCTCCTATTCCTTGCCTTAAGAGTACACTTTCAGGCTGTGTTTTCCACCTACCAGGAAGCTCAAGGATGTTTCTAGGTCTTTCCAAGTCTGTACGTCCCGGAGTGCCCTGATGTGGGTGAGTTCTTCACTTATTTTTATGTGATCTAACAGGTATTTTTTTGTAGGTTTATGGATCTTGTGACTGGAAAGTTAGTGTGATGCCACCTCAGAAATCTGATGAAAATCTTGTAGTTAAGGGTTGAAGAAATTATTAATGATGATAATTTTCCACATTTTTGCCTGGAGGACTCCTTTGTTCTTGTCTTTTTGTCTAAAATTTGCCTTAAGTAAAAGCTAACAATCTATTTTTCATTAGCAACCCCCTTGCCGTAGCAGAGCTGGAGTTGCCTGCACGGGCTGTAGAAGGTGGGTTTATGTGGCTTTATCTGTCAGCTGCTACGAGCCAGATGGGTTTTACTGCGTGATGTCTGTCTTGCTCTGTTTTTCCTGGTCTCTCCTTTGCCCACTTTGGATCATGGCCTTGGCACTGCGCTCCGGTCTGTGTCATTCTGCTAGACCTGCTTTGGTAACTGAGGAAGATCAAGGCCATACCAATGTGTTTCCTCCATTGAAAACATCAGTGTCTTTTATTAATTCAGCTTTACTTGTATTGAAGTGAAGCCCTGTGATGGGAAAGGGCTGGAAGCAGTGTGTTTTCTGCCTTCATGTGAAAGCAGAAGTTCCTTTCTTTTCTCATCCATATTTGTAGAGATGCATATTTCAAGGAGAGAAGGCACAGACGGAGAAGGTGTTGCTGGTGCCATGTGGGACTTGGATGACCGTCCTCTCTTGTGAGCTTGCCCTGAGCCAGCAGTGTGCCCAAACCCCTGTTAATTAAACCACATCAGGTGAAACTTTAGGTCCCAGTATTCTGAAAAAAAGGGGTGGGGGGAAGAATTTCAAAAGCCTGAAGGTGAAGCACTGGAAGCGAGATGACCTCGGTCACCATGTTTCCCTTTTACAGAAGGGCAGGTCCTCAGCTGCTGAGCAGATTCCTTGGCTGTCAGCAGGAATGTGCTGGTCCCATCCTGGGGACTTCTCCTTAAAGAGTGGCAGAGGAGGCTCGGTGAGGTTAGGCTGGATGTTGTAGGCTGAGTTTGGGAAGGACTGGACACAGTCACCCTCCTGTTTCCCTAATGGGCAAACAGAGCAATAGGCAATTGTGGAGGGAAGTTTGGTGGTGTGTTAGGGGAGCAGCACAGGCATGCCAGGATGATCCAACACGGATCCATCCCTTGCACTGCCCCTTGGGCAGCTTTCTGTAAGGAAAAGTGTGCAGGATCTGGTTTTCCTTTGAAGAAGGAATTGTTAAGTGCAAGCAAAGATCACAGGCCTGATAAATATGAGGGATGTCAAATTACATCAGACTTCCTCGTCTTGATGTGGAAATGTCAAGACAAGTGCCCTGAACCAGGTACCAGCAGCTGCTCCAGGAGATGCCACATTAGCGGGAGGTTATCTTTGTATGATCAGTGGCCCACCGCCACATTTACACCCTACTTTGCTCTTCCCTGCCAGTCCTCTTCATGGTTTTGGTATGGAATGGGTCCCCTGTATGTGATAATTAGGATTATATCCTCTGTCTCTCTTGGGCTACCTGCTGCCTTTTCCAAGGCTTGCACTAGCAAGTTCTCGCACTCTTCCTCCGGCCCTTCTCAGCTTTTTCCCACCACCCTCCTCTTGATCACTCAGCCTTCTTGCCTGTGACTTGATCTTTGCTCTAAAAGCAACGGGGACTGCCCCACACCTTCTCTAAGCCGGGATCGCTGGGTCACTCCTACCCCAGCGTTTGTGCCTTGCCAAGTCAGTTGGTGCCCTGCCTCCCCGCCGCGGGGTGCCCAGGCTGGGGAGCATCCAGCCCCGCAGGTGAGTCCACGCCCGCCTAGAAGGAAAGCTTTGCTGTCGGGAGAAGATGCCCTGACATGTTTGTATTCACAAGCTTGTCAACATTTGGCTTTTTCTTTCTCTTGGGGAAAATTGCTACTGTTTCTAACACCATTTCAGATCCTCCAAGCCTAGTTGTGAACAAGTCTAGCGTGAGTACGAAAACACCAGATGCCATGGAGACCCGTTCTTGGTGAGTCTATGCTAGAAGCTGTCACGACATTTGCATTAGGGATGGTGGAGTTAGGAAGCCAAAGAGAGGACCTCTTTTATGTAAACTGTAAGTTTTTCATAAAAGCCTTTCTAATTTGTACCAAAGAGACTCTAGCACACCCTTGGGACTGGTAAAAATAATAATAGCTTAAGTGGTAGAAGACTGTGAATTTGAAACAGAAGGTTATGAGATTTAGAAGTATTACCAAAACATCAACATTATATATCAATAAATGCAATTTAGATATACAAAGGAGATAGCAAAGACCTTAACAAAGAACTGTCAAGTCTTACCTCTTCAGAGCTCTTTGAAATAAAGCAGATGTCTTCATCCAATTGATCCAGTGAAACTGGCCTTCACATCCAAAAGTATGTTATTTCAAATCGCAAATGAATTACTTCTTTCAAAAATTACATGGTTTGCTATTTTTCAATCTTTTTTTTTTGTTTCATTCTGAGATGAAACACACATGTTTGTATTGGCTGGTTTAGCCTAGAAATGCAGCTTTCCCCAAAGCTAGCAATCCAGAGCTCATGGAGACATGGCTGCTGGACCTGTTATAAGAGATGAAGGCGAATGGCACTCATTAGGGCTGTATCTGTTTGCTGCTTGAAATATGCCTTTGTAATAAGCAATTTGGAGTTTGCTATTCCACACCATAACAAATGGCTACTGCCCCTTTCCAAACCCGCTAACCAAGGCTCAAATGGCACGCTTTATCGAGCCCTGATCCATCGTGGGATCCGCAGAGGAAATTGCCGGTTTAAGGCTGTGTTGCTGTAGGATATTACATCTCAGCCTTGTGATCTTTCCCCTCGCTTAAATCTGCGACTGCTGGGATGCATCTAAGAACAAACACTCGGGTTTTCCTTCCCCTGGTTATTGCTGTCATGTCATATTAACAGTCTCAAGGTTGCAAATCACTGAAGTCCCAGGTCACCTGGAAACTAAACCCCATATGTGGAGGTCCTGGAGCCGGATCAGCGCCTTGGGCATGCAGTTTCCAATAACTGAAGCAAGCAGCAAAGGACAGCTCCATATGTCCTCCTTATGACCTTTCCTGCTTTGATATAAATCCCTTGGATTTACCCTTCTCAAAGCCAAGGCTTTACTTCTTTACCCTGGGCTCACCCTACCATACCTGAAATGCTCAAAGTTCAAGTTTAACCCAGAGCTCTGGTCCCTAGCTCCCGAAATGTACTGACCTCTCCTCCCCGCTGGCACCTCTGTGGGCACAGTGGGGGGGGGGGGGCAGAGGGAAATGCCTGGAGCCAGGGGGTGGGGGGCTTCACTCCACCGTCTGCCCCCCTGCAGCTGTGTTTGCTGGGCAGGCTGAGGCTGCGTGGTGGGCAAGGGCTGAGCTGAGACCCTCCACATCGGCACTGGCCGGCGATGCTGCTGGGAGGTGGTGTATCCACGTGGATGCCTGTGGGCGTCAGGCACGAGGACACACTGGCCACCACACTACCAAAACCCACTGCAATCAAGGTAATTTTTCATTCTTTTTCCATTTTTCTTCAATAATCTTTAATTTTATATATATGTTTTTTAATCTGCTTAACCCAAAACAGCTGTTTACAGCAGCCTAAATCATCTGTGTAGCTGCAAGCAGAGAGACGTGGCATGCTGCTATACCAGGGCTAAAGCTGCCTTAGGAAGGAGGGCAGTGCTGTGGTCTCCTCCAGATCCTGGGCTTTTTAGTGCTAATAACGAAGCACCATTGCTCTCTATATATAGTGCATCAGAAATGTAGAAGCTGCAGGCCAGATGTGCCTGAGGAAGGGCAGGATGAGTGCTTTTTGCAGAGAGGGGTTATTAGGAAAAATTTCTTCACTGAAAGGGTTGTCAAGCATGGGAACAGGCTGCCCAGGGAGGTGGTGGAGTCACCATCCATGGAAGTGTTTAAAAAACTGTGTAGATGTGGTGCTTAGGGACATGAGTTAGTGGTGGGCTTGGCAGCGCTGGGTTAAGGGTTGGGCTTGATGATCTTAAAGGTCTTTTCCAACCTAAATGATCCTATGACCCAGGGCTGGTGGCTCTGGGGGTGGTTCTGGAGGGCAGACAGGCTCCTGTGATGATCCCACCAGGTAACAAAGCAGAGACACCACAGCCCACAATGCTTCCATGGTAACAAGCGATGGTGCTTCGTGTGCTGACTGCATTGGAGCCCACAGCCACTGGTCCTGCAAGTCCATGTGAAGGAACCAGCAACAGGGAGATGGGACATCAGTCAGTGCCACAGATGCCCTAGAGCAGAGCTCCGGTAGGAGCCACACCACTGCTGCTCTCCTGATGGGCATCGAGGAATACCAGGAGGAACTGCAGCAGCGCAAGAGAAGTCTGTGGCTTTCCACTGAGGTGCAGAAAGCCGGTTTAGTCCAGTGGGTACCAAACCTTCGGGTATGCTGAGCTATGGGACAGGCCAGGCCAGCACCATGCATGCAGCTGGGCTGGGAACAGCCTTGCACAGACTGTGTTGTGTCCGTGGAGAGATGCATGAGCATGGGATGGTACTTGGGCTCATGTGCGTCACGGAAATTGAGCTGATATCATTGAGAATTAACTCTGCTGGCCAGTACTGCATTTTGTGCTTAGGCTTGTCCCTGCAGAGCAGGTGGTAACCTTGGTTTCATGACCATAAGGTCTCCTCCAGCCAGAGGGAAATCCAGCGGGAGATGTTCTGGAACCCCCCTGCCTTAGATTTGTGGTGTCGGTGCATATTTCAGCCTCTCTGGCTTCTGCTTCTCTTGCTGTAGAGATTTAAATTCTATGGATAACAATTTAATCAGGGCTGCTTCTCCAAAGAGGTAATTTGTGCTGTGCATTAGCAGAGACAAATACAAAGGGACCAAAATTATTTGCAGATGGAGCAGGGCCACAGCTTGAGCCCCAGTACGGACAAAGACTGCTACTGCTGCAAGACCCCTCTGCTCCCGCGCCGAGGGCGGCCACTCTGTTTGTTTAGGTGGGACGGGGCGTACCTTGGGGGTCTCCCAGCAGGGCAGGGCAGCGCAGCTCTGCGGGATGGCTTCCCTCCCGCAAGCAGCACTGAACCCAGAGCCGGGCTCCCCTGCGGACAGGTCGGGCGAATGCCTGCAGCAGGAATGCTGGAGCCTGGGGAAACTCCTGCCATCCTCTGGCAACGGGCAGAGGAGAGGAGCACCCTCGTCGTGGTCCTCTAGCTCCCTTTGCCTCCTCCCTGCATTCGTGTGGGCTGGTGGGGGGCGAGTGTTGGCCATACGAGGGGCAAAGCAGGCTCCAGGCTTTCTGGAAGGGTGCCTTGCACATATCATGTGTGTTCCTCGAGGCAAAGATCATATCCTCTTGCACTGGCAACAGCGAATCCTGAAACTGGCACCCCAGGACAATAACTTGGAAGGCTGCTCTGCTGCCTGCTCGCCTGAGCGACCTGGGCTGTGGGGAGCCGAGGGATCCGGGGCGATGAGGCAGCAAGTACCGGGGAGGTTGTATAACGTGGTGTGGAATATCATTGTTCCAGCCAGGATGAGTAAGAGCACAGCTGACGCTGGTCACCGACTGCACTTCCATGTGTCTGAGGGAGGGGGAGGCTGAGAGACGGTTGCACAGTTGAAAATAAAGACAATAAGTCTATAAAAGTTTAAGAACTGAATAGATTCCGAACATTTGTTTTTCATTATCACCAAATAACATATAAATAAACATACAACAGAACCAAGAGCAACATCCTAGTTACCCTCTCTAGAAGAAGCTGTGTTTAGGCTTAACTGAGCCTTCTTTGGCCAAACCTCCTCCTCGTACGCTCTGTAAAGACATAGCAAACTGGCTGAGCAGTTGGGCCTCCATCTTCCCTTAAAGCAGAAAGCACAGCACAGCTCGTCTGTGCAGGAAAGCTCGATGGCAACGTGCTGCTAATTCTTAGAAGTCGGTAGTACAGGGGGAAGAGCATGTGAAAATAAGCACGATAAGGTTCAATAGACCTGTTGGGTTTTTCCTCTCTGCCAAAAGGACGCAAGCATACAAGCGTACATAACTACTCTTGTCATTATTGCTCGTTGATAATTGTTACTGCTTCTCAAAGTAAAAAATGTCTCTCAATACATAGTGGGAGGTTTTGCTTTGCCTTCTTTCATGTTTAATGATGTAAAATGGCCCCTCGAGTGATGCTCTGTGCTCTGTAAATGCTGCCTAGTGCTTATGAGAAGAAAAATAATTCAGGCTTACAATGCAGTGGCTGTTCAGCTGAGGCTAGGATATCAAGTGTTCTGTAGTCATCCTCTGTCTTGCGCCTCTCATGGAAGCCTGTTACAGTGACTGCCAGTCAGGTGGGGGGAATGGGATGATACTGGTGCAGGAGAGCTTGAGGAGAGACACAAGAAGCTTGGTAGGTGTCATTTGAAATGACAGTTACAAGAATTCACGGAGTAAGGTGGGAGAGATGGATGAATGATCAGAGACAGGTAGCGATGGCCTGAGGGAGGGGGAAATCTCAGAAGAGTCCTGGGCAGAGCCAGGAAAGAGGCATCCCATGAATGCAATTGCTTAGTATGTGTTTCTTTTATAACATGAACATGTTGCTTGATCCATGCCCCAATGGAAGCAGTCGGACACAAGTAATGAGCTTTCCTGCACAGGCAGAGCTCGTAGCTATTGAAAAGGCAATCTTAAGCAAACCAGCTTGTACGAAACGTCTCGGCTCATGCTGAGGAAAAATAATTGTAATTGCAGCGATGTATGGAGGCTTTATGAAAGTCAGGATCCTTTGTCCTAAGGATTTATAAATGTATCTGAGGACACAGTCGGTATGCTATGACTTCAGGTTTCAGGAGACTTTATTGTATTAACGTTAACGTTGCTGCTAACATCACCGAGAGAGTAAGGGATGGCTTTCCTGCAGTTTAGCGGAGCTTTCCTCAAAGGAAAGTCATGAATTCCAAAGCTTTTAGGTCACACATGTTAAAATCTACTCTATTGCCGCTGCAAGTATTACAGCTGTTTTCAAAATGTAAATGGGAAATGGGCTAAAATCTTCTTTACAACATCCTTCTAAGAGGATTGCCTGATCCCTTACATATGCATAGCCCCTGGCACTTGGACCTGCCATAAAGTGCCCTGTGTTATGCTGAGAGAGTTTTACCCATCCCAAAAGGAAGGGAGATCTTCGACACTGACAAGGCTGCTGTAGCAGGTTTTTCCTCCCACCTTTGGTTAAACCCTGCTTGGATGGGAAGGCTAGCTCGGTTGCACTGTGGGGCTGGGAAAATACCAGCAAGTTTAGGAATCAAGAGAAAAAGTTGCCTGGCATTAGAGATATTGCCTCTGCGCGTTCTTCTCCTCTCCAGCCTCTGCCCACCCTCCAGAGGACTCTCGCTCTACATGGGCTGGAGGGAACAATGCCTTTATTTTTGGAATGTTTCCTTTTTTCCTAGATTTCTCTCTATTGTTCACGGGCTGGGGGGGGGGGGGGGGAAGCAGGGGCAGCTGGACCCAATAAAGTCCAGCAGATATAAAGAGGCAAAATTTGGGTGGGGGGACCTCTTCCTTGTGAAAGAAGTAATGTTATTTTCTGATTAAAAAGGACTGTTCTTGATTTTCCTATTGTGGACCCTGCCTTTGATCAGCCCATCCGAAGCATTACGAATCTGTGCCATTTCTGCAGCCGTTAGGAGTGGGAGGGTTTTCTGTCCTCGGGTCCTGCCTCTCCTGGACTGGGACTCCTTGGAGCGATGAGGCTGGGCTACAGAAGACAACTTAAACCTTTGAGGTTCCTCATCCATATAATAAAGTTTATCACGGATGGCATAGTAAAAGGGGATGAAACTTGGAAAAGAACAGGCACAGGCTGCATTCAGCAGAGAAAGAGGACTCGTGGCTCAGAAAGAAAACATCTCCCCACCATGCGCTCACCAAAGCCTGAAGCTGGCAGCAATGCTCAGAACGAGAGCCATTAAAAATTAAAATAAAACTCGGCAGAAACAGAAACCTCCATTTGTGGGGCTTGACCGGTGCCACGTGGTCAACGGGTGAGGACCTCTCCCAGGTCTGAGATGACACATGTTATATATTATTTATATCATCAGATGGGATGTCTTTTTAATTGGTGGGATGCTGCACAATGATCTGCTCTAGCAGGCAGAAGTACCTCAATTTGAGGATTTGGCAAATGTCCCTAATGAGATCTGAGCAGAAATGGTGAACTTGTTATTGATGTTAATTAATATTATTAACTTAGTTAATATTAATAACTGATTGACCCCGCTACGCAGCTTGGACTTGAGACGTTTGCAATACAGACCTGTCTTTAAGACCCTATGGACATACACAGTACAAAGTATTTCAGGGACTTCTGGACTGGCTTGAACCTCTAAAACTCATCTTAAAAGTAAGAAATTACTCTTGAAATTGGAACTAGGCTATTGCAAGCCTCAGCAGGTCAATGTATGATTGTTTTTAAATATACTGATCTTGTAAAACAGTAACAACCATAAGCATCCAAATAATTATAAATCATCCTAAAATAATTACAGAATTTTGTACAGAGGATTCATTCGCTTTTATTTGCTTTTTTCTCTTGAGTTGTTAGGGTTGGCAGTGGTTAATTCTTCCAGGTTTTTTCTTCACAAATATTAGGGAAATATTTCTTTCTTAAATGAAAACAGAGACTCATATAATTTCATGACTATTACACAGAACTTAAAGGGAAAAAAAACCCACTGCAGAAAAATAAGGCTAGGAAGGGCTACAAAGACGTCATCTAGTTCATCCTCCTCCCCAAAGGCAGGATAAACAGCAAGTATAGTATGCTTTATAGCCGTAATCTGTGAAATACTGAGCGATGAGGACCCCACAAATTCCCAGGCAATCTGTTCCAGGACTTGGAAGGCTTTCTCCTGGAAAGGCCAGCCTCGTGTAAAACTTACCTTACACACAGGATGACAGAGCATGGGAACAGCCCTGCCAGGGACCACCCAGCTCACCAGCCCCGACAGCCGTGCAGCAGCAGGTGTGTCCGGGTGGGCTCAGGGGACACGTCCCTGGGCACCACCAGCTACACGAGACCCTCCCGCAGCACACCCAGCACAGGCCAAGAGCAGAGCTCCAACCCCAGGGGAGCCTCCCCAGCACTCCCTGAGCCTGGGGGATGTCATAGAATCAGAGCATCACAGCCTGGTTTGGGCTGGGAGGGAGCTGACAGCCCCCCGAGCCCCAACCCCCTGCCAGGGGCAGGGACACCTCCCACCAGCCCAGGGTGCCCCCAGCCCCGTCCAGCCTGGCCCTGAGCACCCCCAGGGATGGGGCACCCACAGCTGCTCTGGGCAGCCTCTGCCAGCGCCGCCCTCACAGGGAAGAATTTCTTCCCAGTATCTGCCCCAAGTCTGCCCTCGGTCAGCTTAGAGCCATCCCCCCCGCCCTGTCACTGCACCCCCCCCGTACAAAGCCCCTCCCCAGCTTTCTTGTCGGCCCCTTCAGGTACTGGAAGGTGCCACAAGGTCTCCCCGGAGCCTTCCCTTCCCCAGGCGGAGCAGCCCCCGCCGCAGCCCACCGGGACAGCAGAGGGGCTCCAGCCCTCTGACCAACTTCGTGGCCTCCTCTGGACTTGCTCCAACGGGTCCAACAGATTTGCTCGGTGAAAGCCCTCGGTGCGGCTACCCTTCCTATCGGTGTGATGACCAATCTAACGTCCCCTCTCAGTGCTCGCTCTCCCCGCACGGATGATCTGTTCCGTGCTATCTGATCCTCTAAAACCAGCTGGCAGTGCTCCTCCGCAGTGCCACCCAGCCACTCCTGCTCAGCCTCTGCAGCCTCAGCCCTCCTTCCTTCCATTAAGACCTTTGTGCTCCTTTTTTTTCCCTTGTTCTTTTCTTTTCTTTTTCCAGATTGTATCCTATTTTCTTCAGGCCGCCTCTCCAATTTGGTAAGATAACTCCTAACGCTGTACTCCAACTTCCTTGCAGCTTGAGGTATGCAGGCATCACATGGAATCTCACTAATCTCACT
Organism: Falco naumanni; assembly: GCF_017639655.2. Classification (NCBI taxonomy): domain Eukaryota; kingdom Metazoa; phylum Chordata; class Aves; order Falconiformes; family Falconidae; genus Falco; species Falco naumanni. The sequence goes on along the minus strand of NC_054067.1, from coordinate 22,499,006 downwards.
CTTTTGCATTATCAAGTAGAACACTGGTCAGTAATAGAGCCAGCAAACACTTTTGCAGAGTTCCTTTTGATACGTTGCTTCCTTGACGATAGACTATTGACAAACTGCTCGCTGCGTTGCAGATGCTCATTTGAGGAGCCTGCCCCGCTCAAGGAGGGGCCCCTGCCCTCAGCCTGCCTCTGCTCTTGCAAGACCCAGGGGCTGGTGGATCTGATGGTGACCCAGGGGAGGGAACCAGCCAGCAGCTGGAATGTCACAGCACGCTGGAAATCAAGATAGAACAGTTGCTGGCTTTGCTGTACCTGGTCACCGAGGAGGTGAGATTGGCCTGGCAAGATAACCCTCAGTAAACCCCCCCAGCTGTCCTCCCTTCCATCCCACTGTTCAGGTGCCAACACAAGCCTCGATGATATGCCATGGTTGGGGGTATTTAGCCAATACATACAGTAATAATATAATTACTTCCCAACATTTTATTCAGCCTCACCCAGTCTTTTACGCTTCCCCTGACCCCATGAATTCCCAGTGATAACCCCTAATGATTTGGCCAAAACATCACCTTCATTAGGCCCAGCTATTTGCAAAACTCCTGATGTTCTCACCTCTACTCCTCCCTCCCTTCCCTAGTCTTACCTGTCACTAGCGTTAGCTGTCACCCGACTGAAATGTGAATTTATTTTTTTTAATGTACTTTCTCACTAAAATAGTCCCAACCCTTCTGTTCGCTTCCATTTCAGCTGTATGTGCTCCTCCTCGCTGAGAAGAACCACCTGGTTTTTCTCTCCTTGTTTACTGACATACTTGTTGATGTCTCCTTATCTCCCATGCCACTCACTGCTCGCCCCCCCACCCCGCTCTTGTCCCCACATGCTCGCACTATTCTTTTACACTGGGTATTAGGGACGGCTCTGATTTATACTTTCTGTGCGTGTTCCTTATTGTGTTCAAGATGACCAAGCTGATCTCATGCTATTCTTTCTATCTCGCTTCTGCATTGGGATGGTCTGCAGATGTGCCATTACTCTAATTCCAATAAGGAACCAGCAACTCCCTGGACGTCTTCCCGCACTCCTTGTTTTCTGAGGGATACATACCCGAACGCATGGTTTATTCAAGCCCATGTTCTAGAAGTTCACAGCCTTCCCTCCCAAAGCCCACACTTTGTCCTGGTTAACCTTTGTCCAAGCTGCTTTCTGCCTTTCATTTCTTTCTAGCCATCAGGAACAACCTTCAAAAAGCTGGAGAAGGCATTGGGAGTTGTCGTAAAACATCCAAAAGCCTGCCAGGCACCCAGTGCCCAGCTGCATTTGCCTCCCGAGTGGTGCTGAGCCCCGGGCTGTGGGTATCTGTTACTGCTCCCAGAAATCCTCCTCCAGCCTCCCCCGGGGCTGCCCTGCCTGCACCCAGCCCCCTGGCAGGGAAACTCATTCCGAGAGACCCTTGCCTAAGGCAGCTGCGCTCCCAGGTGCTCGAGGCCCCACCGGGCTGAGCAAGCTGCCCCCCCACGCTTCCCAGCACGGCAGGTGGCTGCCAGCACGGCCACGCATGGCCTGTGCCAAGCACCCCCCGCCCACCACTTTCAGCTTTGCTCTGCAGCTCTTTGCTCCATTTGCTTAAAGAAAGGAACGAGGAGTGTGCTGGAGGCCCCGGGTGTGCTGAGCCAGACCGGTGGGATGGAGGCACGGGACCCCTGGGAGATGCTCCCAGCCCCCGCAGCGCAGCCAAGCAGGAGCCCACCTTCGGCTGCACCCAGCGGGGCATCACAAGGTGAAGGCCACCTGCACGAGCACCGCCTGCGGACATGGCAGCCCTCCGCCACCGCCGGGGACAGCTGGCATGGCTGTGCTCCTCCTGTGGGGCCATGGCCTGCCCGCACCTGGGGCTGCCCGCAGCTGGGGCTGCCCACACTGGGACCTGCCCACACCCGGGAGCCATCTCACATCCAGAGGCCTGCCTGCACCTGGGGCTGCCCGCACCCAGGAGCCTTCTTGCATCCAGGGGCCTGCCCGCACCCACTGCCCTGCCTGCGCCCACCACCCTGCCTGCATCCCTGCCTGCACCCAGGGAGTGCCCGCACCCACCACCCAGCCCGCGCCCGCACCCTGCCCGCGGGCGGGGCGGGGCCGCCGCTCGTTGCCCCGCCCCGCGCCGTGTCCCCGCCCCGCGCCGTGTCCCCGCCCACTGGCGGAGCGCTGGGGCGGCCCCGGCCGCGCAGCCCCCGGCGGCACGGCGCGCCCCGGCCGAGCATGGAGCAGTAGCGGCTCGGCGCCCGGCCGCTCCGTACCGCCGGCCATGGGTGCGGAGCGCAAGGGGGAGGCGGCGGCGCCCCGCGGCGGGGGCTGCGCCTGCGGCGGCAGCTGGCGGCTCTTCCTCGGCTTCTTCGCGCTGTCGCTGGCGCTGCACGTCCTGACGCTGGGCTGCTACCTGGAGCTGCGCTCCGAGCTGCGCCGCGACCGCGGCCCGCAGCCCGCCGCCCCGCCGCGCCGGGACGGGACGGCGGCAGCGCCGGGCTCCCCAGCCGCCGCCTGGCCGCAGCGGCCCGCCGAGGGGGCGGAGCGGCGCCAGCAGGTGGGTGCCGGCCGGGTGGAGGGGGGGGTCGCGGCCGGGCGGGACCGCACTTGTCGCGGAGCCCCGCGTGTCCCCCCACCCGCGACCGGCCTGGGGACCCCGGTGGTTCCGTGCCCCTGCCCGCGTATGCGGTTTGGGGCCGGCCCGCTCCCGTGGGGGCTGCAAGAAAAAACAACTCTCCTCGCGCAGTTGCGGGTTTTTTTTACGGGGGGGGGGGGGGGGGGGGGGGCGCGAAGCGGCGCTGACGGGAGGGGGACTGGGGAGGGTCGGTTCGCGGTGCCCCGGCTGGGGGTGCGGGGGGTAGCCGGGCTGCGGGGATCTCCGCGGGGCTGCCGGGGGCCGCCTGCGCTCCACCTGCTGCCCGCCGCTTTCCTGTCGCTCCGTCGTGACAGCCCGGCCGTGTCGGCTCCGCCGCCGGGAGCGCGGCCCGCGGCGGGGCACAGCGCGGCGCCTGTGCCGGGGGGCGGCTGGAGGGGGCGGCTCTGCCCGGGACCCCCCGCGCTCCGTCCCCGGCCAGCGGCCCCGCTGCTGCCGGGCCCCTGCTGCAGGCCCCGGCTGTGGGGGACCCTGCTGCCCGCACCCCCCTGCCTGCCTCCCCTCTGGGCAGGCTGCGGTGCTGTAAATCCCCGCTGCCCGCCCCTGCCGCAGGAGCGGGATGCACAGCCCTTGAGCGGCGGCTCGGCGTGCGGTGTGCCCCCCGCTGTGTGAGCCCCCCGCAGCGTGAGCCCGAGCCGTGCCGGGCAGGCTGGCCTCTGCCTCCTGTTCCCCCGCTGGTGCAGCCCCCGGAGCGGGGTGCCCGGGGGCGCTCCCTGTCCCGAGAGCCTCTGGGAGAGCAGGAGCGGAGCTGGGGCCTCCGCTCGCAAACTTAGCTCATTTTTTCCAGGCACGAAACCTCGCTGCGAGCAGGATAAGCTGGAGGAAGGAGTTTCCTCCCCTTCGAGCCTCGCGAGCGGATGGCCCGCTCCCCAAAGATGCCGGCTGGCTTGGCCCGGTGGGGCCCGGTGGGGGTCCCAGCCGGCGGAGGCATGGAGCCCTGCGCCCCGGCAGCCCTCGCCTCGCTGCTTATCGGTGCGGGGAGGGGGGGGCAGGACAGAAATAGCTTTGATAAAGCTGCGAGTTTGGAAACTCTTCCTCCTACTTGGCAGCCGTTGCGCTGCGCCGGCCTCGGCTGCTCCTGGGAAAGCCAGGCTTGCGCCTTCCTCTCCACGTTTGGATTCTGAGGCTTCCGATAGTAAAACCTAAGTAAGTGTTGAACTGGAGAGAGCCGTGGTCGTCAGTCGGCTGGGGGGGTTTGTACCCTCCCTTCGGTGCTCAAGCAGTGTCAACGTGCAGTGGGTCGGAGCGGCGTGGTGTCATGCTGGAATTCTTCGGTTGTCTTGTAAGAGCACACGGCTGAAGTTCCTTTCGTGTTATCGTGCTGGATCTGTTTAGTCTTTAGAGCTCTTCTTTCCAGCGAACGTATAGTGAAATACCAGGGTAAATAGTTGAGGCATTCGTAAATTACAGCGTTAAATGATTTGTCTCTGGATGCATATGAAGATCCAAGCGTACCTCGCTACAGCTGATATACTCCAGATAAGGTAACGCTAATTATTTATTTCTTTGTTTTACATCTGGCCTGTAGGGCATAAGACGAGAAATTCTTTCAGACGTATTGAAGCAGTCAGTTGTGATGAGAAAGTTTCCCCCTGGTAAGGGCGTGCGGAAGGCTGAGCTCGGTGGGCAGCACGCAGCTTGCAGCCTGACTGCTGGCACTGAGCGCGCGCTCTGTTTGGGAGCTGGTGCTGTAACAACGTGTAATTAATGTTATTTGTAGTGGTGCTGCTCTCATGTTCCTCGCTGACTTTACCACGTTCCCGGTCACTGTGGTCTATGTGTGGCTGAAAACCACCACCTTCTGCCTCTAAGGGTGCTGTGAATGTAGCCCTCCTTTGATGAAAGCAATGAAACGAGCAAGTTGCAAACAGCCTTATTAAAAAAATTATCATCAACCACATTAAAAACTTCAGGGCGCATCCGGGGTGCCTAGCTGGTTTCCGACCCGTAGCAACCAAGCTGGTCAATCCAAAGTGCGGTCCCATGCATGTGTATGGGGAGACGGATGCTTACGTAAATTAAGCAGAAATAACTAAATAATTGTTTTAAGCAATCTGATCAATGGCATTTCTCTCCCAGGGACCTGTGGGGGAGTGGATGGAGTGGGGGGCGCGCTGGGGGGGACCCAGCAGCCTAGTAAATATGCTGCCGTCAGCCCTCAACACACAGCCCTTCGCTGTGTTTAGCTATGCAAAGTATTTTCAGCAAAGAGTCCAAGTAACGACGACGTGTATTGTAATTGTACAAGTGGATTTAAAAACAAGAAAATATTCCCCTCCCTGATTTTTAAAAATATTTTATTTCCCCTCCTGCCTCTTTTTCTGATCTGAGGCAGGAGGGAGAGGAGCCAGGGGGTGGTGGGGAAGAATGGGGAGTGATGGTCAGCACAGAGATTTTGGCTGAAATCTTGCCTGGCTGCATGCCAGAAATGACCTCATGACAGGAGTGAGATTTGGCAGCTCGATAACGCCCCGCTTCCCTATCTTACAGGGTACTCAAATATGTAACTCATTTAAGATACAAGGGCAATTTTTCATGGCAGAGGTTGAGGCACTGTAGTGCACATCTTTGTCCCAGAAGCTGCAGGGTGTTGCATCACTAGTTTGGCTTGGAGATGAAAAGTTTGTTAATGCTGCTCTAATTCACCGACTCTTCGATGGCTGTCCCTCTGAGATGTGATAGCGTGTCTGGGGAGTGGTGGCCCCCTCGGCCGTTACTGGTGTTACCAAATCTAAATAATCCCTTCAGGTGGCCGTGCTGGGGAATACAACAGCGGTTCTGCCAGCGTGTGTGTTAGTGTTCAGCAGGCGCCTCACTAATGGCTCTGCTCGTGGAGCACAGGCAGCGGGGTACTATGTACCGCTCATTAAAGTATTTTATGCCTAAACTAAAATGCATTTTGTTTTCAAAAAAAAAAAAAAAACAGCCCTGTAATAGTTGAGCCTCACGGAGCATCGATTCTGTGCTTCTTCCCCGAGCGAGCCCATGTCGTGCCACATTTCTGCAAAAACTCGTTCACAAGCACCGGGCAAAGTGCATGCCCTGGTGAGTGTCCCGAGTGCTGGGGTGTCTGTCTGCTCCCAGGTCTGCACCTTTCACCCATGGACGAGGGATGTACCCACTTCCGAGGTGCGCTTGCATCAGCGTTCCTGACGGTATCATTGCTTTCCTGCCAGTATTTTTAATTCCACCAAAGTAAGATGCAGAAATACCTTAATTGTTCCTTTCCTTGTTTTTCTTCATTTTCCCACCTGTATCCCACCATCTCCTGAAGTAACAGCCAGCATCCTCTGGTTCCAGCAGTCGTTTGGGGGTATGTGACCCCGTTGATTTATATCTGTCCTCTAAAAGCCTGCTCGTTTGATATGGAAATAGTAGGAATAAAGCTTTAGAGACAAAGTAGTGTTCTGCTTGTAGTCACGGATAAAGAAATGCAGTGAGGGTGTGCAATCAAGTCTATGCACGCTGCTTTTTGTAATACTTTAAAAAAATAACTATAATTGGGGAGGTAGGAAAAGATTTAGGAAGTAATACATACGGGCCTTTTTTCTGTTTCTGGACAGCATGGCAGAACAAAATGCTGAGTAATTCTTGGTGAATTATTTGGGCAGTTTGCCTGGAGAAGGGATGTGGCGTGCTGGGCTCTCCCTGGCCGTGGGAAAGGTCTGCTGGTTGCAAAGGACAGGTAGACATCACATCGTCTTGTACGCTTAGTCTACCCTCTGCCACCGAAGGGTTATAACCAAAAACAGGGAGTTGTGGCCAGGTTCTTGGTGCCATCTGTTCTCAAAATAATTGTACCCTGTTTCACAAAATAATGTCATCAGTCCAGTGTAAGTGGCTCTGTACTGAAATGGAGTTTTGAAGGTTGGTCAGAACACCTAGGCGAGACTTACCTGGGGGAAAGCCGAGGAGCGTTGGTGCTCAGCCGGGAGGGCACCTCCATGTCTCTTGCCTGACTCGTGAAATTGCAATGATTTTTCCCTTTCTTCTTGATTCCAGCCCCAGAGTAAAAGGCAGTGCTTGGGTGCGATTTGCACCACGTGCTGTCAAAGGGTCCAAAGGGCATTAAAGCTGCTCCAGAGACTTCTCCCTTCCCGAGCATACCTTGAGCTCATCCATGCACATTCATTACCGTGTCTGGTTCCCGCATCCCGAGCCGGGAGGCTGCACCGGCATGTGATGGATCAGGGACGAGCTGAAACCTGACAGCGTGCTGAAAGCTTGGAGCAGAGTGGCTTGTTGGAAACGCTTCTCCAGTGCTATCCTCCTCCATGAGCAGCCTCTGCGCAGCACCCTGCAGGGCACGGACCCTTCAGTACCTGCTCAGGGCTTGTGCTCTGGGGTTTCTGATCCCAGGGTATGGGTTTGCACAGGCAGGCTGTGGAACAGAAGGATGGGGTGTGCTTCGTGATGAGTTTTCCCTCGAGTTAGGCTCAGCGGTCTTAGTTGTAGCTGGAGGAAGCTCTTACAGGGCAATAAAGGGAGACCGCAGTGCGCTGTCTGGCTAACAACACATCGGGGCTCTGGTAACCTTCATTCACGTCTTAATAGTGCCCATCCCGGGACAGGGAGGATGGCATTCCTGAGGCTGCGTGAGGTTTGGGGGCTGTGCCGGGAAGAAGGGGCTGCAGCGGGGTTGCCTGATATCAAATAGAAACCATATTTCTGCTACTACACCTGTGAAGATTCTGTGCAAAATCTGGCGTGAATCCCATCAACTCCTCCTTCTCAAAACGGTACGGAGTGTCGGGAGAATGGCAGTGACTGCTGGGTATGCTGCATTAATTGGAAAATTAGGTACAGCGTGAGCTTTGCCCCAAGGGTTTGAGGTGCATCCAAGGGTTTGTGGTGCATCCGTGCATGTGCTGTAGGTTTAACTCCTGGTGTGCGGAGGAACAGTCTCCTTTGGCTGCTTTGGGCCCTGCTGCTGCCCTGGCACCTTCCCAGCAAGCTTATTTACACAGACCTAGGGTGCTGCTTGGATGCATTTTGTTCTGCCTCCTTACATCGAGCAGGTGAGACTGACATAGTGTTGGACGTGGTGGGATGTCACTGCTCCTGAGCTGTTCAGCTGCAGCAGCTGGAGCTTAGGAGTTCCCCTTTGGAAAGGGGGAAAAGGTCAGCGAGAATTAAAAAAAATAATAATAAAATAGCTGTGGCTCTGGGGTCTCCAAGCGCAGGTCAGGCTTGTCTCCCCAGGGATGCCCTCCCCAGGGATGCCCTTAAAATGCTGGGGATGCTGGTGAGAGGAGTGCAGAGATAAAAAAAAAATAATCTCACAGCTAGGAGAGAAGGAGCAGTTGGAAAATATGAAATATATTTTGCAACCGCTATCTCAAAGCTTGTGTCAACATCAGGCAGATTATCTACCTGGGGAGGGCGCAGGCAGCTGTGCTCCGTGGCATGAGGAGATTAATTCCAGGATATATGGGAAGGAGAGGACAGGCTTCAGCTCCCGGAGGAAAGCAGGCATGCTGCTGTCTTGTTGGAAACATAAAAGCCCAACTAAGAGGAACAGCACATCGGGACCAGGTGGGCCCTGGCATCCTGCAGGCGTCGGGCTACAGGCGTCGTGCAGCAGGGGAGAGCTCGCCCGAGGCGGCTGGCAGTGGGACGGTGTGTGCACGGAGCACTGGGCTTCCTTCCTCTCCAGGCTCTTGCGAGCTCTGCCCCGTCTTCCCCTTCCGGAGCTGAGCTTGCTGCTGTATTTATTTATTTATTTTATTTTCTGCTCATTCCGTGAAGGGTAAATACCACAATTTTGTGTGGGGACTAGGACTTTTTATCAGCATTTGTTGAATTCCTTGATGGAGAATGTTGTTGCCAAAGTGAGTGTTTGACCGACACATGAGTGAAGTTGCAGGGTTTTTCCACAATTTTTAGATGTGTTAACTGGCAAATGCTCAAACCTGCATTTTTTAAGAACAGTCAGCGGCATTCCAAAGTTATCTTTCACTTTAACCTCAGAGTACACAGTGCTTTATCAAACCGGTATTATTCTAACCTTTTAACATTATTTTTCTTACCACATAATACTATAAATCTTCTCTGCTCTTCCATACACATGTAGTATCTTGTAATGCTAATTAAACTGCACACTATCCTAATTTTGCTCTCATACTAATCCAATATATTTTTCTTGACTGGAAGCCAAACCCTGAGAGCTTCAGAGCATGCAAAGCTCCCATTCCAGCCTTATTATATGTTAATGACTTTGTATTTTAGTATCTTTCAACACTTAAAGAGGATGTTATTTTTAGAGGTGTCTGGCTGCAAAAGGTAACCCCTGCACGAGAGGCTGAGGGCTTTTTGTGAATGTGAAGCACTAAGTAAAGTGCACGCAGTAAGTGGTGAGTGTGACTCTGAAGATGTGTAATCTCTCAGAACTCATTGTGCCCAAGTACGAAATTACAGTGAGATTTGGATGCAATTTTAAAATAGTTAACTGCCTTTATGGGACGGTTGCAGTTGTAAGTGCTCTCGTTAAGCTTTTGGGGGAACGCGGGGGTTTTGTATGCTAATGATGCTGAGGCCAGTTGGGCTTGAGCGCTACTACAGCAGGAATAATTACTCACAGATGGGTGGATATTAAAATGAGCTCGTTCCATAAGCCCAAATAAAATTCTGTTGTAAGTGCAAAGTACTAAATATGCAGGGCTGTACTGATGAAATGCCAGTGCTCTAATGGATTCCAAATGGCAATGCCAGCATCCAGCTGCTGGAGTCGGGTGCTCCCCGCTCTGCCAGCGCTGTGCGGAGCAGCGACCTGAAATCATACCTAAATCTGCAAGAGACGTAGCTGCGCACTGTGCCCTCCTGCCTGCGCAGGGTAAGGAGGCGTACTGTGCAAAGCTGAAACCCTGCCGCCAGCGCTTTGTTCTTGGTCACGTTCACTCAGGAGAACTAAAGGTGTTGAGAAGAGTGGGGACACCAGCAGCAGGCATGGCGTGAGCTTGGAGCAGTGGGCATGGCATGGTGCTGTGGCAGACATTGTGTTGCATGGTGTGGGGCTGCATTGTGTGGCTTTGCATCAGCGGGTGTTGCACGGCATGGGGTTGCATTGCATGGCTTTGCAGCATTGGGGGTTGCGTTGCAAGGGGTTGCAGCAGCGGGTGTTGTGTGGCATTGCATGGTGTGGCGTTGTTGCGTGGCTTTGTAGTGGTGTTAAGCAGTGTGGCTTTGCACTGGTGAGTGCTAAGCGGCATGGCGTTGCATGGTTTTGCAGCGGTGGGTGCTTCATGGCATGGTGTGGCTTCTCAGTGGCATGGCATTGCCTTGCGTGGTTTTGCAGCTATGGTGGGCGCTGCTCGACATGGTGTTGCAGCGTGTTGCGTTGCAGGGGATTGCGGTCACCGCCTGTCGCTGTGTTGCACGGCTTTGCAGCAGCAGCACTTGCGTGGGGTGGCATTGCGGTGGGGCTTTCACACAGCGGCTGGTCCCAGGGCAGTGAGGGAGGAGGAAGGCCGGAGGAAGGGCAGCGATGCCCCTAGTTTAGCCCAGGCATGGGCTAGATGTGGCCCAGCAGAGGGCTGCCAGCCTGCCGTGGCAATGATGGCAGATGCGGTTTTGCAAGGCCAGACTCCTTGGCTCTGCTGTCACCTCCCCTAGCAGAGACGCCGTGTTCCCGGTGCCGTCAGTGACAAAGCAGGGTTAAGTACCGGATCCCCCGTGGCGATGGGGTGCTGGCTCCTGCCCAGCCCCTCTGTGCCCAGCCTTTGTCAGCCTGCCTTTAATCCCTCTTTGACATTCATTTTTACCTCTGTGCTTCAAATCCCTCTTGGGGATTTCCCCCGCAAGGGGGAAGGGGGAAGGTAGCGAGGAAGTTTCTCAAGCCAGCGCTTGGAGTAAAATCCACCTCAGAGCATGTAGCAGCTCTATAATCGTCAATGATATATTTATGTAATAAAGAGTTGGGGACCTGCGGCGGCGGGGTTGTGGTCTCCCTGTGGCCAGGGCTGAGCCGTGACCGTGGTGGCTCTGGCTCCGCGCAGGGACCGGCCCCGGCGCTCCGGCCCCGCACGGCCGTGGCTGGTGCCTCTCCTGCGCGGCCCCGGCCGCTCAGCTGGGTGCTGCAGCTCCCTGGATAAACCTCATCACGCCTCTTAATCAAGTTTTCTGTCGTTACGTCCCTTCTCTGTCTCTCCCGCTCAGTGACTCTAACCCTGCCGCTCCTCCCGCCCCGCTCGCAGCCCCTGTGCCGTCCCTGGCTGGGGCAGGAGGTGAGTGTGTGCTCCCTTAGCCAGAGACCCTCTGCCACCAGTGCTGCCCCCAGGAATAAAACTTCCACATCTCAGAGAAGTGCTGTCCCTTGGCTTTTGGCTTTCCAGTTGTTGTATTCAGAGTTCTCAATCTCTGTTACAGTCAGCAATTCTCTATAGGCCTGCACGTGTGGTTGGTTTTTTTTCTCCTGTGTTAAAAACCCCGAACACTAAGGGCTTGCAGCAGGAGAAGAGCTGCGGCCAGTGCTCCCGGTGGTCGGTCCCGTGCTGGGGCAGCGAGTGGATCCGGAGGCTGTGTTGGCTGCAGATGCTCATCTGCTCCTGCCACGGGCAGCCCTGGCAAGGAGGGGGCTGCGCAGGGAGTGTAAAATAATGTCACACGGCTGAACACGCAGCAAATACCTGATTAGCTTTAGGGGCGAGAGGACCTAAATGCAGTGTACGTTTTCCAGCAGAGAAGAAAATATTTTTTTGCATTTGTCCTTTTATTTTCCCATCCATGGAGCGGCAGCAGCGTTTCCCAGGGAGGCGTGGGGCAGGCACTAATGGCCTAAACAGACTTCATGTGATCCTTCCAGCCTTTGCCACGTGCTGGGCTCAGTGAAATTAATCCAGGAAATAATTTTGGAGCAATTATTTCCTTCAACCTTGCAAATAAGTTGCTGAGCTACTTCTAGCCCTAACCAGCACTCTTTAAAATTTTCCCATGGGATAGGAAAATAGGAGAAATTGTTTAAAGCTGATGGCTGGAACTGTTGCTAACCTGCTGTGACACTGAGAGGGCAAAATAGTTCAGGCTCGAAAATGAGATTTTGGGTTTTTTTTACTGCGGTGGCAGGGTGTTGCCATTCTGCCTGTCTGCTTTTCACCCAGTCTCATCAGCGCTACCAGACCTGGGGCTGCAGGAGTTAGCAGTGGTGGTGTTTCTGCCTGGAAAGCTTTAATTCTCCTGCTTTCCCTTAAAACATACCCTATGGCAGAAGAATCAGATCAAAATAGGAATCGCTGGACGTGCAGCTGATGAGGTGTATCTAGAGAGGGGAATGAAGACATGTAAAGAAAATGGTTTTTAACTGCAGCTGTTACTATCTTTTTAGTGATAATGAACTAAATTAGTAGGTTGGCTGCCTCTGAGCTATGGGTAGGCTTGCTGGCGCTTGCTGAGTTTGCGGTGTTAACTCTTGCTGGGGAGCCGGGTGATCCTGTCTGAGGGACCCACTCCGCCAGAGCTGGATTACCTCTGTGCTGGAGTCAGTTGTGGGAGATTTTCCCTTTTGAAGGTCAAAAGGAGACCTTTTCTATGGGGGGTGGGGTGGGGGGGGAAGGTAAAATTTGAAGTTGTTAGTTGTAATTTTTAAAGGATTATTGTATCTTCTTTTTTAGCAACAGCTTTATCGCTGACTTGGAGTTTTCTTCTGTTTTTTCTGCTGTTGAAAAGAGCTGTTCTGACTCGGAACGTGGCTCGTGCACGGATCCCTGGGCTGCACAGGGGTTGGTGGTGGTCAGCAGAAAGAGCTTATGAGGAGGGCACAGCAGCTTTGCTGGCAAAGTTGTGCTTTCGTTCCGGCTCTTCTGGCAGCACAGTGGGATCGTGGTGCTGCCGACCCTCTGCAGCAGCTGCTGACCCGTCCTCATCCCTTCCCAAAGCCCCTTTTCTTTTCCAGGTCATGGAACTTCATTTTGAAAGCCCAAACGTATGAGTAAACTGCATGTGAAAAGGTTTGAGCTCGGGTCTGGGGTTCAGTGATTTTGGCAGCGTTGCTGCAGTTTTCTGAGCTCTGATGGTAGCCAAGAGCAGGTAAATGGGGGGAAAAAAGGGTTTTCTACACCAGAGCTCATGTGCCAGGGCTTCTGAGGCACTTCTGCAGGAAAATGTTCCTGACGTGGCAGTGACTGGCTTTAAGGCACAGCGTGCTGCTGTGCTGAACTGGGTTGGATGTGTGGAATCGCCCTGGTGGGAAAAATGGTAAAAAATGGAGACAAAAAAATAGAGACAAACTTTTCTGAAGTGATTCTGGGTGAGTCGTGCTTCCTGAGGCGTGTGCCACAGGGAGCAGGTATCCTGCACTCCTGGCCGTGGGTGGGTGTCCCAGGCACTCCTGGGCAGGGGCTGTTGCTGGACCACCTGCCTGAGAAGGGCATTGCGGGGGCTTGCTGCCTCTGAGCTTGCTGCTGAGCAGCCCCCAGCCCAGGCACGGGGCAAGGTGGTCTTCACGCTTTCCTGGGTGGGGTTAGAAGCAGGTTCTGAGACTTAAATGAGACTTAATCATGTGTGAGAGCTCTTGGTTGCTTGGTAGCCGCCAGCATAGCCAGAAGCTGCATGTCTGCTGGCTGCTGCTTTAGGGTGGGTATTTTGGTTGGTTTTTTCTTTTTCTTTTTATTTGAATGGGAAGAACCACCCAGTCAGCCGGCTGCATGAGGCCACGTAACCCCAAATTACTTTGTTCTGGTGCTGCTTCTGTTGGTGTTGAAGTAGTCTTTGGGGGAAAATGTCTATCACCTGGTATTGCCTGGGGGTTTGGAGTGTTTGGTGGGGAGTGGTTTTGGTTTTGCCCATCTGTGCGTTACCATAACTGTAGAGCATCCCAGCAATGCTGGTAGCAGACAAGGGGTACAGGTAGCAAAGCTCACGGGAGGATGGAGGCCTTCCTGTGTTGAAAGAAAACGGACACAAACCTCTTTTTTTCTGCAGTCATCACTTCTAGGCTATGTACATTTTCTCTTGATTTTCTTTAGCAGAAAGTTTGCTAAGCCAGGGCTGGTCTTTGCAGCTGGTCTTTGCTTTTACTGATGCAGTGATAAAATTCAAACTCGTTCACTGAGGTAGGAAAATGGGAATGAAGTAGGAAAAGGGGATGTGTGTGGGAAAGGTCCTTTAACTACAGCCTTTAGCTGAGCCTGTGGAGGCTGGGTGCTGACCTTGCCCAGCTGCATTTGGCCTCTGTGTCTGGCAAGAGGCTGGATCGATGAGGAATACCAAACCTGTTGCTGGTAGGGTGGATTTCCCTTAGGAGATGGGGAGGGAGAGCCTCTCTGCTTGGTACTCACACACATGCTGATGTTTATAATCCCCAGAGAACCCACATGGAATGGAGCCCTGCAGAGCTCCAGGCTCTGTCCTGCATGTCGCCTGTGTGTGCCCCCACAGGGGCTGTTTCCCATCTCTGGCTGGGCACCGGCGGCGGGCAGGGAGCCCTGCACCACTGTGCCATGCCACCGATGCTCAGGCTGGGATCCCTGGCTGCACCCTGCAACCTCAGCATCGCCCCTGGCTGTGAGTGTTGCAGCTGGCGAAGCCACGTTGCGGGGAGCAGCCGGTGCACCGCTCTGAAGAGGAAAGTAGCACGCCTCTAATAAAAGCAGGATCCGACTTCAAACAAACGCGTACCACACAGTTGTTGTTAGCACTCTCATGTGCGGCTGCAAGGCTTAGACAATTTATAGGCGCTGCATCAAGTGCCTTAGTCGGTTCCATATGTGCTGTCTTCACGCGCTGGCTGGTATGAAATGGTAGGATGAGCTCTCAGAAGTTGAGGTCTTCAAGTGTTAAATACAAAGCGTCACTCCTGCAGGCTTAGCTCTGCTGATCCAGGCGTCTGGCGCACATTTCTAACAACAGCCTGGAGTTGCCAAAGAAAATTACGCTAGATACAGCAAATAGCTGTCAACTCTTTCCTCCCTACTCTGCCAGCCTCTTGCTTTTTGGAATAACTGAGCTGTTTGGAAGTGATGTGGAAGTTAGGGCTTCTGCGTGCCTTAGTGATGCTTCCCCTCGCTCGGCAAAGCCCCATCCCCTTCCCTCCATCCCCACAGCCCCCCATGCGGGGGCCGCTGGGTCCCTCTGCAAACCCGCTGCAGAGATGAGGGCTGAGGGTCACAGCAAGCTGAGCATAACTTGAGTTCCTCTCCTCTGGTACCTAAATATTGGACCAAAGTATTCAAGGGGGGACGTTGGCTGAAATATTAACTAGCTCGTCCCTGTTCCATGAAGACTTCTGGGGTACTGAGCCCAGTTGGGTGCAGGTGGCTGCAGCTGGGCTCAGAAGAAGACCTCCAGGGACCCCCAGGCTGGTGTCCCCCCATCTCGTGGACCGGGAGCTTCCCTGCCGTTGGTTCCTCCTGACTCAAAATCAGTTCTTCCCATGTCT
The DNA here is from genome assembly GCF_017639655.2 of Falco naumanni. Lineage (NCBI taxonomy): Eukaryota > Metazoa > Chordata > Aves > Falconiformes > Falconidae > Falco > Falco naumanni. Next base: position 22,483,972 of record NC_054067.1, on the reverse strand, counting down.
GAAGATGCTGGAAAACCAGTTTTATGAATGGTAATTGTGATGGTAGGTGAGGGCAGTTGGGGCAGTTAAACTTTCGGTTGGGTCCCAGCGAAGGTCCTGCGTGGCTTCAGGCTGCTTGTCTGGGTTGGGTACTCAAGCAGTTAAATATTCCTGCTGCTGGGGTACAAAAGCAACACCAGGTATCTTCCAGGAGATCCAAGTTTGCTATCTGAAATCTGGCAAATAGCAAAAATTTTTATGTCGTGAACAGAAATCACGCCCCAAGGCTACGGCTGACAGGGAAGGTCTCGCTGACACATTTACCCAGCGATTCGGTTATCAGTCAGTGCGCGTTCTCAAAAAGCCCGAACCTCGAGAACAATAGCAACAAAAAAAAACCCACTGCAGGTTTTGCAAGCAGATGCAGCTTCAAGATTTTTGCTCACTCTTCAACGACGTGGCGTTTAGTGGTTAATTAGAGCGAGGCCAAGTACAGTTAGAGAATTCCTAAAACAAAGTTTGAAAAAGACTGGAATTGAAGGTTTTTGCATTACGCTTTTTATCTTCGGTCGGCGAGGCTGTGAGAGGCAGGCAGGGCAGCGGTTTAAAAACAACCAAAAGTAAACATTTGTTTTGGACATTAAAAGGCTGAGTTTGGAAAGAGCAAGAGGGCGGAGGGGAATGGCTTGTGCAGCCTGTCCTGGGGGCACACATGCAGGAGGTGCTGTAGGGGTGACCCCCGAAAAGCCAGCTTCCCGCCTGCGCCGCCTTCTGCCGGGGCTCGAATCGATCTTAAGCATCGCTGGGAGGAGGTGGGCGGCCGTGCCGGCGTTCGCTGCCACCCATCTGTCTTGGTCCTTGTGCTTGTTGGGAGAACGGAGCAATACTGCGTCTGTAAGAAACAGGGGCACCCTGCCGTGAAAAATCAGTGGGGATCGTTCAGGTTATAAAGTGGTAACGCTGGCTGTTCCCCTTTATTTCAGTATTATTTTACAGGTCACAGAAAGGCACTGGCATGAAGTTGGTCCAGACGGCGGCTAGGATGCTCTGTCAACGCTGGCACGTATAATACTGAGCAATAAAACATTGGCTTTAAGCGTGGATTTACTGGGTTATTGTACAAGGAAGGGCACAAGAAACATGACACTCAAATTGTGATTCCTGGCAGAAGTGCTTTGCAATGGGGAAATTTTAGTTTAGTTAGGGTTGCTTACATGCCTTTCTTCTAGCTGAAGGGCAAATGACACTGTTAGCATTAAATGTTAGTAACTGACATCTTAACATGAAATATGCCTTGCATCTCCGAGGCTGAGCTGGAGTTATTGCTGTTCCAGAAATTCTTCTTCCCCGATCTTTATTTTCACTCTTGCCCCAAAACGGACCCAAAATAATGTTCACGCTAGTAAAGAGCTTGATTACGAAGGAGCAACTCAGATTAATTGTGCTTCGGGGAAAGGTCTGACAAAGAGCAAGAGGCTACATGGGGCGACGGGACGGCCCCGTGGATCGCTCTGTTGCTTGCCCGTGGGCACTCGTGTCGGTACGTGTCAGGCTGGTGGGCGCCTGCGATGCAACAGCAGTAACAAAACCCAGGGCAGTTTCTTGGGGGTTTTTTCAGGCTTTTAGCTTTTCTTAGGCCAGTACTCTGGGCTTGAATATCTTGGGCTTTTGTGGAGAAACTTTCTGGTGGTTACCAGTGGTTTAGAGATGGAAGAGATTGTCCGTGCTGTAAGCGATGCCCCTTTGGTCCCATGTCCCAGGCTGCTGTGGTGGCTCTTGTGTTGGTCGATACAGCTGGGCTTGCTGCACTAATGGCTTTCACACCTTAAGATGAGTGATTTAGGAAGAGCAGGTGTAGGAGGCTGTATTGGTGTAGGCTGACTGAAAGCTAGCAAAGATGTGTTTGAGAGCTTGAGTCGCGGGAAGGCTGAGCAGTCTTGCATAGTGCCCGATTTTAGCTTTAGGTATGATGAACTGTGCCACTGGCTTCAGAGATAATGAACTGGTGCTTAGTTTGGGCTTTTCATCTGCAAAAGGTTTTTCCCAACATGATCTGCCAGGATGGCTGTCCGCAGGGAAGAGAGAGGTGCCAGTCTGTTCAGGAAGCGCCGATTGCTCCATTTGCAGCAGATCCGCAGGGCTGGGCGCTGTTTTTGAGGAGGCTTCAGTAGCATGTTGGACTTCGCCACCTCTTCCAGCGTCTTGTTGAGGAAAGTCAAGGAGCAGCGGGTTGAGTATTAGGTGGGAATGATGGCAGCGTTGCAGGTTGGGCTGTCAGCTCCACCTCAGAGAGAGGTCCAGCAATGCCGGCATCGTCGTCACCCTCCGTGGTGGCCTGTGGGGTAATCCCGAGGGAGGCTGCGGTAGCCCGTGCTGAGCCTTGATGCAGACGGTGGTTTGCAGACCCCTAGGCTGGTGGCTCTTATCTCTTCAAGTGAACCTCTGGGCAGAATAAGCATTTAGCAATGGGTGAGTTGCGTTGTTGGCAGAGCTGTTAAATCTTTTGGACATTGCCCACTTTTTCAAGCCTTGCCTCCTTTTGTGGGTACGCCTCTCCCGTTGTCAGCAGCATGGTACTACCTGCCACACTCCTGGTCAGTCCGGGTCTTTGGGCAGCGAGTAACATTTTTGAAAGTTCTCAAACTTTGGCACGCTTCAAAACTTGTTTTGTTCTGTTGGAGGCAGCGGAGCTTGTAATCTGGCGGGGTGGATATTTTTTCCAGGCAGTTCTATACATTTTCAGTTTATTCTATCAGTGGAGTACGCTGACAGCTCTGTACCGTCGGGCGCTGGGGGCTCATGTCTGCACTGTGCAGGCTGTGTCGCGCTGTGGATTCCCGTCACAAAATAGCTTCCAGGCCTGTAAAGCTGTCACTCAATGGGTGATGGCCACACTGAGCAGTGGCTGGGGAGAAGCTTCTCCTGCTTTAATTGTTGGATAAAAGCAAGTGAGTGCATGGGCAAATTGTATGTCTGTGGCAGGGTTTCCCTTTTGCTGTTCCTCTCCTGTTGCCTGCTTTCTCTGAGACCCTGGTGAAATGACTTTCAGCAGGAGTTGGTATTTGCTGCAGTCAGCTTTTGGTTCACCCTTAAGCTACGTCTACCTCCCAAAAAATCAGACTTTTTCTGTAAGTGCAGCAGGGCTTTATAGAAGTTGTTCCTTTTTCCGGCAGAAAACGAAGCCGGTTCAGCCCCGGAGCAGAGGACCCATCCATACCAGAGGTGCCGTGCTGGCTCTGGCTGTGCTGGAGCTGCTGAAGGAGAGCCGGCAGACGGGGCTTGCAGGGCCTTGGCTTTAGCTTTTGGAGCACTTGTCTGTATTTGTGAATAGCTGCAAGGCTATGCAAGGGGAATGGGAATGTTTCTTTGCATATTTATGTCGGGGGAGGTTGGGTCGTGGCTCTTGGAGGAGCACGGAGGAGAGCCTCAGTTGGGTCTCACACCTCTCCACTATTGCTTTGGTAATGCCAAGCCTCAGATATTCCTAAAAAGTTGCTTCACGTTAAAATCAGATTAAGTTTTAAATTTTCATGCTGCCCAGTTGGAAACATGTCGCTATGTATGTTTTCCACTTTGAGGATCCCTTTGGTGAATAAAAATATTTTGCTTTTTCCCACCCTCATGCAAAGAATGCAGAAGATTATTCTCAGGTTTCTGCTATCGTTGCACAATGCTGACATTTTCAGATTGAAAGGACTTCGGTTGTTTCTTACAGGATCCTAGTTCGTTCTTTTTTTTTTTTTTTTTTCCTTCCCCCTGTGATATCTCCATAACATAACTGTTTGCACATAAATTAAGCAGAATTCTTTGGCCGACTCTTGTGCACACCTGTGCACTTGCATGTTCTGCCAATAAATCGCTGCAGTTAAACTTTGCTTCTAAAATATTTGCTGAGGAATGATTTTGGCAATCTAAAAATTATTCTTCTAAGATTTGGCCTTTTTATGGTCATTTGTGAATTAAGGCTATGTGAAAATAGCTTATTGATTAACTAAATGAACTGTTCTTACAAGTAGTCTGTTTGGTCTTTTGGAGCAGCAGCTGGGTCCTGTTTCTTCCAGTTCGAGGGCAGATTTTTCAGTGCCCCGCCATCCTCGGGGCCCCATCTCCCTTCTGCTGCTGGAGCGGGCTCCTTCCCCCTGGAGCTTCAGCTGGCAGGAGGGGCTCTCCATTCACTGACGGGGGTTAAAACCACCCTGATGTCGGTCAGCACCTTCTCTTGAAACTTCCCCAAAGACCCTTCCCACTGGCACCACCATTGTGCTGCTTCTGATGCCAGGGCAGTGCGTGCTCAGCACAGATCTCGGCGCGGGTCTCATCCTGCTGTTCCTTCCCGTGTGACTTGCTCTACAGCACAGCTGGTGCAGGGGAAGACCTGCCATCAGGTCTTCTCTGAGCATGTCATTGCTGGCTTCATTACCTGCTTGAGGTACCAAGCAGCTTGACCCACCAGCAGACGTGCAGGCGAGGTGTTAACCAGCAGCTCTGGAGGGAGCACGCGAAGGCAAGCGTGGTGAGCAGCGGGGGGACAGCGTGTGGTGAAGGAGCCTGCGGCTCGGGCTGGCGTTGGGGTGATGTGCTGGAGATGTGGGGCTGACACGGTGGAGCCAGCACCAGCCAGCCTATGGAGACCTGCAAAGAGAACTGGCCACCTACAAAATAATTCAGCTTTTGGTAAGCGTGCTTCTTCTCATTCGCAGCCAAGATGTGTCTTGGATGTTGGAGAATGAGTGCTTCTATCGCTCCCTCATTTTGTGCGATCTTTTGTTACTTTGTGCATTCGTGTTGCACGTGGGTGAGTATTTCCTGTAATTATCTGGGGCTGTTGACTGTGGTGATACCCGATAGCAAGGAATTTCCTAGATTGAACTCTTAAAAAATAAATAAACCCCCAAGATAATTAATCTTATGATTCACGATTATCAGGATTTATTTTTTGGTCTTATGTGAAGGCTGAAGGCATTGATTTTCCTACTTTTATTTTAAGCGATTTCAGAATTGGCAATTACTTGGACTGGCCACAGGGCTTGGAGAATGCTGATTATGTCCTAGTTACGAGGAGTTACCTACCGTAAGGGTGGTTTCTGGCTGGTAAGGTGGCCGAACATCTGCTGTTATTAATATTAACCCATAAAGTTCCTCAGTGAGCTGGAAATGCAACAAAGCTGCTTGTCATTATGTTAATGAAATATCACAGCACCAAGCTTTGCCTTCCAGGCTCAGGGTCACATCCCTGCACCTTGCAGTAAGGGGGGAGGTGTTTGCGGCTCCGTATCCATCACCTCCAGACCCAGAGGTGCCATTGCCTTTCCTGGCGCTCCCCATCCCGGTGTCTGACTTAAAGTTGGTGTGATAAAGCGGTGAAAAATGCCAGGCTCGAGGGACTCTGATGAATATGTATAGGACTATTTAATTTATTTTAATTTTTTTTAATACCTCGCTATTTGTAATCGGTGGCTAGGGTTAGCTGGGGTGACGGAAGAGGCTGGGGATAACGCAGCGAGCCCCCGTGTGCTGCAGAGGTAGGATTTACAGTAGGAGAATGCCCTCCAAAGAGCGTGTGTTTGTGCCCACAGCCATTAAGCTTAATAATCTTGCTGTCTGTATTGACTTACAAATGAAAGCTTGCAGTAATTTGGAGCAGCATTTGAATTGTGAGTGGTAGTGATGATGCTGAGCTTGTCTTTTAATGCTGAGTTTAGAGTCTTTGAGGTTTGGATTAAAAAAAACTTCAATGAAACCACAAAAAAGACATGGGAAGCATAACTGAACAGGTGGAACAAATTTGTTAAATCTGTTATTGGGAAAACAGCAACTTGCTTTTAAGAAATAAATCAATCTGCAGCTCAGTGTTTCATAATGAGGAGTGAGATAGGAAAATCTAAAAATATCTACAAATGAGAGCTAGTGCTCTGAAGGAACAGATCCAAACTAGAATATAATATTGCCCATTGTGGTGACAATAAGTATTTTAAAGTTCGTTGAGATCCTTGCTGTGATGCAGATGGGACTTTAAGAGCCAGCATATTTCACTTGGCTGAGTCCAGTTTTTATTTGCATAATAACTTATTATATGTATTGCCAGTAGCTCGCGGAGCCCCTGGTCAGGGTTGGGAAACCACGATGAGTTCATACTCCTCTGCCTGGTGAGACAATATATTCAGCGAAGAATTGGGAGGGAGGCGTCTCTAGCAACTAATGCAAGTGATTATGCGCTTGAAATGGCAGGAAAAAAACACGGCTTTTAACCCCTGCCTTGGGAGGGGGGGGTGACCTTTGTGTATGTCAGCTCTTCCCACCACAGGCCTTTGTCCTTCAGCCCCCTTTGTCCCCTGCCCCCAGCCTGGGGTTCTAGCAGCTTATTTTAATGGGATAAGGGAATGTGTATATATATGGGAAATATATGACATTATATAAAAATACAATTTATTATATGTCAAAAGTATTATATAAATCTAATATTAAAATTTAATACTATTTTAAGGGTAAGGAGCTTATCCAGGTGGCAAATGTGTCCACTGGCACCGGGGTTGTCAGGAGACGTGTATCACCGCTGCAGTCTGCATTCTGCTGCTTTTCTTAATTTCCCCTTCGCTGTTTGGGCGGCAGAGCCAGCTCTGCTTCCATGTTCCTTGGAAGGCTCTTCCATAGCCCTGTCTCTCTCAGCAGGGTCTTCCTAGCCTTATTCCAGACTTTTCCTAGCCCGAGAGCTCTGTCACACCCAGCTAGGTGAGCCTCGGGCATTGCTGTCAGGCTTTCGTGATCTGTCATATCTTTCTTCGCCCTTTGATATTTGCTGAGGGCTGCTCCGCGCAGGGGGTTTCTCGCAAGTGCCATTTTGGAGTAGCTGCTCCGAAATAACTGAATCCACATGGACAGCTGTTGCTCAGAGGGGACTAGGTAAGTGCATCCATAAAGCTTCGGGTCTGTGCCGGAGGGAGCGCAGCGCGGCTGGTGCAGCTGGTACACAGCGATCACCTTCTGCGCAGCCCTGTGTGCTGGGGAGCTTCTCCTTCGGCATTTAAAGCGAGGGGGGGGTGGGCATGGGGAAAGTAAAAATCCCTCTGTGGCATGGGGAAACTAGAAATCCCTCTATGGTTTCCAAATTCTGGTTGATGGGGAGAACCAAGGGGTTCTGGAGCTGCAAATGAGCCAGGCATTGCTGGCACTGGGACGGCAGCGATTGCTCAGGGATGGAGAGCCTGTGCCGCCAGCCCCAGCGCAGCATTGGCGCCGCAGCTCGGCTCCGGCATGTGGGGTGGGAGAAGGTTTAGTTGAAACTTGGTTTGGCATGGCCGGGGCAGGTGGCAGCAGGGTGGCGAGTGGCGCTGTCACCATCTGTGGCGGGTGAGATGCCCTGGGGATGCCGGAGCAGGGGGCTGTCGATGCCCGCGGCTTTGCTGCCGTCAGTGCTTGCGCGGGCAGGTGCAAGCACACCAGCCGGGCTGCCGTTCTGCTTCGCTGGAGGTGCCGAGTGCAGGAGCGCAAGGGATGCTTTTGCTTGGCTGGGATTCCCTAAGCATATTGCAACATGGCTTTCTGCCCCAAACATCACTGCAAACCTAAAGGCCTTTTATTTCTCTTTATTTATTTATTTCCTTCCCCATCTCAACTAGCCGGGCTCTGGAAAGCCAACTCATAACCATCATCAACCTGATTATTAATGTGCTGGGCTCTGGAAGGATCCGTGGCTTTTAGAAACTCCGCCTGTTGCTTTAATGAAGAGTGGGGCTCTGCTTTCGGGGCTCGTGTGGCAATTGTGCTGACTCCTCCTTATGCCGCTGGAAGCCCTGCTCGCCTTCTGTTTCCGTGGTTTGCAAGCGCTTTTATGAGAGAGCATCTCCGCGCTGCACAATGGCGATGGGCTGCGCCCGGCAGCCTGGGGCAGGGGGACGGGGCGGGGGGGGGACCTGCTGGCCACCAGCCACCGTGGGCTGTGAGCGGCCGAGGGGCAGGGGGCTGGCACCCATGGGTGTTGGTGGAGGTGCGGAGGCTTTCAGGTGGTACCAGCGAGGCCCTCCGGCCACGCCGCTGGTGACTTTTCGAGGCCAAGGGGTTCACGGAGGCTTTGTGTTCCCACTTTGAAGCTCGGGTCTGAAAGTGTTGTAATGAGATTTTATTATGTATTCTGGCAAGGTCTTGTTATTTTGTGTGTGGATTTATTGTATAATGAATTGAGTGATTTTGAAATGTTTTGTGCAACAATTTTTTGGAAAGGACATTGTATTTTGTTTATGGGATGTGTGAGTTTTTATGAAACTTTATTTAGCTTTTAGCAAGAATAATCTTTATTCAACAAATAGTGCAAATAAATCTTTAATTGAACAAATATGTGCCAACTTTCAAACACAGTAACAAACAATGACATGAAACAAGGAAGCTTTGGAACAATATACAACTTAAAACATAGTATTACCAAAAAAAAAAAAAAAAGAACCCAAAACCCCTAACAAAGCAGAATTTGGAGCTCTATAACGTGGCAGCAGCTCAGTGCATGTCTGTGTGGGACCTGCCAAGCCGAGGGGAGCAGAGGAGGGCGGTGGGTGCCCGGTGGCTTTCTGGGGCTGCCTGGCAGGTGAGGGGGGCGGCAGGGTCCCCCCAAGCCGGGGTTCGGAGGGAGCTGCCGCCAGCTCATGCCAGGCTGCCAGATGTGACTGGGCTGCAGGAGTGCGCGTAGCTGTGGGCAGTGTGGAGACATGGGCTCTAGCAAAGCTGGCTGGCTCCACGGCCGCTCCAGGAAACGTTTCGTGTATGTCCCTGTCCTTTCTCAGTCATCTTCCCGGAGTGGCCAGCCCCCTCTGCCATCCCGGGGACATTTCCAGCCCACCCCAGCCTCACCGAAGAGGGGTGGCAGGGTGCCCTGCACCAGGGCTGCCTCGACAAGGCTTTGCATCTTCCAGCCAGTGTTGTTTTCAGGTTCTTCACAGGCAGCTGAGCACCTCCAGTCTCTGCGTGTTGCCGCATCTCGTGTTCACCAGTCCCGTGGTAGCTGCAGACTTGGGCAGGCCATTGCTTGGAAGCTGGGAAACGATGTTAGCATCGCCTCGCTCCTCTCCACTTCGTCTTTGTTGCCCACGCTGCCATTAAAGTTCATGTCTTGCTCCTGTCGGAGCTCACTGCGGGCAGCAGCGTGGGGAGGGCAGGCAGGTGCCGCAGCCTGGGCTGGAAATGGTGCTTTCCATCCCCCGCACCGTGAGAGGCAGCGAGAGCCTTTCCTGGGATGGGCTGCCTGGGATGGGACACCCATAGTTGTTTCCTGGGTGATAATAAAAATGGTCCATGTTGTGTACATGGTTTTTCTTGCCTGTAACTATGTGTTTAGATGGCAGTGGTCCCCTGGTCCCTTCTCCCCCTGTCACAGTGTGTCCCTGCTGCTGAGATCTCCATCCTTTGTCTGCTTCCATCCATCAGTGATGCTACCGTGACCTGAGTTTTGGGGCCGTGCACTTCTCTGTAAGTAAAATAGACCTAGATGTTTATGATGCCCAGAGGCAGCTGGTGGGTTGCTGTGTCCACCCCCGGCGGTGGCAGAGCCCCCCTGGCCCTTGGGGCAGGTTTCATCACCTGCAGAACCCAGGGCCAACCTGCTGCTGCTGGAACGAGGGCTGGGCGGGGGGGGTGCAGCCCCCCGTGCCTTTAGGGGCTGCGGGGTGCCAAAGCCCCAGCCGGGACGGCACGGTGGCTGCGTGAAAGTTTGTACCGACTTGGCTGGAAACTACTGCAAAATGCTCATATCCCCCATGGAAGGGCTTCACGTGAGCGCAGGGAGCCGCGGAGGAGCCGTTGGCGATGGCTGGCAATGGGCAGGCACGTGGCGTTCTGTGCGCGGGTTTCTAGAGCTTTATGAAGCCGCATCCTCTAGCTCGGACAACTTCTGTTCCTCTGTGTGGAATTTCCTTTCGCTTGTTTGTGTATCTTTATCAGGGTAAATATTTGCAATTGTTGCTGGATTTCCCAGAGTTTTGCATCAACTCTGTAGAAAGAGATTACGCTATCAAATTTCTTATCTGTAAGGTACGTACTAATTTTTTTGAAAAAAGCCCTTATTTTGCAGCCTGATGAGTTCGGCTTCTCTCTCTTTACCTACAGGGCTGTCTCCGCGTTTGTTTCACTTTCGCTTATTTAATGTTAGCCTTTAGGGGAGAAGGGCAGGGTCACCCTTCTGTCTATTTCTGTACTGATCCGATTCTGCTTGTTCCAACACCTCAGCTGGGTTCTGCTTTTCTCTTCACATACCAGTAATTATCCTAAAATCTGGAAGGAGTTTATTAATGAAGGTGCTCGTATCCCTGCGTGGCTGCTGCTTTCCCTGGGGTGTTTGGGTTTCCTATATTGAAGGCAAAATATCTCGTCTGCAGGATGAGTTACATATAATTATATGTATATAACTTGTGGCAGGAGAAGACCAGACTGATTTTTAGCGGCTTCCCTACACTTTCTAAACTCAGGAATATCAGGAGTGTGAAGCCTGATATGGGAGGAGCATTTTCAGCCCTTCACTGGCCTTTTCAGCCCCTAGAAATGTTAACAAAAGAGCTTTTCTTCTAATAGTGAGCAATGGAATTGGGTGTTAATGAAAACAAATTAATTCTGAATGGAAAATTCCTTCTTGTCTGTGTTGTGCCATTCTCTTTTTATAGTGTAAACCTACCAGATCTCTCTCTAGCTGCCCATACTTTTCCAGGAAGAATAAATGAGGCTTGTTTCCAGAACTGTGAGCTAGAGGCATCTCGTCTCTCCACATGCCCTTGGGTCAAGGTGGCCCAACCTTCTTCAGACCTTCTGTACAGCCCCGAAAGGGCTGAGCGCTTTGCTGCGCACCTTGCTTTGAAACACTGATTTTTCCTTGGGGTTTGGCCCTATTTTTTTGTTATGCCCAAGTCTGTCAGCTCCTTTCTCTTTCTTGTACATTGTGATTATTTTATATGGCCAGAGAATCTGGCCAAGGCTCTTCCTTTTTAGCTGCAAATACAGGTTTTACTTTCCGTTTTGAGTCCTGGTTTGGGTGTGGGTGGGCTTGCAGGAGCTCTGCAGAGCAGGTGATGGTTGGGCTGGGGACAGTGTCACTGTGGTTCATAAATGGAAGATGTTGGTGCCGAGGAGCTTCCTTGACCAGAGGTTGCACTGGGGGCTTGTGGCTGAGCCCACGTTTTCAAATCACGTCTCCTGAAAGGCAGCCTGGTGTGCAGAGACGCCGTGCCCCTGCCTCCAGCCAGACCCGGGCTGCTTCCCTGCAGCTCTCGCTGGCTGTTTCTGCACGTAAAACAGAGGCTAACGGCCAACTGCGGAGCGAAACACCGGCCTGCATGCTTTATTTTGAAATCCATAGTCACTTCAGAGATCAGTGGGCTGATGTCACTTGCACCACGCAGAAGGATCTGGGGAGAGCCACTGGTGTGCCAGATGTGTGGCTGTGGAATCTGCCTTCTCCGTGGCCGCGGAGCAGTTGGTGGTGGTTTGCCCAGGATTTCTCATCTTCGGAGAGGACCGTAGGTGGGGAGATGGTGACTGGAAGGGCTGCGAGCGAGGTCTCCTCCCTGCAGTAAATCCTGCAGCGCTGGAGCCGCGGCAGGCAGGGAGGCGGCTCAGCTGGCAGCACTGGCTGGCGAAGTGCTGGCATTTCAGCAGAAGGCACCACTGTAATATTGGTTACAGGGTTGTTCTCTAAACATCTTTTTCCTTAGGTGCAACGTGGCCTGAATCCATAGAACGGCCAGTGATGGTATTAAGGATAGACTTGTCGGTTTGCGATTTTTTTGGGTTTTTTACCTACTCTAAATTTTCCGTTTAGTGAGGAGGGTATAATTCCCCTTAGGACCAAACTGTAAGTATCAAAGCTGTTTGTCAGTGCTGAGCTGGCGCTCCGCCTTCGGTGCCTCCATCCCGCAGGCGGTGGGGTGGTGGTCGGGCTGCCCAGCTGCTGGCAGCCATCCGTGAGGAGAAGCCGCGCGTCCTCCGCCGCAGGGTGAAGCTCTGCGCAGGGGAGAGGGACGTTCTTTGGGCTGAGGCTGCGTCACCCCGCGTCCTGTGAGGACCAGGGGGGCAACTGCATCTGCCGTTGGGACCGGTGTCCTTCAGAAAGGCGGGAGGGAAGGAGCACGGGGGGGGTCTCAGTGCTGGTGCTTGGTCAGCCCCGGCCAGTTTGGAGGTGGGTGCAGGGTATGGATGGTGAGCTCCAGGAATGGGGCCAGTGTCCTGCTGACCAGCCAGCTGCTTGTGTTCGTAGCCCTGTCTCCCTCGTGACCTGGGAGAAGGGTGTTCCTCTGTCTCTGCCTGTATCTAAGCACGTGCCTGTTCCCATCTCCCCGCGTCTCAGTCGCACTGCGTAGCTGCAGCAGCTCCTCTGCAGGTCGAGGGCTCAGATCTGCCTCTTGGGATGTGGTGGCCCTGGGTGGGAGGACTTTCACGAGTCCCCATGGGATGCGTGAGTGTCCTTGTGTCACGGCATGGGGCTGCCAAACGGTTTTCCCTGGGATAGCCCAGGATCCCGTGCCAGCCTTGGCTGGCCGCAGCGCTGCTGTATTTCCTATCAGCAAGTCACCTGCTCCTTGTTGGAAGTGGTAAGTCTTTTCTGGCTTCGTGTCAACAGTGTATCAGGCATGTGTGTGTGTTGGCAGGCAACCTTCCTCTTTCTCAGGCTTTTGGATCATGAGGGGAGGATCAACCAGATGTCCTCAAAATCCTGCATATCCTGTAGCTATCTTGCAGCCAGCCTGGAGTCCAGCAAGGAAAACTTGGCTGCTCAGCTCCATATCTGCCAAATCTCTCCCAGGTTTTGTAAAGATGGAACCATTTCAGATCCCTGCTCCTGCCCCATGCGCTGGTTCCCTGGGGAGCGCGCGTGCCCCTGCCCGGGTGCTGTGGGCTGGCACCAGGCTTGGGCAGAGCCCGGGAGCCAGCGTTCAGAGCTGTCGGTAGAGCTGTGCCCCCCGGGAGCCAGCGTTCAGAGCTGTCGGTAGAGCTGCGCCCCCCGGGAGCCAGCGTTCAGAGCTGTCGGTAGAGCTGTGCCCCCCGGGAGCCAGCGTTCAGAGCTGTCGGTAGAGCTGTGCCCCCCGGGAGCCAGCGTTCAGAGCTGTCGGTAGAGCTGTGCCCCCCGGGAGCCAGCGTTCAGAGCTGTCGGTAGAGCTGTGCCCCCCCGGGAGCCAGCGTTCAGAGCTGTCGGTAGAGCTGTGCCCCCCGGGAGCCAGCGTTCAGAGCTGTCGGTAGAGCTGTGCCCCCCGGGAGCCAGCGTTCAGAGCTGTCGGTAGAGCTGCGCCCCTCTCCCTATCGCTCCTGCCTCGTACTGCTGGGGTTTCTCCCGTGGGCTGCAGGCTGAGAGCAGGGTAAGGTGAGACCTTACTGCATCCACGCAGAGGATCAGAAAGACACTGAGCTTGTCCTGCAGGTCCTGCGAGGGGTGAACATGTTTGACACTTCAGCTGTTTTTCCCTGTAGAGCTAAGGAAGGGGATCAGGGCAGCATGGCTTGGAGGATGCCAGTTATCCAGATACAGAAATCATTTTATTTGCACCAAGCTTGGCATTTAAATGGTCGCAGATGATAAGAAATAGTGAGTCGTGCTTTGTGGTACCTGTCTAAAATAGCTTAGCTGGAGTCCTATAAGTCCAGACGTTGAGGTTTTTGGTTTCAGACCATCCACTAGGTCCAGGATCTTCCTTTGGAAAGAATGTGACATTCTGCGTCAGCGCTTGCAGCTTGTACGTGCTGCAAAGACCCGCATCCTGGTTTTAGGATGAAGGTTTTGATCTTGACCTGTGAGTCTGAGCACGCACTTCAACAGCATCGTAATGAGCTTATGGTTCAAAGCTATTTATTATCTGTTATAACAGGCCTTTTATTACACTGGAAGACTAATTTGCACTGCTTGTTGTAATTAACACTGTAAAATGTTTAAACAAAAGTACAGATAGAAATTAAATTCACAGGCATTGAATTCAATAGCATTAAAATAAACCTTTGATTTGTTTTTCTCCATTGGCAAGAAAGTGATTAGCTCAAATTAAATTTACGGAAAGCTCTCAACTTGGAATGAGTGATTTAATGAAAAAAAGGCATCCCAAACTGCCAGAGCAGCTTGAGGAAGAGCTGAGCTTTCACTTGCAGAAGGCTGTTGGAGGGAAACTTAACTGTTTTCGGGTGGGAGAGGTACATGCCCCGAAAACCTGTGTCAGCCGCTGCTGGCAGGACGCGTGCGGGCAGGATGGTGGCTTGGCTTTTCAGAGCCGTCGGTTCTGTTTTTCCATGCTCTAGTAGCTCTTTCGGAGGCGTTGGGAGGGATTTTTATGAAGCGGGACAGAGAGATTTATTCCCTGTTCAGATCTGCGTGCGGTGGCAAGTGCTGTGTCCCGTTGCAGAGTGCGATCTCGCCCGGTGCGGTCACTGGGTGCCAGCGCTGCGTCCTGCTTTCCCTGCAGAGGTGCCATCAAGGTGGACAGATCAAGCAGGATTGCAGGACCACTTAGATTGGAAAAGTCCTTTAAGATAGAGTCCAACTGTTAACCCAGCACTGCAAAGCTCACCACTACAGCGTGTCCCTGAGCGTTGCGTCTACAAGTCTTCTGAGTCCCTCCAGGGATGGTGACTCCACCTGGTCCCTGGGCAGCCTGTCCCAGTGCCTGACAACCCTTAGGGTGAAGAAATTTTCCCTAATATCCCATCTAACCCTCCCCTGGTGTGACGTGAGGTGGTGCCATGCTGCAGGGCTGCTGCTCAGGGGGATGCGTTGCTGCGATGCCTGAATGGCACCTCGTCCGAGAGCTGCGCGTCCTCTGGGGTCGTGGCTCATCTTAGCTGAACGTGGGAATATTTTGCTCCAGTGCCTCAGGTTAACTGTCATATCAGGTTAAATGGAAAAAAGATGGTGGGTTATTTTGGGGTCGTTTAGGTGTTCTTTTGTGTGCCACTTCCCCCTCTCCACCGCTGCCTGTCCTCGGGCAGGGCGGCAGGCATCTTCTTCCTGCCCTGCCGAAGTGTCACTTACGGGCAGGCTGTTCCGTTGAGACGTGGAACATAGTTTGGAAAAATCAGCCTTTTTGCATTGCAGCTGATCCCTGAGCGAAGGGGGTGGGAATGGTGCTTCGTCCTCTGTCCCTGGGGTGCTGGAGGTAGGGGGGCAGGGACCCCTGCGAGCGCCTGCCTGCCCTCAGCACATCTCCTCCTGCTGCAGGGTACGTGAGGTGATGATGGAAAAGTCTTTTTGACAGTAGAAGAGGCTTGGACATGTTCGTCCTCAAATGAAGTCCTCAAACCCCAGCTGTTGCTGCTCTGGTTTATGGAGCAAGCTTTGACAAAAAATTATATTGCGAGAAAATGGCCTCTTGGTAAGGTTTGGATTCTCTTCTATTGTTTTGATTTTTTTTGTTTTATGGCTGTGATTTGCATAGTTAGAACTAATTTGTAGCGTCTGGGACCAAGGCTCTGAGTTGTCCATGTGTTGGTATTGAGCTGCAGCAGTGATTAATGGGTGAGTACGTGCTCCCCGGAGTGAGGGCTGCCGTGATTTATGGCTTATAGACCTCTCGGGGACTGCTCCGGTCTGTCTGGCAGAAAGTTATGGGAGTCAAAAAGATTAGCAAAGGTTGGGTGTAGCGTGTCTCTGCCTCTCCTTGGGTCTTCTGTGATGCTGGGGTTCAGAGGGCGGTTGGCAGCCACGGGGAGATGCTCTGCAAACCTGGGGGCGGTTCTTCAAACCCTGGTCAGTGGGGTTGTGCGTCACGGGACGCTCAGCCACAGGTCTGGAAAAAGCTACAAGTAGTTAAAACTGAGGTCTGTCCCAAAGGTTAGTAGGATGGATATTTGGGTACGGATGAGGCGGGTTGGAAGTTGCAGGTCTTTGCCTGCTGCTGGGCAGTTCGATAGCCTTAAAATGGCATTTCCTCCAGCAATCCCTCCTGTGTTGGGGCAAAAACCACCATCGAGGACGTGAAAAACTGAGAGTAAATGAACTAGAAACAACTACAACTAAAAGCAAGTGAAAAAAAAAAAAGCTAGCATGCACTGATGCCATGAGGAATGATGATGAAAATTATATTTTCTCGGGCAGGTCATGCACAAACTAGATTTTAAAATTATTTTTTTTTTCATTTTCTGTTACTCTGCAGCAGGTAGTTTTCCATGTTGGTTTGTTCTCTCTCTTTTTAACTGTTTTTATTTTTAGATCAAGCTCGTAGTGCTCCTCCATCCAACAGTTGCTTATCACTATTTTCAAAATAAATCTTTAAAAGTTCAGGTGTCGGTGCGTTATCTATGTTAATCTGGAAAGATTTTCAGCTGATACAAAAACTCTTTCAAATCCTGCCAGAGTATTCGGTAACCTTTCTTCTCCCCCCCCCCCCCCAGGCTCTTTGCTTATGTAGGCACTGTGTTTATGTGCTGTTCTTTCTCCAGATTATATTGTAAAGTCTCTTAGGCAACATATGACTTCAAGCTGGTGAAATGCATTTTGAACCCATGTGCGTGTTTTTGTTACAAGTCTTTGAAACGGTTCTTGAAACTGCATCGCTCCCTTGCCTGTGCTGAAAAACGGGTGATAAGCCTGTAAATCTGCTGATGGGTGGGTGTAAGTTAAGCTTGTTTAAATGCAGTATGTAATTGCCTCTCACCCCAAAAACTGCTGGACTGGGTCCTGCAGATAGAGGCTCCGGTGGCGAGGGGCTGCGCGGGGCGGCAGGCTCCTCTGCCTTAACCGAGGATGCCAATTCCTCAGCAGAATTGTCCTCTGCGCGAGCTCATTTTTTCCCTCTGACTACTAATTTTTTTCTAAATTTTTATTTTTATTATAATGAAATACCTCCTTGCCTCTCCATTTTACCTCTGCATGCCCCAGCCACCTAATGCACTTAAAAGGGGCATTGTCCCTCTACCAGAAGAAAGACAAAGATGACCTCAAGCTATATAAAAGCTCATGGTTTGTCTTAAGTCCTTTTTTTTTTTTTCTTGTTTGATTTACAGAGAGAAAGCTAACCCTTCAGATATTGGGTCATGCAGCTTCTGAGTGTTTGCTCTACAGAAAATAACAATTAATTTTGCACAAGTTGTTTGAGTTAGGATAAACTGGAAAGAAAGAGTACCTTGCTAGCTGCAACAGTATCTGCTAACAGAGCGCTTTTCTGTTTTAAGAGGGGTTTGTCATGCCAAAATTACCTACCGATTATGAAGTAGGAATAAAGCTTTTTTCCTCTTGTTTTGCACATTTTTGGTTTTTAGTGTCCTGGTCCACGTAAGGCCCTGTTCTGAGGTCTGCAGTGTAAGTCTGTTAATCAGTTGTTAAGGAAAGAAAAGTTGTGAAATTAGTGAAGATGCAGGATTTCATGCCTAGAGTTTGATAATGGGGGGGGGGGGGGGGGGGGTGTTATCTTTGTAAACTTAAAGTTTTTTGATAACATGACAGGCTGGCGGTATGCGTGAGGAACAGGACTTTCATTTGAGATTTGTTTTTTCTAATAGTTTTTTTTTTTAAGAGCAGATTCCCTCTGCCCACTGCCGGTTACTCTGGCGGAACTGTGTTTGGAGGTGACAAGCCGGGAGCAATGTTGCTGGAGTCGGGGGCACTGGGGTGGGTTTTTGGCTGAGGGAGTTTTGGCGGAGGTGTCCTGGCGAGCCCTGGCGTCTGGTTGCTGCCACCCAGGAGGGTTTGGGGCGTAGGGGGGGCTGGTCCTGGTGTCCCTGGCCCCGCGATGGGACGGGGCTGTCGGGGAGCGGGCACTGTCCCTCCTCAGCCCGTGTCGGCTGGGAGCTGCCAGTGATGTGGTGTGGTCACGGAGGTCCTTCCCACAGCCTTCCCACGGGACATCAGTGTGGTGCTCTGGGCTTCTAGCACTTGTGACCTGGGGTTTTGTTGGCATGCTTTTCTTTTCACTGGGTCAGAGGTTTCCTGATCTGGTTTCAGCAAGAAGACTTGGGTACCCTGATGGTGTCGATGGAAAGATTCCATAATCTACATAACTATGCGTCTCAGAGTCTGCTCACCAGTAAATAACTGCTCTTAAAAGATACAGCCTGGCACTGGTGTCGAGAGGGGATGCTGGGGTGTGGGTGAACCTTTAACCGCAACAGAGCTGAGGCTCTATGAGACACACTGGAAGCTGACTTGGAGATGCTAAGCTAGAAAAAATAGTGCAAGAGCAGCTTCCACCATTGCCTGCTCACAGGTTCCCGTGCCCTGTCGCTCTGCAGGCAGCAAGCAGCGATTGCTTTCTGTTTTGCTTGAAGTGAAGCACTTCTGAAGAGCCTTGATGGAAAACCTGTGCCTCTCCTCCATCACCAGGTAGCACAAGAGCAACGGCTGTTTGTTACGGTGCTTTAAACTGTTGCTAACTTCTGTTGGGTATTCCGTTTAATGCCTGTGTAAGGGAGTTATCTTGATAAATACACGGTACAAGCACTGGTCCTGGCTAGAATGATAGCAGCTAATCCACAGAAATACGCGCAGCCCAACCTTTTGTTGCTTTCCCTTGTGCATAATGCCGCAGAACAGGATATGTCAACACCCGGGTGCCTGACAAAGAGCCACTTCAGGGGCGTGGGTGAGACTGTAAAGCAGGACCGAAGGGGTAGGTGTTGGGACATGCTGCTGGATATCGTGTCTGCACAGAAACAGCTGTTTTATAAATCCCTCCTCTCTTCTGCTAATGGAAAACTGACAGCATCCCAGAAGAAGGTGAGTCCAGGAGGTACAGGGTGGTTTGCACGTTCAGTCCGAGTGTGATTGGTTTCTTAGCAGAGTTAATGACTTTTTGGGGGGATTTGTGTTTTATGCTTCTGGGGTGCTGTGCATATTTCATCTTTCAGATGCTTTTTCTCCTTTTCTCTTTTTTCTTTGACTCTAAAAGTTGAAAGAGGGTTTGGGTTCCTTCTCCTTTTGAATGTTGACCTTGCTGCATAAAGTTGTCTGACTTTCTGCTCTCCCTGTGAGTGATATATGTGAGCATCTGGTAACGAGGCGGGACTAATCATTAGTTTTTCTGGATTTCTCTAACTAAGATCATGCGTGTACTTCAGGATCTCTTCTCTCAGTATTGCTGTACCAGTGAAGTGTTCCCGCTTTGCCCACAGCCCTGTATGCAGAGCTGCAGTGCTTGGGGCTGTCAGCAGAGCCCCCCCGCCCCCGGCAAAGCCAGGTGGTAAACGTGCCCTTTGCGGGTCTAGCGTGTGCTGGTATTGCTGAGTGTATCCGAATTGGTCCAATGTATGCATTTGTTATTGGAGTTCACCTCTGATCTGAAGCGGTGCAGTCTCCTTCTGCCTTCCTGGGCATCTCTTGGGTGTTCTGGTGGGCTGCTGTGTGTCACCAGTGTTGGTCGTGACATTAGTCCTCGTGCTGGGATGCTTTCAGGGTTCCCTTTGCGCTGAGCTTGAGGGGTTGCTGTGCGAAGGGAGGTGGTGGGTGAGGGCTGGAGCCCACCTCACGCCCCTTTCAGATGCACATGGCCTGGCCTCGCTGGGGAGCTGCACTGCAAAGCCCCCCCAGAGCTGGAGACCCTGCAGTGCCTTCCTGTGCTCAGGTCTTAAAACCTCCAGCCCACCCGCTCCTGGGCAGCGGTGCACGCAGAGGGGCATTTCCTTGCCCCCTCCTCCTGGGCTGCCCGAGGAGGCCAGCTTTCCCACTCTGCTCTGCTCTCCTGCCCTCGCTTTGCTGAGCAAACCCGCCCGGCCATGGATGTCACCTGGCGTCACACGAGGTGCCGTCACACCCAGCAGCAAGTAGCCTGTCCGCCCTGCCAGCACCTTGGGTCAGGGGCCGCGCAGCCCCGGGGTTCCTCCTCCCGGCATCGCGCCTCTCAGCATCCTGCTGTTGTCTCGATGGCGGGGCTGCCGCAGCTTCCCGGCGCGGGGACCAGAGGTGGGGTCAGCCGGGGTGGCACAGACCAGCCTGCTGTGCCTGGCCGTCTCCTTTTGGGATTGCTCTGGTGCCCGAGCATCAAGACAGTTCCTTGCTTGTTAAAGCCCCCATCCTAACTCCCCGGTGGGTTTGCTCTTCCACAGGGCGCTTGTGGGACACCCCGGGAGGTGGCATTCGGATCAGATGGGGACTGAGCTGGGCAGTGGGTTGCCCCTACCCAGCACCCGAGCTGGTGGTGAGGAGCAGCATCACGCTTTGGGAAGGTTAACCCCAGTCTGGCTAAATCTTTACTTGCACGTTTGGCAGATGGATTTCCCTGATCCTGGGGAGGAAGCTGGGAGCGAGGGACCAGACAGCGCCCTGAGCCTTGTCAGACAGCAGTTTTAATTTCTTAAGTTAAAAACTTCAGCCGCTGAGCTGCAGGTGAAGGTGCTGCCGGCGAGCGGGAGCCACCCTCTGGGGGGGGCCGACCCCCGTGGAGTGCTGCTGCCAAAACACCACCATCTAAATGATGGTGTAATTCCAAAATAATCTGTTTTATAAGGCTGTTTTATGGGTAGTTTCTGTTCTTTGCTACGTTCTGTTTAAGGGGGTGTGTGCTTTTTTTAACTAAGGACAGTGAAATCTGGCAGAGGGGTGGGTTCCTGCCACTGCTGTGCTCACCCTGCTTTCCACTGCAGCCCCGCGCCTCTCCAGCCTGCTAACAAAAAAATCAAATTGTTCTCTCTGCGCGAAAAGCTAAGGAGGGCCAGAACCGCCTCTGACGGCGATCCAGACCAAGCATCTCCATCTCTTTTTGGGTGCTGGGTGTCAGATCTCTGCGGTAATTAAAACCACCTCACCTTGGGGGCCTCGAGATCTCTGTGGCAGGGTTTCCAGCATCCTTGGCTCCATGCGGGATCCTCAGTCATTTGGTTTTTCTCATTGCAATGTTATGCATTTCTGCTGCCCTGGATTCTATTTATGGGCTTTTTCAGGGTAAGCAGGTAACGCTTGTAAACTGAGACTTGGCTGCGTGACATGGTTTCTGGCTGCAGTAGTTTATTCCCTGCAGGCTTAGGGACGTATCCCATGTGGTGTTCTCTAGCACAAATGATTGTTTAAAACATCCATCTGCTTTATCTGCTGTTGTGTTTACAATTGCCCTTTGTAGTTCCCGGCAGCATCTTGTCTCCTCTGCTTTTTGTTTATTTAAGGTTATGGTAAAATATCTCGTTCATCTGGGGGGCTGTGGGAGCCTTTCCCGGTTTGGCTGATCCGATGCTCGGGGGAATACAACGTCATAACTCCAAGATCATCCCGAGAGCCCCGACGTGACCCACGCAGTGGTGGTTCCAGCTGGTCACCGATGCTGTGGCTCCTCAGGAACGGGATTGTAGCCAGATCCTGCCCTTGGCCATGGGCTTTGCAGGCGGTGCGCCTGGCTGTATCGATGAGCAGTTCTTACCAGATTCAGTATGTACGATGGGGAAAAAGAAAGGCTTCAGTACACTTAATTTGTAGCAAAACCTGGCCAGTGGAATAATTTTTGCTTGGATATTGAATCAGTGTGATGTCTCTGTTTGTTTGCCTGTCTAGGATGATTTAGAAAGCCAGTTTCAGCTTTAGAAAAGAAAAAAAATATAACAAACAAAACCAAACTGAACTGTCTGAAAAATCCAGTGAGGATACATTTGATACTTTTTCCTGGCAAAAGTTAAACAGTTTCCATCCTTCAGTTTCAAGCCTTCATAAGGTTTTCGGGTCCTTCCCTAGTACATGTTGCTGCCCATGCGCGGCCGTGCTGGCAGCGCCGTGGGGCTGGGCAGCTGCGCGGTGCCGGCGTGGGGCTGCTCCTTGCACATGTGGGGCTGCACAGGCTGCGGAGTTTGCTCAGGTTTTGCATCCCCATTGCAGGCAAAATACGACCTGGGGTGACATTTGGAGAAGTTGCAAAATTCTGTCTGTAAACAGTATTAGTTTGGTTTTTTTTTTTTCATGAGCCCCAAGCCATGTAGCTGTTCGTCTCACCCAGAAAAGCAGGAAAATTCTCCCTGGCTGCAGGAGTGGATTGTTTTCCTAGTTTTCTGTCACTGCAGTAGTGTTCCCCATTAACGGTGAGTGTGCAGAGCGCCCGGTTGAGACCCCCAGTACACATGCTGCACTAAGGTGTGTGTTGGAAAACTGTGGGACACGCTGGTGAATTCCCCAGCCTCTGCTGCTGGACTTGTTGCCTGTTTCCCAGTGCCAAAAGCCAGGCCAAAAGCTGCCAGCCGGCTCCAGGAGTCCGCAGAGTTCCGCTGGCATCGGCGTGCCCGCCGGGGTTTGCAGGGAGGGATAAACCTGTGTCTCTGTGGCTGTGAGATGGCGAGGGGACAGCGGCCATGGCAGGTCCCCAGTTGTGCTGGGGCAGGCAGGTTGTTTGCCACACATGCTCCGATGGGGCTGGGGGGCAGCAGCTGGGAGGCAGCGGGGGGGTGTCCAGCCACAGGAGCCAGGGTTGGGAGCTGGGGGTGCCCGAGGTACCTAGGTAGACAGATAAATATATATAATTATCTGTATCTGCCTTTGAAACCTTACTGCTGGCAGGACTTGGGTTGATGCAGGAGGACTTTTTGCTTCCATAACTGGTACTCAGCAGTTTGCTGGGTAAAAAGAAGAGGATAATGATAAAATTAATGCTTGTAAAAATAAAAAAGTGACAAGATTAGGTTGTCCTGGGGAAGAGTCAGCAGGGTCTGCTTCAGGGGAGCAGTTCGGCAATACCTTCATGCAGTGTGCACACTTGCAATTGAATATTGAACTTTAAATAACTGGGGGTAAGAGGGGTTTCAGAAACACTTGAGAGCCAGCTTGCAAACCTTACAAACGAGCTTAATCCTCATTTTATGGACAGAAATGTTTATGAAATTTTTTTCCAGACTTTTTTAGCCTTCAGAAAGTCACTTAATCTTCCAGTGCCTCAGTCAGCATCCGTGCGATGGAGAAAGCAGCTACCACAGTGGCACAAGCAGATTCCACCAGCTTAAAATAATGCTAAAACTTGTCTTGACAAACTAGTAGAACTATACAAAAACATTTTGTTTCTGCATCAGAAAGTAAGAACCTGTAAGCGAGCCACAGGCGAGCTGCTGCTCCTGCAGAAGAGCTAACAAAGCCCAATTTGAGGCAGCTGTGTAACAGCTGGCCTGGCTTACTGGATGGAAACATCTGGATGGTCTGACAATGTATGGTCCCTCACGGCATGAGACGCTGTGCTGACTGCTGCTGTGTGCAGCATCTTGCTGTCGCTGCTCTCGCCTGTTTGAAAGACATGCTCTCTAGTTCATCACATCAAAGTCTGAAGCAGAAAGGCTTGGCTTGCACAAAACGAACACCTCTCCTTTCTTGTCTAGTGCTGCTGTGTCTCATGCCCACAGCTGGAGACCGAGCGGCGTAATTTGAGGTTCCTTTGCTGAAAAGAAAATGTAGTTCCTTGGCTCAGCCTGGAAATGCACTTGCTCGTATGGTGCCAGCTGCAGCTCTGCTCAATGGACAGCTGCTCAGACAGTGGGGTGGCTTGATGCAGTTTTATTTCAATTAAAAGCAGCCCTTCTGCTTCCATGGAGGGAGTAAACGGAGGATGTTTTGTGATTATTAGTCCGTCTGACCCGTACAGCAGCAGTGGCGCTGGGTTGTTTGGCAGCCCCGAAGCTCAGCCTAGAGCACGGCCAGCGATGTGCACGCTGCTGCTGTTTGGGACCGAGTGTGTGAGATAGCGTCTTCTGGAAAATTCAAATTCCTGAATTCCTCCCAGCTGTTTTCCTGTAGTTTCCATTTCCACAGCCCATCCTGGTGTTCCTCATTCAGATCAGCCAGGCACCATTAGCTTCTTCAAAGCTCAGTTTTCTGCTGTTCCGCTGTGCCTGAAATGGTGGATTATGAAGTCCCCGGGTAGGACCCAGCGACGTCTACTCGGTCAGGCTCCGCGGTGCCGGCACTGCTGTCCGGCGGGCACAGCCTCTGCCTTTGCGGGGCCATCAGCGTCCCTGCGTGCCACCTCTTGCTCCCTCAGCTGCCCAGACAGCGTGGGGTAGGTGAGGAGGTGGCACAGCCGGCAGGCAAGCTCAGACTGCCGTGGGCTTTACTCCTTGGAGCACACGTGAAGTGCTGGGGGGGTTTCACCTCCTGCCGGTGGTTTGAGCGGGTGCCAGGGCGACGGAAGCGTGCTGCAGGTGTCTGCGCTTCCAGGGGAGAGAACTGCTGCTCATGCAGCCATCGAAGGCCAAGCCAGGAGGGGGCTGGACAGCAGCATAATTTCAATTTTTGGCAAGGACTGGATTTCTTTGGAGGCAACTTGCTTTGCAGGTGCCGGTGCTGAGCAGTCCTTCGTGCTCCCCCCTTTCTGGAGGCAAGGCTCATGGGGACATTCCCTCCCTTCCCCAGTCCTGCGTTGTGTCCCGTTTGCTTCCGACGAGTCCCAGTTCGCACCGCTTTCCTTGCGGGATACGGTGTTTTGCAATTCCCACGTGGAAGGAGCGCCCCTGGCACGCTGCAGCACCACTCCCCAGCTCTGCCTTGCGGTGACTTGTTTGCATCGCCATGCCCTGAAGCAAAATGAGCGCTTTCAGAGCTTTTAATCCCGTTTGTATGAGGTCATAGTCTGTTTTGACATTAATTGCAGTGGATCCGATTAATTAGGCAGCAAGGCATCATTTATTTGAACCGATTAATTTTATAGAATTATGCTGGCTGCCGCCCGTACACCGTGCACGCTCCCACCACCATGCCGTGCGCTCCTGCAGGTGCGGGAATCGGCACTAAAACCTTCACCGTCTCAAGCAGCCGCCTTGATAAAAGCAGCTTAGGGCCGAGGGTGTGGGTTGTCTGATGGCACCGGGTGCCAGCTCGGCAGCTCCGGCCACACCGCGATGCCGCTGCCGAACCCCCGCACTTGCACGGAGGAAGGTCAGCAGTTAGCTTGTTCTTGGATTTCTGGCTCTTTTGTTAGGGGTGCGAGTATGGAAACTGTTTAAAGGCACGGGTAATAATCTGATTGAGTTTATTTCCTGGTTGCTGTAGTGGACTTTTTAATCCTTATGTTGGAAGCATTATTTCATGGATGTTACATTTAAAGTGGACTTGTTTTAATTTTAATGGTAATGCTATTTGATTTGGACTACTTCCTTCCCTTCTGTTTTTCTCCTTCCAATAAAATGTCATAAAAATTAATCATAGCTGAAGGCCAATTTTAACATCCAGATTTAGAAAATAGGACTTTAAAACCCTTGTGCTGAAAGGAAAAGTGCGCTCTAACAGGAAGGCTTTGTTTTGTTATGGAGCAAGGAAAAATGTTTTTAAGCCTTCATCGATCTGAACAGTTTATAGCAAAATGATTTCAGAATTGTGAAGGTTTTTTGAAGATTTCCAAAAATAGGGGAGGAGCGGACACCTGATAGCAAGGGCAGAATGAAGCTCATCGGTTCTAGCGTCTGACAGATGCTCTCCTGTAACTTTCTACTGTAGGGCTCATCTCAGGGAGTGAATCCAAGCCCGTCCTTTGCTGCAGCCAGTCCTGTCTCAAGCAATGCTTTATGTAGAACTTTGAAAGATAAAAGGAAAAGTACCAGAGAACTGAAAAATGTGATAAATTCAGGTGGCGCAACCACGTTCCCAATGGAAAGCTCCAGAGCAGGATCCAGCTGCATCTCTTCTGCAGGTTGGCCACTTCTTGCAAGAAGCTGTGGCTTTATCGCCTTGGTTGTACATCTGCATTGGAGATGGGGTTCAAAAGAGAGGTGACTCCTCATTCAAGAAGCTGTTCTTCTCAGCTGGCTCAGCTGTTGGGGCTTCAGTGCTCCTGCCTCATAACAGATGTCTGGAAGTGGTGCAAGTGGAAGGCGTTGGGCAGAAGAGAAGCACGCTCAGTGGAGAGTGGCCCAGCAGCATCTTCTGGGCATGGTCACTCTGTCTCGTTATGGTTCGTGTTATATTGGTTGTGGAAGCCAGATGAGATCAGTGTTTCTGTCATGGCTAACACAACATGCCAGGTATTCTTAAAAATGTTTTTAAACACGGCAAAAGGAAACTTTCTCCTAAGGAGGAGACCCAAGGGTGGCTGAAGGCGAGCCTTTGCAGGCTGGGAAGAGCCCAGTTCTTTATTTCACAGGGCAGCAGAGGTGCTCCAAGTAGAGCAGCACAGCCCTGAAGCTCTTTGCTGGAGCAACGCCTGATTTCAGGAATTTTTTAAAGAGGTATACGGCTTCGAGGAGGATTGTGCTATTGACCTCATGCTGTCCTGGATGTACTGGAGAAGGTCCAGTTCATGAGAAAGCATGAGCAAAGGCACAGATGGAGGAACAGGCAAAAGGAGAAACTACGGCTAACACCAAGTCGCTTAAGCTTGCAAGGTTCTCCCCAGATGCAAGTGTGTGCAGTCCTTTTAGAGGTGCACAAATGCTTTGATAATATAAACAGTAAAATAAGAAAAGAATTGCTGTTGGTATGCAGGAGAAGAAACCGTGACCTCCATTTGGAGGGGGACGTAGCCCAGCTGGCTGAAAATGGGACTGAAAAAGACTATGAAGGCTGATTAAAACGTGAAAAACTGAGAATTCATGCTAATAGACAGCAGATCTCTGTCTGGCGCTGGTTCACAGCTAAATTTGATTTCCTTGGGAGACGAAAGGAACTGATTTAAGTTCCTTACCTTGCACTGGCATTGATACTTTTCAGCGGTTTAACCAGCGTGTTGCCAGCAAAGCACTTAGTTCCTGCGAGTCTGCTGTGCCCGGACGGGAACGCCTGCAGCAGGAATCCCTTACTCTTGCTACCATTTAAAAATTTACTACAGGTGTTCTCATATACGGTGTTAAACTCAGCTTTGACCTTGTTCTACCGCACATCTGGGCTGTGTTTTTAGCTTTCCCTGTCAGTGCCGGCAGGTGCAGTGGATCGGAAGGCTCTGCCCTCGCTCTGTGCCGCGGGCAGCGTTGGTGCTGCTGAAGTCTCAGCATCGCGCCTCCGTCCGCCAGCCTCCCGGCAGGCACCAGCTCCTTCCCAGACCACGGCAGCTCCACAGAAGGCTGTCTGGGGACAAGCACTTGGGCAAAGGACATGGCAAAACACATCACGGTCTTCTTGGCTTGAGGTGATGCTGGTTTGGTATCAAGTTTAGCTACTTGGGTGCTTCCGCAAAGTCGGTTGAAGTTGGGATGTACGTGTAACCCAGGAGTTTGGACTTGTGTACCTGCTTCGATTTTATGCTAGAAACAAGTTTTATACAGAGATTTTAAGAGAGAAGCTGTGTTTCTCGGTGTTGCATGGGTTATTCCGCCTGTGCCGAAGGAATGCCAGAAGCCTTTCTTCTCCAGAGTTACACTCTTCCCCTCCCGTGCAGAGCAAACCCATCTGCCTGCTGCTTCTGCCATGTTCCTGGGATTTCAGTGCATTTGCTTCAGGTTCCCTGAGTGCAAACAAACTAAAAACCAAGCGATGGATTCACTTGGGTCAGATTTTCCCTACACTTACACTTTTATATCCCATTCTTTCTAAAAAAGGCGCAGTAAACACCGCTGTTCGTAGGCTTGTTTGCTGAAGTCTGTTCCACCATGCTTGACTTTGGTTTTAGATGTCCCAGGGCAAAGTCCTTCAGTGACCATCCATGTGCGCGGTGCAGACCTGCGCCCGTGGTCAGCACTCCCTGCTTCCAGGTGGATGCAGGGGATGTTCCCTGCGGACGTTGGCACCTCTCATTCCCTTGACCTGCAGCCCAGATGTGGCTGCTGAGGGAAACTGTGAAAATAACACCACAAGGAGCTATCCTCCAGTGCAGCTCGGTGTCGGCGTTGGCCCAGGACGCCTTTCGTCCGGCCTTGAGTTTTGTCTCCTCGGCACCGTCTGTGAAGCTCTCGCCTTAATTGCTGTGGCTGAGGTTTTTCAGGGCTGAGACTCTCCCTCTAGGTTAAAGTCATGTACCAGCAGCTGAAAAAATGGAAGAGCAGCCACAGCCTGGATAAATGGTGTATACCCTTGGGCCAAGACGGGGTGGTTGCTGAAGAAGACCTGGACTCCCAGGTCAGCAGAGGGTCCTGTTGCCTTGTAGGACCACCGGGACTGGGGGCTGGAAGAGCATGCCTCGTGCTTTGCTGCCACGTTCACCCGGAGGATTTCAAACCTGTTGCTATGAAAACCTGGGTTTGCGTGTGCCTGTGGTCTGCCACTAACACAGAAGCGTGTGGGGGGAGCAGAGCTGACGCTGGTCTGGTCCTTCGCAAAGAACAAGGAACCGCTGGCAAAGCAGCAGCGAATCGGGTGGAAACACGAACGCTTGGTGCATTGCGTATCGAACAAGCTGAATTTATGGAACGCGCAGAAGCTTGGCCAACTGTCCAAAGCCTCTAGACTTGACGTAGTTAGAGAGGCCATCGTGAGACAGCATTGTGGTGTTGGAAATACGTGGTGAGGCACTTCATATTGGGAAGTAACGCCTTGTGTCATGAGCTGGGCAGTTTCAGAAGCAGTTTAATCCACATACAGCCTTGACTTGCCTTTCCTGCCTGCGTTGCCAGAAATTGCTACCTGTAGTAGCTGTCAAGAGAGTGACCTGCTCCTGATTTTGAGGTTTTTTTGGTAGGGGGGAAAAAAAATGCTTTTGGTTTAAAAGATAGGCTTGTTTCTGGAAAATAGCGTGGCATTTGGCGGGTTGGTTTGATCTAGGCATTTCACTATTGAGGTTCAAACGAAATTTTAAAAAGCCTGTGGTCTGGTTTCCCATCGTTGGGGCAGGGTATCAGTTCTGGCAGTAGAAGCTTGGTAGCTGTAACTGGGGGGGGGGGGGGGGGGGGGCTGCAGTATGCAAAAAGATGACTTACCCTAGATTCAGGACTACAAAAGGCTCTGTAACGCATGAAAAGGAGGAAAGGCAAGGAAAGTTCTGGGAGGGGTTCGGTTCTGACGGAGAGTTAAGAGTTGCGTTGTACCCTGCAAAGGCAATTAATTCGCTGGGTTTGTTGCTTTGTAGTGAGGCTTGAACTGATAATTGGCAATCAGTTTTAATGTTCTGTGCTGAAAAATACTGTGGCTTTCCTGGGTAATGAAGTTAAAATACCAATAAAAACTAAAGAAAATATGCTCCCTCCTCTTTTATTGTTCTCTAATGATTTTCTGTTACCGCAGTGCCTAGAAGACCCGGGAGCGTGACTCACTGGCCTTCTGAAAACTGGGATTGCGCAGTCCCCTTTGGAAAGGCTTTTCAACCCAAGGACAGAAATGCTCGGCAGATCGAAAGGATCTCAAATCTGCTTCTTCAAAGCAGTGGAGGCACGTTAAGGGCCGTAGACTGACCGAGATGGACATTCCTGCCCACTGGCAGCAGCTGGTGCGGTGCCACTGGTCCATAGCATTCCCTGATCCACCTCCATCTGGGGAGACCAAGGGCATTTCTGTTTTCTAATGGTCAGGTACTTGCTTGGCTCCTCAGCTGTCACTCATTCCAGAGCTCCTCGTGAGTATGGGGTGGAGGTGACCTCTGATGGAGGTGATGCCCAGCTTTGGATAAGCTCCTTAGCATCGCTGGTGCTTTTATTCTCTAGATTATAGAATTGCTTTGCCTCATAGCTTTGGGTGGAAAAAAGCTTTTGAGGGATCACCGTTGGGTCTAGAAGGCTCAGTGAGGATCCTTGCATGCAGATCAGAATGAGGAGGGATCGTGGTGGGTTTTGTGTCTGCTCAAAGCTGATGGTTTGTGCCCCTGGGACCTTGGGCTTCAGGATGAACAACTGGTGAGAGCCGGGATGTGGCAGACCTCGGAGGGGGGTGAGGATGCCGGGGAGCAATGGCAGAGATGAATCAGTAGGGACGAGAAGAGTTATGGGCAGTCTTGAAGGAGAGGACCATACCTGAGCTTTCATACAGCAGAGAAGCTGGTGTAGGGAAGGGTTGGTGGAGGACGGTGTGTAACGTACTCCAGACCCCTGGAAAGGATGCACGCAGCCGAGCTGGGCTGAAAACACCGGGTCTGGGTGAGAAAGATGGGTTAGGAGAATTCCGGCTTAGAGAAAGTATAATCTCGACTCTCTCCATAGCTATCGCTGACCCCGTTCTGCCTCGCGGTATATATCATGTTACAAGAGTTTTGCGTGCAGGGCTGTGGTTTGTCTTGCAGACAAGACGTCGTGTATAAATTTTTGTCATGTTGAAATGGGAATTGTTCACTCTTTCGCTTCTTGCATTTTTATGAGGAAAAATAATGATGACAAAAACAAGACTTAAAATATGTTGAATGGGTTTTATTTTTCAATAAAGCAAAGCTACTCCCCAAGCTTCTTTCTAGTCTGTTTGAAAATAAATATTCTACTTAATTTTTTTTTGCACCACGTGTTACCAGAGGCGAATTTCTGATGGAGGACAATGGGGCTGATATTCAAGTAGCTGCTGCTCTGAACCGCAACCTCCGATGGCTGAACTTCAGAGCGCCAGAAAACCAGCAGCATTGCTTGCAAAGAATGCTTCTGCAGAGCTGAGTCTTGTTATTACTCTTCTCACACTAATGATCTCCAAAATTGCAAATGATGAGGGAATTCGACTTTAACAATACCGTTAAACAATAATGCAAGGGGATGATTTCATGCACTTTTTTTTTTTTTTTTTTTTTCCTCTGGTGCTTTAAGACATTGTGCTTCAGGAGAGTGGGTTTTATTGATTAAATCTAAAGCTGGCTGGTCTAGCTTTCTCATGATTAATTGGAAGCCAACTTTGTAACACAGCATGCAGAGAATTCTTTTGGGGTTTTGTTTAGTGATAGATACTTTCTGAAAGGCCTTGCAAGAATGCACTTTTCACTGAAGAGGGCTTGTGCACCTGAACACTTGCGTGCTTTTCCCAATTCTGTTGTTAATCAGGAAGACAACACTAGTTCTTCCTACCAACTTGACTTTGCATAAGGAAAAAAATACATAATTGCATAGGTCAGGTTATATGTTTCCACTTCTCTCATTTTCAAGCTGTTTGACCACGGGAAGTACACGTCCCCTTGGTGTCCAGTGGCTCTTCGTATCTCTAAAGTGTTTCTGAGGGGTGTGCATTATTTAGGGCATCTGCAGAGGGATGCAATTAAATTTGCAGGGGGATGCAATTAAATATGCAGACCGTAACAGTTATTTCAGCATCCCAGCATAGTTTTCCTTATTGCATGTGGTTTGTACATCCAGCCGTAACACTGTGGCACATTTGGGTTTCACAGCTTGAAGGAAGCTTCCTATATTATGGTACCTTAATATTATTTTTTTAAAAATGTATATGTATAAACACACACACCTCTCTTTATTCTTACTTCTGTAGAGCGTGGTACATCCGTCCTTACAAGCCAGATGAGTTTCGGGGTGACTGCAGGCTGCGTTGTTTTGGGGGTTCCCTCGACATCCCAGCACGACTTTGTTCTGCGTTTCCAGAGCGGTTTCTGCCCGTGGCTGTAGAGAAAATCAGTGCTTTTGCATGCATGCCTTTGTTTTTCTTTATTTTGCTGAGAGTACCCAAGGTAGAGCTGTTTCATTCTGCGGAGGCATGCCTTTACTATTGTTTCCCAGGTTATTTTGAGGTACCGCTTCCCCTGGGATTTTGCCTCTCTTGGCTGTGTGACCTTTTTGCATCCTATGGTGATTTGCTTGATTAAGAGTGTGGAGTTTAATGGGTTTACATGGTGTTTCTAAAATTAAGGTAATCTGAGGGCTTTAGATTGGGGGAGGAGGGAAATGGTGATTGTTCCAGACTTTTCTGTTGCTGTTGTGTAGCTGTACAGAGAAAAATGAGACTGCTTTTTAAAAGGGGAGCAGGTATGTGCTTGCTGGGCTCCTCAAAAATACTCTCACTCTGCACATGTAGTGGCGGGGAGAATCAGTTCTCCCTGACTTTGAGGATGAGGAGTTTCAGTGAACCAGGGCAATGATTTCTGCCAGACCTCCACGGGAGGGATGGGTGCCGCAGCCGGGGCGCTCCAGCCAAGCCCTGCCCTGCCCCAGCTGCCGTACTGGTGCAGGGTGTGTGGCCAGCTGTGTCTGCCCGGCACTGCACAGCATCAGCATCCCCTGGGCTGGGGCCACCCAGCTTCCCGGTGCGCCCCGCCAGCTCCGGCATCTCATCTCCCAGACCTGGCAAAGCTCCAGGTCTTGCATATCCAAACGACGAGCTGCAACGAGGGGGGCAAGCATGGGGCACCCAATCTCAGCGAGCCAGAGCTCCTTCGAGCCCTGCGAGCATGTTTGCTCCATGTTTTCCTAAAACGATGCAACTGATACTTGTGCAAAATGTTTCTGGGTGTTTTGAAAACGCTGGGAAGCACTCAGCCATGGGAATGGCCGCAGCAGATGGACCGAGACTCCTGCCCAGCCCACTGCTTTGTCCCCCACGCAGGCAGGGAGCCCGCAGAAGCCGTCCTCACTGCTCAGTGTGTTTCCCGGGAATGTGAAGTGTTGCTTTCAGCCACCTCTGTGTCGGAATGCTGCGCTCGTGTCCAGCCAGCAGCACTTCACTGAAGGTTATTTCTCCTTTTGCATCTGTCTGTGTGGCTGCATCATACTTTGCTGGATGGGTGGCGAACATCTGCTCATTCCACTCTGCAAATCCTCTCCCTTGTTGCGGCCACACCACATAACAGGGAGTAGATGAATTTCGTTTGAGCCACAACATGCACCCTTACGTCCAGACCCAAAGCTGCAGGGTCCAAGAGCTGTGAGTGAATACATTAATCGTATCTCAGGGGGCGGTGAGTGGAAAAATCATCGCTTGCTCTTCCGACCGGCACAGCTGTGCCAGCCACGTCCCCAGCCAGACAGCACGGCCCTTCACAGGCTGACCCAGCGGCCGAGCATCCCCCGACCTCCCGCAGCTGCAGCCCCTGGAACAACGGCCCCTTTGAGTCATCGGGGAGAAATGTCACCTTCATCAGCGCGGGAGCTGGCAGCTGAGCGGGGCGTCCCTGGGGCTGCACCCCAGCAGGCAGCGTGGCCATCCCTCGCCCTGCCACTGAGCTCCCCAGTGCTCCCAGCAGCTCCCACCACCTGGGGATGGACCTCTCAGAATAAATGGCTAAATGCTGGTAAAAGTGCAATGGCAGTAGTCCCTGGGACAAGCTCCTCTCTCTTTGCTCGCACCAGTTGTGTCCAGACCAGACTGAGTGGGGAGTTTCAGGCTCGGTTTCGGGGGGTTGATCTCAAAGCAGTGTGTGCTTGTAGCTGGCCTGGTCAGAACAAGCTGTCATCGTTGCGTTTTTTCTAATTAAAAGTTGTGTTTGGGTCATTCACCCTCACCGGCATTTCTCTTTCTGACTTGGTCTTATTAGGAAGACACGGTTTAATAGGTAGGTTGCTTCTAGCCCATGTTTAGTGTTTTGCTGAGTAATCAGTGTGATGTAAGAATAAAACGTGGGTGAGAACAGGGTAGCAGAGCTGAGGTTCTTCCACTGGGACAAGAGGAGGCTCCAGGGACACCTCCTTGCCCAGCGGCAGCGCTGCAGAGATGGCTTCTGGAAGGGTCTCTGGCTCCGGAGGGATGCAGCGGAGCCTGGAGGGGCTCAGGAGGAGCCCGGTGAAGGGGACAGGGCAGGGGAAAGGGTTTGGTCCTGATTTCGATGCTTTCCAGCATTGGTTTTGTGGAAGTGGCAGGGGAGGGCTGGGACCACACCAATGGCTCTTGCTGTATCCATGGTGTGAGGAGGAGAAGGAGGAAGGTCTGGCTGGGTGCAGTGGCTGGGGGATGTGCTTTGGTAGCCATAATTTGAGTTTGGTTTTTATGTGGGTTTGTTTTTTTTAAACAGAGGTTTCATATTACTATCACTGCTGACCAAAGCAAGCAGAGCCCTTAGTTTTGTGAATAGAAAAGTTATTTTGATTAACTGTCCAGGAAAATAAACACATTGTATCAGTCTTTTGTATTTCCCCTTCTGAGACTAAACTGAAAGGATTTTGTTCAGATTGTGAAAAGTTTTCGGGTCTCTTGAGTAGCTTTGTTTCACTGAAAATGATAAAACCTATCAATGAGAGAATCGGGGGTGCCATCCTTTTCAAATCCTTATGGTTTTCCATATGAAACTCCTAATTGTTCCAAGCCCACTAGTAGTTGTGTTTCTTTCCAGTATGGGTAGGAGGGTGGCATGTGAGGATGAAGCTTACACCTGGCAAGAAAAGAAATCAGTGTATTTATCACCAATCCGCATCAGTGCCCAGATGTGGGGAAGGAGGTGGCGTGGGGTGAGCTGAATATTGTGCTGTGGATGCCGTGTTAAAATTGTATTTGCAATAGCAGGGCAAGGCAGCCTGTTTGCTTTGACACAATTAGGGCTGTGCCTTTACAAAATCTGCTCAATATGAGAAATGTTGGGTTTAGCCTTAGTGCTGGGAGCATCCCGTGTGCCACTTGGCCAGAGCCAGGAGGGTTGTTTGGGGTGGGAGGCTGCATCTTACCAGGCTGCTTCCCCAGGGCTCCATTTTCAGTGCTTTTATTTAGTCCTGTTTTGTAAAGCTCAAATAAGAGAGCCAAGTAATAACAGCATTCAGAAGCAGTGCTGATGATTTCATCGAAGTTTTAACCTGAATTATAATGCAGTTTGTCCCTTCAATTAGTTCTACAGTGTTTCAGCTTGATTTAAATAAGTGGTTTAAAAAAAAGCCCAACCCCAAACATTCACTTTTTGTTCATCCTTTGCCCTGCTTTGTTGTGTAGGGGAAGGTACTGGCAGCATCCACAGGAGCATCCTGCTCCTGTGCTCCATGCCTGGGTCAGCGCAGTGGGATGCGGGAGGATAACGAAGATGGGCAGAGGGAGCTTGTTCTCTCCATTTACTAGGACTTGTAAATGGGAGCCTTTGATTCATCTGACACTGCCATTAGTCCTTCCTTAGGTAGGTAGTTGCTGGTTTTTACTTGTCACTGCGTTTTGGGTGTGTTGAAAAATATAACTGCATGCGGAGAGCTGGTCCCAGGCCATCCCGCAGCATTTTCAGGGTCCTTTTGGACATGGCGTCATTGCAATGACAAAACACCCGGAATCGCGGTCAATGCAGACCTGCCTGTGTGCTGGCGAAATTAAACAGTAACAGCTTGGGAGTCTGAGAAACGCTTTGGGGGGTTCCCAAATCCCGCCCGTGAGGCTGCATTGGGGCTTGCTGGAGTAAAGCAAGATGCAAATGTAAAATCCAGTGGTTGCTCCATAGGAGGCAGGAATGGGATGCTCTTGTGCTGGAATAAGAGTGTGTGTGCATGGGAAATAACTCGGGAATAGGTGTTGGTGCACAGAGCGGGCTCTGAGGGGTGGGAGAGGGGAGGCAAGAGCCCTGGGGCACGTCCAAAGCAAAGAGACCTTCAGTGATTATTACTTCTGATAGGGATTCTTTATGGCCTGGAGTTTAACGAGCCACTCTTTCAACTAGCAATTCATGGGAGGTGTTTATTCTGCTTTGCTATTTCAGAGATGCTTTTGACGCCACAGGTTTTGTTCTCAGAACAGTAACGCACTTGATAACCTTTGGTCATGCTTTTCGGAGCCTCCTGCTTCTTGCCTTAGGCTGGATTTGGCTTGGCTGTGTTGTTTATGGCTTCAGTAACTGTGATCGGGTTTCTTCAGCGTAAAGAAAACCCCATCGTGGCCAGAGCAGCCCTGGTTGCTGGTGGGTGCGGTAACACACAGAACAAGGTGTTTGGCCCCTAATTAATCTTTCGTGACATTCCTTATTTTAGGAAGTGGAAATAGCTGGGGAAAATGCCACTGGTGATGAGCTGCTGTGCCCTGGGCTAGCTGGGAGGACTTGTGAAGTTTCTAAACCAAAATTCCTGTTTCTGGGTAGGGATGTTGATTTAATAACTGTCAAAGGGCTTTTAATGCAGCAACTATTTTTTCATTAATAAGAGGTCGCTACATATAATTTTTGCCTCTTGGCAAAAATCATGTTATAAAGATGTACTTGCTCTAGGTTTAAAGTGTTAATTTATGTGGTGTACTGAATTGGATTTAAAGGTCCCTGAAGACCTTTGAATCTCAGTAGCTAATGAGGCTTGCAGAAGAGAGCTTGAGAGAGGAAAAACTTACTGGCAGTGAGTAATACTGGTGAAAGAACTCCAGGATTGAGCAAGTTTTGCAGAGAATAATTAGAAATGATCGCATTGGCATTTGGGGGTTTGATTATTTCCAGCTATAGATCTCCCCTGACACCGCCTCTGTCCTTGCCCCTGCAGCCCCCCGTGCCCTGGAGGGATGCTTCTCCCTGCTAAAACCCTTCAGGCAGAGTTCTCCTAAGTCTTAGACTGCTTCCAGAGGGACACAGCTCCTTGTGTTTTCCCTTGGGATGAGCTGAGCATCCATGAGCTGCCATCTCATGTATCCCTTGGCTCTCCCCCTCGGCTCAGCAGAGCTCTCCCTGATGGAAAGGATTTGGCATCCGATCCCTCCGCTCGGCTAAGCCATCCTTGCCAAAGGTCCTTAAACTTGTCCTTCTTCTTCCAGCTGGCCTTGCTGAACTTCTTTCACCCCGAAGAAAAGCTGCACGTTGGAGAAGAAGGTAGACGTGTCCGTCGAAATAAGAGGAGTAAAGGCAGCGAAGGGCCAGACGGTGAGTCCCACTGTGCTTCTCGTTTTCACACACAGAAGCAGAAGACTGACTATTTTTTTTCGGGTCGTGGTTATGGCCACGGTACAGAGTTCTGTATGTGGGGGAGGAAAAAAACTGGCACCTGTGGCTTTTGATAGTTTCTGTCTGATTTTGATTGCCTTCCAGATGAGGAATTCCAGTAGTTCTGATTTCTGCAACTGTAGGTCTAGTGATTTTGTGCAAATTAATGCTGCTTAGTAATTTCATCCTTGACTCCTCAGACACTGAGGCTCTGTGCTCATTTAAGGCTATAATTTGTGCTTGTATACCTGTATTTGTTGTTCTGTACACTTGTCTTTGCTTAAAATCATCAAGTAGCTGTTCATAGTGGAACAAATGGCTGTGAACTTCTGCGTCGCGGAGCGGTAACTGCTCTAATGGGGCTCTGCAGCGCGGCAGGGTCCCAGGAGGGTTGAAAGCCCATGTGAAAGGGAGTCAAGGTTGTACAGAGCTTCTATTAAGAGAGCAGAAAGGTACCAAAAAATTCAAAATCATTTATCGGTGATTTGATAAATATGAAAACAAGGATGTGCGATGCAAACCCCAAGGGCGTCGGGGCTTCCTGGGTGACAGCCCTGGACCTCCCTGGCGTGACGGTGCTGCCTGCCCTCCTGGTCTGCAGGGCACCAGCTGCTGCTTCCCTGTGCCATCACGGTCCCCAGCACCCTCCAGGTGTCCTGCTTCGTTAGGCTCAGGTGCCAAAGCCCTGCTCTTGTACCTGGTCTCTACATTAGACCTGGTTTAGGCTGGTTTTGGAGGCGGTGTGTGACGGTGTGCCTGCCCTGCGTGAGGCACAGCGGTGGGAAGCTGGGTGCCAGAGGGGCTCACACAAGCGGGGCCACGGCAGCCGAGGGCGCTGCAGGAAGGGACAGGGATGCAGGCAGCCAGGAGCACATCTCTCGAGTGGCTGGTGGCGTGTGACGCCGCGGATGTGGTGCCGGTTCCCAGGGCTCTCCAGGAGCTGTGGTGCCAAGCGGCTGGCTCTTCATGCGGCAAGTGCCCTCTAAAGCCCCTGGACGATTGAAGCATGCTTTAAAACGGAAAGTGAACCCTGCTAAAATTGCATTTTGTGCTTGAGGTCATGTAATGTCATCTTTTCTGTTCTTCTAAGAACAGCACCAGAGTCCTTAGTTAGAGCATAATTTAGAGTCAATACTGCGACATCTTTGTTGCACCAAAACCACTCTGAAGACTTGCTGAGAACTTAAATAATAAATGCCAAAATAATTAGAACTAACTCAGTTTTCAGACCCTTCCCCCAGCTTGAATCCTCTGCCTGCTTTAGGTATGAGGAATTTGATTTCCAATGCTGTCTTTCCATGATTTTCCAGCCACGCTGAGACATGAGAACTGCCCCCCGTGTCGAGCTCCTGGAAGAGCTCCCGCGCTTCCCTACTGCACAGGTCCATTCCTACACAGAGAGAAGGGGACTGGATGCCAGGGAAAGAGGTAATGGAGCAGTGGTCAGCATCAAGCAGGCTTCATGCCTGCTAAGCCCAAGTCCTGACTGCGCTGCAGACCTCCTGGCTGCCGTTAGTTTTCCTCTCCAGTCCCTGGCTCTGTGAGTTTCCCATCTCCCTGAAGCCTTCACAATTTCACAGTGGGAAAGCGTTTCTCTGTGGCTCAGCTCCAAGAAAGAGCTTCGTGAAACTCGCTGGATTGCTCCTCCCCGAAACGCTGACAAGCATGATGCATTTGGTACAGACTCTCTGAGTGATTCCAGCTAAATGTGGTCCATCATCTTTAGAGCTGGTGTCGCTCTGATGCTCAGATGGCTCAGGCAGGATCCAAATCCTTTCGCACCAGCTCCTTGAAATCTATTCCAGTGTCTTCGCAAGTCGCTTGTGTAAGTAGCAAGTTTCCACTGTCTGCAGGCAGTGCAAATGGAGCGCTGCAGGCAGATGTTTGTTAGCCTAGGCTGTTAGGCTGCCTAAGTGCTGCCTTTCTGCTGCCAGATGTGCAGAGAGTCGCTGCACAGTGAGAAATGGTTGCTGAAGGTCGGTGGGCTAACGAGGGCTTTTCTCATCATCCTTGTGCCTGGGTGAAAACGTGTCGTACTTTTATAACTTGCATTCCTTTCCCAGATTTTCTTTATGTTCCCTGAATGCATCAGGGCTGAGTCACTCCAGAAGCATAGCACGTTCCCACCCTTTATACACATCTCTTTGTAAATTAGGGGATTTGACTCCGTAGCGCAATGGAGATGGGGACAGCTGCCAGAGCAACAGGTCGTTTTCCTGGTGGCGTTAGCCAGGCAGGTTCCATTGGCAAGCAGCTCCTTTGTGTTTGGCCATCGCGGTTTTATTGGGTAGGGCAGCATTTAACAAGTGTAAGCTGTCAGGCTAGGAACTGACCTTGTAACAGCCGTAAAATCAATAAATAAGCAGAATAGCTTTCTTCTGTAACTTGTGCTGTTTGTTTTAGACCTACGTGAAGGTATCTCACTTTTTAGAGAAGGGCAATGAATCATCAAAAAAAATTAAAAATCACATCACAGTACTGATAACACCATTTTCTTTGGGAGTTTTGCAAAGGGAAGGTTGATCAAATCTTTGATCTCCAAAGAGCCTCCAGAAGATAAAAGTGGATGAACTATAAATTCCCAGAAGGAAGATGTGCTTTCCACTTGAGGCCTCACTAATATTTGTCTGGAATTAATTTTTTGAACTTTCAAGTCCTCTCACACATGCAGTGAAAGACCAAAGTGATCCGAGCGTGGAAGCCATGGTCAGAGGGAGGCTGCTCAGTCCCCTTCCACGGCTGTTGGAGTCCTGCTTGTCCTGGTACCAACGATGGCATGGCTTTGATGATTTAGAAATGTCAAAGATAACACAATTCCTTACCTAAAAGGTTGGGTTTTTTTTTTCTTTTAGGAAAATTTGCCTTCAAGGCTTTTGCTGGTAGAAAGGGGATTTTGAGACAGGGCAGGGCAGGTCCCCTGGGGCCAGGGGAGGGTGATGGCCGTGGCTGTGCCCAGAGCGTGGAGCCGCAGGGATAGGACACGGGAGGCCACGAGCAGTGAAGCTGCTCCGGTGCCTCTTTGTTGCTGAAAAACCCCAAGACAAATTGTGTGCAATAGTGCAGAGTTACTGGCTGGGTGCTGTCACTTCCAAACATAACTCCAGTATTTCAAGGGCTCTTCCTTTGAGGACTCCGGCTTCAGTCCTCCTACCCGCTTGTCATGTTTTATGATCGTCTTTGCTTAATTTTTGTTTGTGTCCCTCCACGCACGGTGTCCTGGAACCAATTAAAGAACCCAAGGTCGTGTCCTGGGACGAGGTGCCTGGGCACTCGCTGCCACTCCAGCCTTGCCCTGCCATGGGGGTCGGCCTGCCGTGGGTCACCCTGCTGTGGGTGTCCCCCTGCCGCAGGCACGTGGGGTTGGTGGGAGGCTGGTGCCTGTCCCGGTCCCGAGGAGCACAGATCATCTTGTAAGCCAGCTGCCTGTCCATGCCACCAAACCCAACGTTTGCACAGCTTTAAAAACTGCCACTGTTTTTTTCTGCATCTCAGGGACCAGGTTTATCCCCCTTACAGCTGCACGTCACAGAGTTCTTTCCACTCTGCATTGCTGGCTCCACCTGCCACTTAACTTGCTTTAGTTCACTAAAACTTGACCCTCTCCCGTGTCTCTTTTTGTATTTTTCTCTTTCTCCCTCCTTCCTTTCTCTCTTGGTGTATTTATGCTGCTGTGGAACCACTGTTGCTCCCAGATTAACAAATCATTCCGGAGCTGGTAATTAGCAACAGTTGTGCTAAAAGGAACCATCAAGAATGTTAAATTAGTCCACTTTTAAATAAACTGTGTATGAAATGTTAGATCTCTATTCCCAGAGCACCAGTAAAAATGCTGCTGGCTCTTTGCTAACAAAGCCAAAATATGGGAGTAGCATGGTTGTAACTACAGAGACAATTCCGTGCTCTTGAGGTTATAAATAATGACAGAGCATTTACAAAGCAGATGTCAATAGAACTCTTTAAAAAACATTGTTTAAAAAAAAAAAAACCAACAAAAACTAGTTTCTTTTTCTTCTACTTTCATCTCTGTTCCCAGTTAGATCCCTGCCGTGTTGCTTTCCTGGTTTGTTTGGTTTTTGCTTTTTGGTTTGGGCTTTTTTTTCCTTCCTAGATTTTTTCATATTGAGCTTGGTGAGAAACATAAGTGATTGTTATCCATTCTTTGATTTGGAGCATGGCAGCTGGGAAGAGGCTGAGCAGATGGCTGTCCTTAAGCTGACAACAATTTGGTTCCTACTACTTTGGCAGTCCTTACTGCTGAGGAAAGTCCTTGATGAGAACTCATGGGTCTCAGCACTGCAAATTGCTTTTGTTGAAATGAAAATTAAATTCTGGGAGAGCAGAAGCTCATCTCGATCCCTGCTCCTACCTGGAGCTTCAGAAGTGATGCACCAGCTATGTGGGTCCAGCATGTCACCCTGTTAGTGTTCACTTGGTGGTTTGAGGGTGGGTTTAGGATGGTTTAGCAGGCAGCTGATGCCAGA
Organism: Falco naumanni; assembly: GCF_017639655.2. Taxonomy (NCBI): domain Eukaryota; kingdom Metazoa; phylum Chordata; class Aves; order Falconiformes; family Falconidae; genus Falco; species Falco naumanni. The sequence continues at coordinate 22,443,057 of NC_054067.1, read as the reverse complement.
GCCTTGGCCAAGGGTCCCTCCATCCCCTCAGTGCTGCAGGTGCCGTGTCTCAGCCATACCCCCATCATGACCTGGCAGCACTGATGATGCAATAGGGTTTGTGGGTTTTTTTATATCCAGATCACAATAGCGACTTTTCCTGCTGGCTTCCTCTCCTTTGGAAAGGGCAGGTTCGTCCCTCTGCCTCCAGAACAATCGGTGCCTTTGTGTCGGCCCGTGCAATTCCCCAAAGCCCAGGCATTCCCAGAAACACAGATGTATGAAGGGCGATAGAGCCTTATTGTGCTCCGAAACCATGGTGATGAGCACTCAGTAAATACAGAACATTTCCTGGATACTGGAGCGCAGGAGACGGTCCCAAAAGAAAAGCTCACCACAAAGTGCTTGCACTTACTGATTTCCCCCAGAATTTCTCTGCGATTGCCCCCAAAATGGGAGAAGGGGGAATTAAGATGATGTCTGAACCTTCATGGACAGTCTCCATCCCTTTCCTGTGGCATTGCTGTCAGGACTTGTTATTACTGGGGTACAATTAAGGCTACAGCTCGTATACAGATCCCTGCCTCCACATTATACCTGTTGTGCGAATCGGGCAAGTAGCTGTGTAAGGTCTTACACCTCAGGCACCTTTCAGCCGTGAAGGTACAGTGATAAATATATAGGTAACTTATTTCAAACCGTGGTCTTGTGTCTGTGCTCATTTCTAACCAGTGTTTCCACTGGGATAGATCCAGAGAAGCTTAACAACTGGCTAAAACCCCGGAACGATGTTAAGGTCCTGGTTTCAGCCCCCGTACAGCAGTGGCAGAGCAGTACCGTGTCATTTCTGGAAACAAGTGAAAGCAGAGGGGAGGGTGATGTTAAAAGAGGTCGCCTTGCTCGTGGTATAACTTTTAGGAGAATACATTTTTAGACAGGTGAAACATTTTCAGTATCCTTAGTTCAAACCGCTCTGAATTAATTTTTTTCAATACTGAAATTGCTTTGTGGTCAAATCCACTGCAGTGTGCAGTGACGGACTGTGCTGAAGCTTGTCCTGGGAGACCACGGGCGGCCGCCGGCTCCAGCGGCGCGGTGGGTACCCGGGTGGGACACGGCTTGAAGGAAGCCTCAGGTAGCCCAGGCGCATTGGGAGAGCAGAGGTGTTAACATCTGGGCTTGAGCCAGTGTGCTGTTTCAGCTTAAAGATTTGGGAGCCGCTTTCTGTACCTAGAAACTGCGTGACGCCAAAAGCCCGAGTGGTGATGTTCATTGCTGCAGCATGCGTTCAGGGTGGTATTTTCGTGAAGACGTCCTGCATCAGCCAGCAAGGAGGAACCAGGGTCTGAAAGCTGACGGAGTCCAGAATTCTTCACTGAACTCTGGTACGTTGCTGTCCCAATTGGATGTTAAATGTTAAAAGCAATTAACTTGCTGGGAGAGGTAAAAGCCTAATTGTGTGGTGGCTGTGATGAGGAGTTGTCCCAAGTTACAGGGTTCACAGTGTAATGGTCGCTATGTCCTGATCCATACACAACCACACAACCTATTTTCTTCACCAGCCCCTCCAGCTGTGATCTGGATTGTTGCAAAAGAAACCCTGCTTTGTTATTTTTTGGTATTTATAAAGCCATGATTAGGTGCTGTTGATTTGTTCCATCCAAAGAGCTGCTTTGGTGTGTGCTTGTTCTTCCCTGGTACCTCCCATCTGGTTCGGAGAAGGTGGTGGGGTGACTCCTGGAAGATTTGGGGATGCCGAGGACGTTCGGAAGGCTTGAGAAGGAATTCTCTGGTCAGAATCTCACCTCGGTTGCATTTCCAGATACTCGCACCGATTCCACTTTTCAGGTGGATTTCAGTGTCGTCCTGATGGATTCCCAGTGCGTAGCCTACGGTGTGTGCTTCAGCAGGCTTTGCTGGAACTTGAATTAAACTTCTAAGCTTTTTTTTTCACAGCTGCATGTTAAGCAGGGACCAACATTATTAGAAGTGACTGGTGATTCCGTATGAATTCCACTTCGGAAAACCAGGGCTTTTCATAACGCCTCAGGTCAAATACTGAAGTTCAGGAATCTCAGTTTCTTCTGTTACAAAACATGGCCAGGACTAATGAGAGGAGAACAGATGTTCCAGCCGGGCAGGAATGCGATTGCATCTGAACTGTGGATGCCATGCACTGAGCGCTGTAAATGCTGAACTCCGCTGGTAGCTGGTGATTTCTTTCCCACAGTATGAGAGGCTCTATTGTCTGTCTTGCTGAAGTATTTGCAGCTGAGCTTTGATTTCTGTGAATAAACTGGCTCTCTGGCCACATCCACAGAGTATTTTGCAGGCAGACAAAAGTTTGCTTAGCACATGCTCCAAGCCCATCTGGTCACAGACCAGCTCTAGCACAAAAGTTGAGGAACTGGTGCTGAGCTGGATCCCGTACAGCTTCCCAAACGGCCAGGTACGGCGGTCCAGGCTCAGGGTCCTGCTGCAGCCGCCACGGGCTGGCTGCCTTCTGCGCATCCTGGGCTCAATAACTCTCTTTTTCTGTCTGTGGGGGCTGGGGCGGGACTGAATAGCCAAACCCAGAGCCGCTGCGCTGGTGGTGGGGATTGTGAAGTTGTCTTCAGCTGTAGCCTGTCTGAGCGCCCATTAAAAACTCACTGGGTTGTAGCAGACGAGATACATCAGCCATAAGAAAAGCACTTAGCTGAAGCTGCACAAAGCTGAAGAACGCCACTGCTGGGAATCTCTTTAGGGACAAAGCTGTGAATGAGGCACGGCAGTGGCATGTTTTCATTAGGGCTTTGTTGGCCATGACGTATAGCAACATTGTTGGGTTCCTAACTGATCTTGTTAATATGAGCAGGATTTGGTGAAGTCCGTTAATCTGTCTGAGATGCTGTGAGTGGATGAACTCGGGAGGTGGCTGAGCCAGGCAGCGTGTGCTGTGTCCTGGCTGCTGCGGGGACTTGACTTCGGCCCCCCCCAAGAGTGGTGGGGTCTCCCTTGGGTGTCCTTCAGACCCCTCTTCCGATCCGTACAAATGCAAGTAACGTATATGAACACAGATCTGTCCTTGGCTGTGCATCCCGTGCTATTCCGTGTCATTAAACCGACGGCTTACAGACAGCTGTTCCACACTGCGGAGGTTTTCGACCCAATTAGGCAGAGTTACATATGGGAGGAAGAAAAACATGTAAAGTTCTGCAGGGGTGAGGCAGTGGGAGAGATTTCCTCCCACCTGCCCTTGATTCCTTATGGGTAGCTGTGGTGGGGAAGAGTGCATTTAAAACATCCAGCAAACAATTTAAGAGAGCCTTTCATACGCTTGGTTAAAACCTTGCTGCAGCACCACTTGGGAATCATTTCTACTGGAATTCATGACATATGTTAGTTGTTTATCTTAGTGGGATATGACTTAAAATGTCAGAATGTTTTGTGTTAAGCAACAACCGAATAAAACAAACAAAATAAAAACACAGCTGTAATACTACGCTTTAAATTGTTGAATTCAAATATGTGGTATTGATAAAGTAAGCAATAGGGTGCAGTGCTGTATAGAAAATAAGCCTTATGAGTCTGGCCAGCAAGCCAAAAAAAGCCTTGAGATACTCGAATTAGAAATAGTAATGTTGTTTGTCAGCTCTGCTGTAAAGATCCAGCATTTGGAATCCAACCTAAATGCCTGAAGGAAAACAAAAGGCACATCATATTCTTCTTCCATAGCCAGTGAGAGTGCGGAAAATGAAATATGATGGCCACAGGTTCTGGTGTGAACCCCAGGAACTGGGCTGGGACTGATTATGTGGGAGTGGAGTTAAGAAGGGTGGTGATTTATGTTTGATTGGGTTTTTGTGTTTTTGAGAAGGCAGTGCAGTATTATTTTGCCAGCAACAGTGGCTCTGTAGTTAATTGGGAGCAGGATTTTGTCTTTGTTCATGAACACATTTGCGCTGTGGTGCGCTTGCACCTACTCAGTGGAGACTGAGTAGTTTTTTCAAGAGCCTTCATGGTATCAGTAGGCTGTCCTGGTACCTTGTCACCGATCCCAAAGTGGATCTGGATGGGACTGAGGAGATCGGTCAACTTGGTTGTTCTTTACGTTGTATAAAGTGATGGAAATTCCTGTTGCAGGGCGTAAGATACCTGTGCCTTACTTGGGAAGACAGCGAGTAGTGATTTCCAGCGGAGCTCTGGCTGTTGGAGAAGCTGAGCTGAGGTTGTGGGGTGATGGAGGGGGGGACGGGGGATGACCCTGGGAGGTGGCTGGATCCAGCCCTCTCCCCCAGAGCGAGACCAGCACCATGACAGAGGTGACGGCAGCAGAGGTGACAGACTTCTAAAGGATGGTTGCTCTTTCAGCCTGGTTCTCCTGCAGCCCTGCCCCTATGTTATTCCTCATGCCAAAAAGCCCTTAGGAGATGTGCAGGGCTGGTGGGTCTCCAGCACGGGTCCCTTCAAACAGCAGCTGATGACCCACGAGTCATACTGTCCTTTTTAAGGTGGAAAAACCTGGTAAATGTGTGAGAGCAATTCCAGTCTTCCTGCTCCTTTCCAGCTGGGGCAGAGGGTGGTCACTCACCAGGGCACCTTTCCCTGGAGCAGCAAAGCAGGTGGTTGGCTGGTGGTCTCTGGGGTCTGTCTCTTTTGCTCACGCTTCAGTTCCGATCATCTTGAACTGCAGTAGCTAAAGATTTTTTTCCCTTTAATACGATTAAAAATTGGTATAATTTACATCACAACCTACTGTCGCTGTTGGCCATTATCTCTGTGTATTTGCATTTAACTGTCCTCCCATTCCTTATGAGCTTTACCAAGTTATTCCTAGATGTGAAGAGTCCTGGGTTTTAATTGTCAAACCCAGCAAAAATGTCTCTATGAGTATTGGCAGGAGAAAAAAATCAGAACTTTGGCAACAACAAAAAAAAACCCTGTTACGTGATGAGATCTTACATCGTCTGAAGCTGTCTGAGGAAGAGAGATTGTGGCTCTCTGGCATCTAGTGTCGCTCCAGGGACTCGAGGGATGGGGCAGGGCTGAGCTGTGACTTCTCTCCGTTTCTTTTTAAGACCGATAAGCTTGAACTGGGGTCTGGTGTATGGGATCAGAGGAACTGGGAGGGAGCAGGCTACTGATCCATGGAGCTCCTGGAGCAGCATCTGATCATCTGGATGACACATGGATGTAGGCTTGTCCTTTGAGGGATTGCTCAGAGGAGAAGAGCAGTGAGGCAGCAGAAGGCCACTCTCATGCCTCGCTCACCACAAGAGGAGCAATTCTCAGGCTTTGGTGTTGATGCACAAGCTTTTCTCAGAGCCTCTGGCCAAGCAGCATAGGGTCCCACAAGTGTCAGGGGAGACCTCCGTGTGGGATACTTCCCCTGGAGACATAGGCGGACACAGGAAAAGTCCCTAAAAGAGATGAAGAATAGCTTCAAAAAGTGGACGTAGCCAAGGGAGTGCCTCAGAAGAGTAGAAGATGAGCTGCAAACTCTTCTTGATCTCTCGGGTGGAGGAGGCTGGCTGCGAGCGTTCGGCGGTTCGGTCCAGCACGGGGGTGGGGTATCAGAAGTGTCAGCTGTGAACTGGCCCCCAGCCCGTCCAGGGACTTAGCAGCCTATAACTCCAGAACATGACAGGGCTGCCGCTAAGCAAAGGCTCCTGGAATGCAGGGCTTGTGTTCCTGCCTGCACGCAGCCTGCGCGCAGCGGAGGCAGAGCTGGGGTGTCCTCCAGGCGTGACTCTTGGCCTTGCCCTGGAAGGAAGGTGCCGTTAAGTGAAGGACGCAGAGGGAACGCTGTTTTATGGGATGCCATCGTAGAGCATCTCAATTTAAGATGCTACCAGAAAAAGACAATTAAGGGTGACTGTGTTCACACATGAATTTTGAAGAGTTTAAAAACAAAAATTGAATTTATTTCAACAAAATTGAAAGAAAAGCAGAGAGAAGCAACAGTGGTGGTTGAGAAAAACTGGACGGCCCCGGGCTCTGCCTTCCACACTGATATATCAAGCACCACTGTTTCATCCTTCCCCCGCTTTGTACAATGAGCTTCCCAATTCTGTTATGTAGTATAGTCACTATATTCTGATTTATGGAAATTGGTACTAGCCTTGTACCGCGGACATCACATCCCTAACTTGTATTCAGCCATTCTGCCTGTAATTGCGGGCAGCATCTTTCCTCCACACTTGGCAGAAGACCTCCCGTCCCCCGCCCACCCCCACACCCACCCCACCCCCCCCGAAAACACTGTTAAGGCATGCCAGACGTTTTTAAGTAGTGTGCAATGTATTTTACTTCTGGGATATTTTTCTTGATCTATAATTTATTATATTTTCTAAATGTTCTGGAGTAATAATACCAAAGCTGCTCTTCAGGTTCTGTTGCCTTTTTCTCTGGAACTGGTGAAGAAGCACTTTCTTTTTCAGGGAAGGGAAGAAATTCATCTTGTTTCAGTATTTGTATTGCTGACTGATATTTCAGTAGGGTCCAAGAAGCTTTCATCTGGATAGACCGAATTTCCTGAAAATGTTGAAAACATATTGGTTCCAAACCTCCCCCAAAACCACATGTTCTAGATTAAGCATGTGTTTGGGAGCTAACATCCTTCTTTCCCCAACTCCACCATAGTCTGGCATTAATAATGCCGCACTTAAAAATATTTGAAAAGCCTTACATATCTCGTACCCATGTGAGTGAAGTAAGTGTCATTACACCGGCTCTGAAATGAAACAAGTGAGTTTCAGAGATTTGGCTACGGTGGATGGGTTTGATCTTACGCATTGGGACAACTTACATCAAAGCAACTAGTAGCTTCTTCATCGCCTAATTTTTTTTTGATGAAGCTAGTAGCTTCATCACCTGAGCTTTTCTTTCCACCCCCTCCACCTTTAGGATCGGTCAAATAGAGATAAAGTGGTTGATGGGAGGCTTGATGGGCAGCACCTCCTTAATACTTGAATCCTCATGGTGGTTCCTTCTGGTCTCAGTGTCTGTGGAAGCTGATGGGACTGGTTAATTCCCAAGCATGGCTCGGGAGCGGTAGCGTTTTCATACCTTCTCAGCCCCTCTTTTTTTTTTTTTTTTTTTTTTTTTTTCAGAAGCCCCAAGTGGCAGAGAGCTGCCTTCCTGGAGAGGTGGGCATTGTCACAGCAGGGGGGGGGGGGGCGGCACTTGGTGGTCAGAGCTTTCTATGAGGGATGGAAGCAGCCTGCGTTGTTGGCTTAGACGCTCGAGTCCTGGGACAGCCATCTGCTGTACTACAGAGCTCAGCTTCTGTTCCTTCCCCATGAATAATGGTATCCCGGCTAATGTCCGGGAACTCATTTCAAATTCTGCTAGCTAGCTATTCCCCAGGAGTTACTGGTGGAATTGGGCAGTATTTAGAGCTTTTCTGGGATGTAGCAAGTGGTCTTTTTGTTAAACCAGATGGTTAGCAGGGTTTGGAAAAATACTTTACACAAATTTCCATAGCTGTTGAGAACAGTGATCATTAAACCTAATATTCTTCTTCCAACTACAGCCAAAAGCTCATACTTCAAAGAAAAAGCTGCTTTTTCTCTTTCTTTTTTTTTTTAAGTGCATAAAGACAATGTAGTTTTGAAAATGTGCATATAAGGTAAGTCACATAGAGCTCTCCACTTCTGTTTTCGTCTTCAAAATTAAATGTTCATCTTGAACGTAGCTGTGGACTTCATGACTTTAGGTCACCTTATGCTTATTTTACGAACGAGTGAGAAGTGATGTGGCATTTCTGGAAGATGCCAGCATCTCATGAATCATCAAGACTTTGTGACTGATGCTGTTTGCAACCTGGGATGTGGAAAAACTTCTCAGTACCACCACCTTCTCATCTCTCAAGGGTAGAGCAGTGATGGTAATGTGGAGATGGCTCAGTTGTATGATCTGGTCTTGCATATTCCCCAAACCAGAGTCCTGCTTAGGTAAGAAGACTGATGATAAGCTGTAGTAAGGTAGTGCTGGGAAGGTGGAAAAGGGTTGCCTTAATAATCCTTAGGGCAAGCAATGAGTGATGAAAACGGGATGGCACAGCCTGTAGAGGGCATGGTGGTGGGTGCAGTGTACCTTTCCAAAACTGGTTGAACATCTTGAAGACATCAGTAGATGTCTTTGCTCTGAACTGAACGCGGATGCTGCTAGAACATGGTGGTGGCACGCGTTGACTTTGTTCTGCTCTTGGCAACTGAGAAGTTGAGAAAGCTCAGCAGCCTTCCCAGGTATTCGTCCTTTGTTTGACTGATTTCTATAATGGTCAACCTTTTATATGTTTTATATAAAATAAGCGTAATTACAAAGATCTGTTCCCATCAGTAAAACCAGTTTGAACTGTTTTGCAGGAATTTAAACTATTTCTTGTTAATCCACACACACAACTAATAAGTGAACGCAGGGGGGTTTTAATATACTATTTATATCAGCATATGTCCTAAAGAAGTTTTTGATATTTTTGTATTTATAGTAAATCATAGCAGCGTGTAGCGTGCAGAAAGAAAAACCGGGGACGGGGGGGAAAGTAAACTCTATTAATCTTTATGAGAGCAAACATGTCATGTGTAATATCCTTGGGTTGCATCACCATCTGGTTTTTTTTCTGAGGCGCTTGGAAATGATCCAGCAGATGCTGGGGCTGCAGGAGCTGGGGGCTAGAACCTGCTCCCTGAAGCATGGTTAGATGTCTTCTGGTGCTTGCTGGGCCACAGCTGTGGTTTTACACAACAAAAGCCTCATCTATTGCAAATATTTCCTTCAGCTTAAGTGAGAAGCTTGCGTCTGAGCGGGCTCATTGCTGAAACACGTGGCCATGGCGCTTCTGCTAGAAGTGACTTGGCATCGCCTGGAGCCCTGCCCAGCGGGACGGCTCTGCGGGCAGGCTTGGGGGGGGCTGGGATCGTACAGAGCTGTCTGTTCCTGCTTGTACCTTTCCCTCAAAGCTTACCACTCTTGCTGGTTTTGTATTCCCTCCCTTTCTGTTATCATGCCCTTTTATTTTCCCAACAGATGTGGAAAATAAGCTTTTGGAGAGGTCTAGGTCCTGAGCCCTGTTCAGAGCCAGGGTCTTCAAGAGGCCGGCTCGCAGTGATGCCGCTCTGCTCTTGCTAGGGAAGCCCCGTCCTGCCCCGCGGAGCTGGGCTGGCAGCTGACAGAGCTGGCCTGAGTTATTGCAGCAGGAGTCGGTGGGCTTTTCCTACAGGAAATCCAATGAAAGAGATGATAAATTTTAGAAGTGTATCAGGTAGCTAGCTTAAACTTTTCACGTCGGGGTAGCAGCCTGCTTCACAGCTTAGCAGCTACGTCTTTAGTAGCTAGGCAAAAAGTACCCTCACTGCTTTCCAGAGGGACTGATGAACTTTTGAGGGACTTTCAAGCAGTGACCCGTGACAGCGGAGGGCTTGCTGTGAGCCAGAAGACCCCCTCCAGACCTGTGCTGCTGCTCCTGGAGATTAAAAGAAGCCTTCTCATTCCCAGCTTATTAGTCTTGGCGAGTGATTTGCACACATGAGGACATGCCAGCGCTGCCCTTGAGGCCCTAACAGGTCTTCTCCCTCCATGCCCATCACCACAGCCTTCCCCAGTGCTCATGGCCAACCAGGCGAGCTCAGCCTGACCATCTCTTGACCTTCCCAGGAGCCCTCCTGTGAAACTGTTCTCATTTAAATTCATTTTTCTGTGTGTAGATGATCAGGATTGGCGGCGTTTTTCCCAGGATTTTCACCCCCACCTACTGCGTAGCTTCCATGTTGCCCCATGTCTGCCAGAGGTATTTCCACTGAGCCATGTTGCTGTATTTCTGCCTTTCCTGGCTGTGCAACAGCAGCTCGACATGTGCAGACGTTGTCCTCCACAGCTCCATCTGAGGGGCTCCACCACCCAGCAGAAAAGTCTATTATTCCCCACGTATACATAATTCATAGGGCTATGCATTTTGTATGACTGAATCTCATTCCATGCTTATTATCCAGAGCCATCCAGCCTGCCCTCTCTCGTATCCCCGTCCTCCTCTCTGTTAACATGTCCTGTCAACTTCCCTTCTTCTGCAAAGCAAGGCTAGAGCGAGGGCTTGAGGATAGCTGACAGCTCCTTCAAGGAGGGAATAGAGCATAAGCATAAACTTAATTTCAGGTGAAAGGCAGGAAATAGGGGAGGGGATGGGCTTCCCTCGGTCTGGGGTCTGGCTTGGCCCCAAACACGAGCAGACAGCACGCGGAAAGGAGGTGGGGGACAGGGGGGATTAGTAGGAAGAAGTACGAAAGTCAAGTGCAAACACATACGGAGAAAAATAGCTGTGCCTGGGTAGCGGTGACGCTGAGTGCCAGCAGTCAAGACTGCGAACATGAAGTGCCTTCATGATAGATACTTAAAGGGATTCATGAGGAGCAAAGGTGATGCCAGAAAAGCAAACTCAAGGTTCGTTTTGTCAAGAAGGGAAAAGAGGTGCTGGGGAAGAGCTGACCGGTCAGGTTGCTCTCAGGTCCCAGCAGGACTGGGACAGATCCGCAGATGCACCGCGGAGAAGCCCCTGAAAGCAGAGAGCGGTAGCAGGCCGCATTTGTCAGTGGAGAGTTCCTCAAGTCAAACCGAATCCTTCAAGTCAAACCCGTTTCCTTCTACTTGTGGACTCCAGAGCTGCAGCAGGTATCCTGTAGCTTGGTTTTTTATAAGGCTTTGATGCAGTTGAGGAACATAGTGCCATACGCCTATAATCTGTATCTCGGAGAAAAAAAAAAAAAAAAGCGTCTTCTTGTGGACCTTCCTTGGAATCAGGTCATCTAATGGCCTCCGTGCAACGACAGTCAATAAATGTGGGTAGTGTAAAAGGCTTTGTGATGGGGAGCCCCTCCGCTGGAGAGGTGGGATGGCGAGGTGGGATTAACAATGTAGGAGAACGCTCCAGGAAAGCCTTAACGCCTGCCTGACTTGCAGGTATGTAACCTGCCTCGTCAATGAACAGAGAACCAGCGGGTGGTACGTGTTCAACCACTGCAGCATTTAACAAGCTTTATTGCTCAAATGTTGGGTGCAGCCTCAGAGAAGCATGGCAGGAAGCATTTTTTTTTTTTTTTCTCCTCTGCACATAGCTATTGGGGCAGCGTACGGCAAGTAAAGTTTTCCAGCCTTGTGCCTCAGCACCTTTCATCCTGAGGGGAACGTAGGGCTGATTATTTCGAGGGCACTCAGCTTCTCAAGCTCACTAGGAGGCTTTGTTACTGTTTTAGACTAAATTGAGAAAGAGCCCATGAGTTTACCATTTTGAGCAAAAATGAGGAAAATTCTGTCTTCTGGCATATCGGATGAACCTTATGGCTCCCTGCTACAATTAAATTATCCACCCCCTCCTATTGGGAGACGAACAGATGCAAACCCCAGAGACTCAGAAGCTCCCAAGGCTAATAATACTGTGTTTTTTTCATGTCAGAAGTATTTTTGTGTTTGTCGAAAGATTCACTTGCACAGCCGTAACATCTCTCTCTGCCGTGCCTGGAACAGATGCGTGTGTTGTAATATAGACTGTGAACATTGACATCGCATGTGGTTCTCATTCCTCCCATTCATCTTTGAAGCTAATTGGTTCCATCCATTTCAAATGTGTTTGGCTCGCCGCAGCTATTTGTACTTTCACTCTGGTTATAGCACTAATGGTGTGATATATATAACATGAAATAAACTCTCGTGACTCCGAGGTCTGAAGAGACACATACACAGGACTTGCATTTAGCTTGCTGTGTTGTTTGGGTTTTTTTAAATGAAATCCTCCAGACAATTTTTTTTTTTTTTGCTTCACTGAAAATGTTATTAACTAGCTGATGCCAAGGATGAGGGCCGGTGGAGATCACCGGTGTGATCACGGCTCATTCTGCGTCGGTGGAGCTCAGAAAATGCCAAAAGAGGAGCCTGTTGATTTTGCCACACATCAAAGGTTTTGAAGATCATCTGCTGGTGGTGGACCTGCTGGCTGGCTTCGGGGTTGCTCCCTGGCAGAATGCTGGGGCTGGCATTGTTAGAAACCGAGGTGTTGTTCTAGCGACGTGTTTTAATATTGTGTATTAAAATTAGCAGGAATAGTAAATTAGATAATGCCATAATAAAGACATTCCTGTGAGGGCGGCGCTGGCAGAGGCTGCCCAGAGCAGCTGTGGGTGCCCCATCCCTGGGGGTGCTCAGGGCCAGGCTGGACGGGGCTGGGGGCACCCTGGGCTGGTGGGAGGGTGTGTGCTATGACAGTTTTCCTGTGACCCAACAGCTTAGCGTGGGTGAATTCATATTCCCGTTGAAAAGGCATCAGTAAGGTTATTGAATATTTCTCTGGTCCTGCTCGCATCTTTCCTCTAACCAGCCACAGGAACGTGGCACTCCGGTGCTGTTGCCTTTCTCTACCACTGCAGCCCTGGAGCAACTTCATTACCTTCCATTCGTTACAAGTGTATCTCGGTTAAAGGTGACTTCAGTCTTTGGTGTGTGTTTAAACACAGGTTTTAGAGGGATTTCACTGATGAACAGCAAGGAAATATTGGGGGATTTTTGCAGTTCATCCCCATCCATGATTAATTTTTGAGGAAGCGATGGAACGTGTTTCACGCTTCAGCTTCTGCTCAAGAAGTCATGTTTCTCAGATTCACTATAAATGTTTTCACTTCTTGCTAGGGAAGCTTGTATTCTCATTGTTTAAATAAGCTAGTTCATACTAATTATTTGCTTTTGTTTTTCCTAGACTTTTATTATTATTTTTAAACAACTTGGCTCACAAGAATTTGGGTTACTGCTCTCAGCTGAGGGCTGAGTCATGCTAACTTTCTTCTTCCCTGTGCTCATAGGGGAGTGAAGTGTGTCAGCTGTAAGTGCTAAGCTTGGCACGTCAGGCTTATTGAAGACAATTCAGGTACGGCTGCAGAGACCACAGATGCGTCCGTTGTCCGCTGGAAAAATAATCTGCTGCCCAGGGTTGTATTTTTAAATGGCTGCTGTTGAGTCTCAGGATTTCTTCTGCTTGGAGGTTTGATGTGTTGTGCTTCTGTCAGCGACCCCAGGGGGTACACATGGCCAGTCTGTGGGCAGAGCTCTGAGCGGTGCTCAGCTGAGCTGGTATCTGGGAGGAAAGCTCTGGCTCAAAGCTGAAGAGCATCTGTCACCTGAGCTTCGCCGCTGGCCATCAGCAGGTGGCTTCACTGTCTTTGCAACAAAGGGGAGAGCTGCCCACCAAAACTCACTCACTTGTGCTACACCAGCCACGGGTTGCTAGCTTGAGAGAGGGTAAAGCAGATCTGGGTCCTGGTAAAATCGTTACAACTTTGCTGTAATTGTTTGTAGGAAGCAGAAGACTCTCCGTCTTTGGCTTACTGGTTTTGTTGCCGATTTTGTTCCCGCTCTGGAGAAGATACCCCGGGGCTCAGTGGGTGTTGATGGCAGTGGGGATTTTCTAAGATGAAATGATAACTGAATTTCACTAGTTTTCTGGTTTTTTTTCTTTGTAGGTCCAAGTTCAGTGAAAAACAAGAAAAAGGGTAAGTCTGAGTTTTGATTTCATTTTCCTTTCCAGGCTGATGTTACCCAGCTACGAACTCTCTTTAGCCAGCCCAGAGGAGAAGCCAGCGAGAGGTTCCCTCTCCGGGCAGGGCAGGGACTGACGTGGTGCGTGGTCCCGCGGTGCAGACCGTCCGCTGCTCCCATGTCCCCATGTCCCCATGTTGCTGTGGCAGGACGGTGTGACCCAGCGGTGGCAGGGCAGCACAGGTGCTCGCTGAAGCCTTCCTTAAAAGCCAAAGGATGTTAATGATGTTGTATAGAAGTAATCCTGAAGACACTATAATTAAATAGTTGAGCAGAGTTGAGTTATATGCCAGCTATCGGGAGCCGCTTGCTGCAGGTTGGGGTCTCCTTCAGACCCACCAAAGTCAGCGCAGAAACGCTCTGCATCTCGCTTCTGGATGTGCCGTAACCTCAGGAGCATCGCTCTGTGTCTGGCCTGAGTTTTGCTCGGCCCATGGGTGTTTTGTCTGATTTTGTTCCTCAAGCTTTTTGCAACGGATGTTTTTTAAAACATGTGTGGATGAGTGTTGCGACTTGGGTTATTCAGGAGGCAGCCCTGTGTTTCTGTGGGGTGTCTGATGCCACCTTTGCTTGCGTAGGGCTCCTGGGGAATGCTTACGGTCGCTCTCACACCTACTTGCTACCAGGAACTTGAGCGAGTCAAGGGATCCGAGCTGCTTTATAAACTGATCCTCGAAAGCACGCTGCAGTCTTGATTTCAGGGAGGCGCAGGCAGATTACCGGTTTTTGCTCCTTGTAACCATCAAAACGTTTCTGTGCATGTTTTGAAGTGCCTGTTCGCTGCGGGGTGTGGGTGATGAGAAGCGCAGCCGCTGTGGGCAGCTGCACCGACGCAGGGGCTGGAGCAGGCGCGGGCGCGCAGCACGTGCTGGTGGCCGAGCCTACGCGGTGAGGCACTGGCAGGTGCAACGCCAGCTCACTGCTTACTGCCTTACATACCTAACGTGTAGTTAACTAACAGAAAAGCTAGCTGTTCGGTGCTTTGCTGTGTCCCTTGAGAGACCTCCCCGCGCGTGCTGGGAGGCAGCTGGGGCTCCAGCCCACCGCCAAGACCTGTGGGAGCAGGAGTGGCCGAGCTCTGCGTGGCTGTGCTACTTCAGCAGCACGTCAGGTCACCTTTAATCCTTGGATACAGCCTCGAAATGCACAGCTGAGAAGTTGAGACAGGTCACGGTTAGTTTATATTTACTCTCAAAAGCAGCATAAAATTTTATGTTTGTCCTAACAAAACTTTGAAACCCTAAACCTGTGTTAAATCGGCCAAACTAATCGCAAATGGCGACTGTGGTACTCGTAGCAACTCTGGAGTAGCAGGACACTCTCACAGAGCTGTATTATATACAGCTATAGTGCTGTATAAAGTAGTTTAATGTTATGGTGTTGTCACACGTGATTTTTCTGAGAGTTAGAGCTTATTGTTTGGCAAGTGATGAGTAAGGAAAACTTACTGGTTCTGCCTGCTCTGAGTTTTGGAGCCTGCCTAGTGCATGTGGGCAAAGACGGAGACTTGGCACACCGGGATGTGGGTGCTGGAGACCCTCCCTGGGGAGCTGCTTGCGGTGGGGCTGGGGTCCCCCCAGTGAGAAGATTAATTGAAAGCTTTATACATACTGAATATCTATTTTTTTTGCCTTGTGACTTTCCTAAGTGAGGTTCTATTAATGCTGTAAAGTAGCTGAAATTACTTGAAGGAGCGGAATGCACGGAAAATAAAGTGTCCCTGTGCGGCATCAGAATTATGTGCAATTGTTTTACTGCTAAACTAGCAGCTCATTTAGTAGCAGACCAGATTTCTGAGACAGATTAGTTAAACCAGCTGTAATGTGTATCCCTCCTGGGAAGGAAAGCAAAGAGTGACAGCAGCGGGATTCCTGACTTGGTGCGTATGATCCTTCGTTCAGATGGCCTGTATCGGAGGGGATGTGAGTGAGAAGAACTTAGTATGTGTGCTTTAGGGGAAAGAGGTAAGGGGTTTGCTTCAAGGTGATCATTTCCAAAGCATATCATTGTCCCGAGGAGGAGCAGAACTCCTGGATTAGAGGAAGGCTGGCTTGTTGCCAGCTCAGATTTGAAAGCACGGCTACTAATCTGGCCAGAAATACTGCTGCAAACAATTTGTCCCCTTAAGCCTTTGCCCCGTTTTTGTAGGATACCAGCATTACTTTCATCACCCATGCTTTCTTTAACTTAGTTTTCTGCACATTGAAACTAAACCGCAGTTTGTCCCACGCCGATTTGCACGTACCCTTGTTCATGGCTAGCGGCCATCTAGAGATTTCCACCACTGTGCTAACTAAAATAGATGTTTCTTTCCTTATAGTTGTGTTCCTGACAAAGAGTAATATTTAGTAGAGAAATGAGTACATAAACATACTCAGAAACCATTCCAATAACCATTATTTCATATCCTAACTGCTGCTGTCATCTAATTCTGTCCTTAGAGCTGACTTTGTTTCAGCAGTTGAAGCAGTTTTGCTAAGTTAATCGAGCTCTTTGTCATAAAAGCTGTTAAAAAGTTGCATTTTAAGAATGACGTCAAACTAACATAATTTCAGTCAGGGGTCTGGAAAACGAGCACAGGTCAGGCTTTCCCTGCAGACCTTATTTCAGTCCACGGTGCCCAAGAGTCATTTTTACTTACCTGCTTGTGCTGTTTCTCTTCCTGGGACCACGTAATGAGATGTGTTTGAGCATCGTGGCCATTCTTCAGTGCTCTCATCCACCTAATTGGGTTGGTCCTTCCCATACCCCTCCATCCAAAGCTCAAAATGCACATTTAATTATTTGGAGGCATTGTGGCATCTCAACCCTTCGTCCATGTGAAGGGCATCCTCTGGGTGCCCACACTGCAGTGGCGGCGATGCCTCCTGCATCCCTGGGTGCTCAGCTCGGAACTGCCCTCTGGAGGCACCTCTCCCTCAGGCCGGCGATGGAGCCGGGGGGATTCTGTGTTAATGCCTCCATATCCAGCAGGTAGAAAAGACTGCAGCTGTTTTCCATCAGAAAATGGAAAGCTTGAGAAACTGTGGAGCGGTTCGTTATGACTTCTAACGCTCCAGCTTGCACCGTGCTGCGCTGCAGCGTGCAGCTGCTCAGAGGGAGCACCCCAGCCTTGCCGCCGGGGTGCACCCAGCTGGGGGGGCTGCCTCTGGGGGCTGCGGGACCACCCGTGGCCAGGGGAGGGCTGTGGCCAGAGCTCTGGGGCAGAGACCATCTGAGTTTCCATCTCTGGGGAGGCCTTGGAGAGCCTACGTGCCTCATTTAAATGTAATTGCATGTGCTGGAAGGAGCCTGCAAGGCGGGGACCTGCTCTTCCCTGCCAGCAGCATCGTCCTCAGGGTGCGGAGCTGTGGGACCCCTACCCCAGCTGGCTGGGTGCTCCTCCTTGCCCCTGCCCTCCAGCCAGCCATGAGCCATCCCCAGTCTTCTGCTTTCCTCCTTCCCACGGATTTCCTGCAGGTAAAAGACCATCCTGCGCTTGGTGTGCACACGAACTAACGTTTGACCTTCTATTTTTCAGGTAAGAAGGCTGGTCCTCCAGGGCCCAATGGTCCCCAAGGGCCACCAGGTCCTCCTGGGCCCCAGGGTCCCCCTGGCATTCCCGGCATCCCCGGGATTCCCGGTACAACCGTCATGGGACCACCCGGCCCCCCTGGCCCCCCAGGCCCTCAGGGACCACCTGGACTGCAGGGCCCCTCAGGTGGGTGTCCCCCTCTCTGCTCACAGCCTTTGCACACTGGGGGGACGCAGGAGGTGCCATGGTGGCACCGCTGCTGTACCAGCACATAAAAACGCTCCAGGTTTGCACCTGAGGCCAGAGGAATGTCTGAAGGCGACGGTGCAGCATCGCGCGTAGGACTCGGGTGTTCCTGGGCTCGTCCCTGCACCCAGGGGGGACGAGGGTCGCGGCAGAAGCTCCACAGCCCCGTGGGCTGCACGGTGGGAGCCCAGTGCAGCCGTTCAGGGTGCGATGCTGCAGGCGAAGAGGGATGCAGAGAAGGAGCAGCAAAGACCTACGGAGCCTCAGTAGCTTTTAGGTGTCCTCCTGAAGTCTGCCGTGGATCGATTTCCATGTGCGCAAACTGGCTGCAGGGTGGCTTTTCCCAGCGGTGACTCAGTGTCTGGGTTCGTTCCTCCTGAGCTGACCCAAGGCCGAGCTTTGCATCGGGACCGGGAAGGCTGACACTTGGCACAGCCATGAAGCCGGCCCAGGAGCTGCAGGAGCCCAGGCAGCTTGGCCCCCGTACCGGCCAACTAGAAATACATTTGTCTCCTGCAGTTCTTGGTTTCATTTTCCTTTGTTTCTTTGTATCTGCACCACGTTGTTTTCTGCATGGAGTCATGTGCCAATGATTTTGTTGAAAATCCCTGAATTTAATAATTCTTTAAAGTGCAGATTAGTGGAAGTTCACGTTGGTGTTGGTTGGATATATATGAACAGTCTAGTATTAACAAATGTATTTTCAGAGAAACCAGGACTATTACCCTATAGCTCACACAGCTCTCAAAGGAACACTTGGTTGACGTCTCCGTTTATATCTCTGAAATTGCCAAAGCAGAGGCCAGGAGCAGCATGAGGTCCTTAGCACTGCAGAGTGCTGCCCACAAGCATCTCCTCTTTAATAGAGATTTGGCTCTCGGAGCACAGAGATTTCAGCATGCAGCTTGAATGCAATGAATGACCTGAGTTACTGCGGAGTGGAACTTGTAATCTTTGCAGCCAAGAGGCTTTATTGCCACTACCGATCAGGAAAAGGGTTGTGCACTTTTTTCTTCTAGTGGAAACTGGTTGAATAACGTCGGGGAATTTTGATGATCTTAGACAGAAATGCAGGAATAAACCAGGAAAAAGTAGGATGAATCTTTTTTCTTGTTTGTGTACTTTTTAACACGAAGCTGTGCCCCTTACCCCTGCTACTGTCCTCCTCCGGTTATAAATGGGGTTTTAATGGTTCTTACGGGGTAAGCAAAGTTTTTTTTATAGGAGTGTTTACTGCAGCTCTTTCAAGCTTCCTCTTCAATGGTGTGAAATTGCATTTTGCAGGTGCCACAGACAAGGCCGGCTCCAGAGACATCCAGGTTGGTTGATCACCTTTCAAGGGAAAAAGCCCAGCTTCGGCTGGATCTTTGTAAGCGTTACCGGCTGTGTTTGCTAACGTTCCGTTCTGTGGTATAGCTCTGAAAGACACCCACTGCTTCCTGCGTGTGCTAAGTCAGAGATGCATTGGGTGACTGCCTGAGCTCACCCTTTTTATTGCTCAAAAGAAAACCATGTTAATCTGGCTTGGGCTTCTCGCCTCTTCTCCGGTACTTAAATATGCTGTTGTCAGCTGCTCTGATCTTTTTTTCATTTAATAAAAGCATTCATGATCTTAAGGCACTGTCATGCCTCTGTACTGCTCACCAGGGCTGTGGAGGTGTGTCGAGTGGCTGTAAAATGGTGCGGTGTTTCCCATTAATTTTAAATCCCTGTGATCTCGTTTGCAGCCAGCTGTGGTCCACCTCCAAGGCCAAGGCTCAGCAATCCAAGTGAAGAATGGTAAGGATCTCATGATATTGGCTGTTGCTGAAAAGAGCCCAGCCTGCACCTGTAGGCTCATATCTGGGTCTGGGTCCATCCCATAGCACGACACCCCAGTTATCCCCGCTGCTGGCCTCGCTCCAGGGTAGTCTGATTCCCCTGCCCACACCCCTTTAGAGGAGTCTCCATCCCTGCTTCCCCTGCACTCCTGTTTATCTCCCAGATGATCTCTATCCTGACCTCCCAGCAATTCTGTCCTGCCAAATCTCCCTTCTCCTTGATCTCCAGACATGTGCTGTGCCTCCCCCAACCTGCTGTCCTAGCAGCAGTCTTCCTCAGCCCCTCGATGGCCAGCCTTCTTTCCCATTGTGTTCGATTTTAAGCCCTTAGTGTATCCCTTTCCTGGCTTGGCCCTATTAGCCTGTGTTTTTCTCCAGCTTCCCCAGGAATTTATGGCAGGGGAAGGCACAGCTGTAGCATGAGGGCACAGAGGTGCACAGCCACCTCCTGCGTTACGCTGCGCAGCCCACAGCCTCCATGGTCCCTCGTGCATCTCTGTCCCCACCGACAGCCTTTACGCTCAAGTCCTGCCAAGCCATTTCGCATCCACAGGCAGCTCTTTGCTCCCCTCCTTCCTCCCCAAATCCCTATCCAATTTCTGCTCGAGTTCCTGCTCTTCTTGCCAACAGCTGGGTCTCATTCATTAGCTGCTGCCTCCCTGCTCACGATGTCTGGCTGTGCCGGAGAGGAGCTGGCTGTGTTGTCCCCAGCCGAAGCCACCACGTGCAGCTCCCCAGGGAGCACGGGCAGCAGCCCCCGTGCTCATCCCCCCGTCCCAGAGCTGGGGGGCTGCAGTTCCCACGGGCTGGTGCAGCAGGGATGGGGCTGCAGGAGCCGTGTCCACCAACCTCTGTCCCGTGCATGGGATGACGAGGGCTGGCCAGCGCTTCTGCTGAAAGGCAGTTCCTTTCTTTCGGTAGATGCGAGCTGTGGGAGCCGAAATTTCTGACGGTTAGGGAAGTATGCTTGCAGTGGGGTGGGGGAAAGCTCCCCAAAACAAAAAGGAAACCGGCTGTTCCTGAGAACAATGCGAGGGGAAAGATGCTGTTTTGCTTACGTTCATAAAGTAATTATCCCTTTATTAATGGGAAGGCTGTATGTTTACAGAGCGTACGCTACTCTCTAAGCGGGGGAATTGCCCTGTGAGTGTGCTTCCCTGCTGCTCAGGAACAATCTGACGCCGCGAGCCATTAATGCTGTCCAGCTGACAGCCAGCAGAAAGCACAGCCCGGCTGGCTTGCGACGGGGGGCAGGGAGCTGAAAAGCAGATGAAGACTGGGAGGAAAAGAGTTGATAAAAAAAGTTTGATGAAAGGAGACACCTACAGAGAATGGCTCTGTTCCGGGCTCGCAGCAAAGGTGTCCTCTGGACCTGTGTGTTGGCCCGTCCAGAGAGCAGAGGTCCCCTCGTCTTGCTAGTTACTCCAGTGCCAGAGGACTGGGTGGCGGATCTATAAATCCCTGACTGTGTTGAGGACCCCAGTTAGGGGATAATGTGGTGTGACGTGATGCAATTTCATACTTCGTTGTTATCTTGGCTTTTAAAAACCTAGGAAATGTAATGACAAAGCATTTGTTACAATAATGCTAGTTACAAAGTCAAGAACGTTGAAGTCAAGGAATACCAGAATTAAAAAAATCGTTTGTGTCACCCTAAGCTGGCCTCCATGCACAGATGTGTCCCGAGAGACAGTGCAGTCCCGTAGCTGCACATGATTTTTTTACGTAATAACCCTTGTCTCTTTTGCTGCAAGGCCTGGTTTTCTTCTGGGGATGACCTCAAGGCTTGAAGCGAGGGTGAAGGCTGTATCTTGATGCTTCTGCTGAGAGCATCTTCCTTCCAGCCCAGCAGCACTGAGGCGGGGGCAGACAGACTGGCCACGTGTAGTCCCATTCCCATCAGACAGGAATCCCGTTGTCATCCTGGCCTTGCTGTGGTCCTCATGGACGTATCTGCTGATGTTGGTCTTCAGCACACTGTCTGCTGAAACTCCGCTTTGTTTAGTGTGGAAGCTGGGGAGAGAGCGGTGGGGAGGGGAGTAAATGGGATGGAAAGTAGAGGAAGAGATTTAATAGTCTCAAGGCTGTGTGATGTCAGCTGAGGGTCTTTTCTTGGAGAATTGGATCCTGGTCCTACCTCTGCTGCCGAGTTTATTCCGTGCTATCAGGGAAGGTGCCAGTAACAAAGCTTTTACAAGGGCTGTGAACAGATGCTCTTCAGGAGGTACCTGAAGAAGTGCTGTTATGGTCGCAGCTCGATCTGCAGCTGAACATACAAAAATAACATGAAAAATCAGCCCCTGGCCTCTCAGGTGGATTAACAAAACTTGGCAAACACCTTACAGTACTGGCATTGATTTCCATGTGCCGGAGTGTCTTTGCTTTGGAGTGGGGATGATACTGGGAATGTGTTTCCAGGCTGGTAAAACACTTAAATGTGATGCTAAGCTTAGCATAGTGTCAGGAGGAGCAGGCTGGGCTGTACCCCGCACAGGGCAGCACAAAAGGCCGTACGCCAGTTTTCAGGGGTGAGAACTGCCCTTGACAAGGACGAGCAGAGATGTGGACGAGTGGTGCTGTGCACCGCACGGCATGGGTGTCCGGCAGCAAGGGGTGGCATAGCTGTAGGGAGGGGTCCAAACGAACGCACCCTGGGCTTTAATTCTGGCATTTTCTTACCGAGTTCCTTGACTTTTCAACTTGAGTCTGTGCCAGCCGTTGTGTATGAAACCTTGCAATGTCATTGTATTTCTGTGCTCCTGCGCTTTTCATTCTGACGGGTACTGAGTGACTGCCGTTTTCTCATACTGAGATCTTTCAGGTGGAGTCCTCAATGACTGGTCTCGCATCACTATGAACCCCAAGGTGTTTAAGCTGCATGCCCGCAGTGGGGAGCTGGAGGTACTGGTGGACGGCACATACTTCATCTATAGTCAGGTAGAAGTGAGTACGGTCCTAGGCCTAACTCCTATTCTTGTGTTCCAATGGAAGCCTTGCATGAACCACGAGAGGGCTCCAGACAACTAGCAAATGCCAAGAACTTGTATGTACTTTTAACCCCTTCGTGCTCTAGGAGATGTGTGTCGGAGGAAGACCTTAGCGGTTTGAAGTGCAAGGTCACACATCACGGCGTGACACCAGCTGCAAGGGATTAGTTACCAAAACACAGGCACAGCTGCCCAGCCAGATCCCACATGCCACCAGTGCCTTTTTTTTTTCAATTCTCCACATTGTCTGTGCACTCATTCGCCAGCCCATCTAAACCTCCTTGCGGGGCGAGGGTCCTGGCAGGATGCTGGGCTCTGTGCTTAGAATGAGGTGTAAGACCAAAACCCTGACACCTCCTGATTGTTTCGAAGCCACGTCACTCTTTGTAAGCGTAGGACTCTCAGCCTGGGTGGCTTGGCCAAACTCCAGCCAGGTAACTCCATTTTGCCTCCACCTTTGTGTAGCTTCAGACCGACACGATGTGCCAGCAGCTGTGCCATGCAGCAGGGTGGCTCGGCTGCTGCTGTAGCTGGTACCGACGATGGATGTACAGACCTGCTCCTGTAAAAAGGGCTAAAGAAGGGCTAAAGTAATAAATCACTGTATTAGGATTTAGTTTACAGCTAATTAAGGCATCATTTCCTCTCCCCATTCAAATGAAATGCAGGAGGTGGACTGTCATTTGACACGCTGCTGCCAGTGTCTTGCAAATCTCTGACCAGAATCGCTGCGCTGCGAAGCTCTCCCCTTCCGAGGGCATGCAGGGTGTCCACCCACCTGTGGACGGAAAAACTCTTCTGGGGCAGATTTTAGCAAGGCAAGAGAGTTTCTGTGTGACACCCACAACTAAGCAACTCCCACCTTGCTCCAGGCTTCTGATACCACCTCCTGCTCGTGCTTCGCCTCCATGCAGCCGGCAGCCCCGCCGGTGCCGTACCAGGTCGGGTACGGTGGGCTCTGGGTGTCAGGTTAGGGGCTCTTCCACAGAGCTGGTGACGTGTCTGGTTTGGATGGGGACAGGAAAACTACGTGAGCCAAAGGATAAAGGATAATCGATTCCCGAGTGCTTAATGCTAATTGTTGGCCGCCACATTGTGCCTCTGAAACCTTTGTTATTTGTAGCCCATCAAGGAGAAAGGGGGCTTAGTCTCGCATAGCTTCTGTGGTCGCAGGGTGTAGACTAAGAAGAATTAGCAGATGCATCCAAACTGGCTGGTTTTCATCTGTCGGGAAGAAGCAGCTCCCTGGGACTGACTTCTCTTTGGACAGGTCTTTCTCATGCGTCCCGCAGTTCTTCAGAACCGGTGTGTGGGAGGAGGTTAAGTAACGAGTCACGGAGCCCTGGGGACGTAGGTGCTAGATCTAGGGGTTAAATCAGCAGAAACACTGTAAGGGCACTTGCTTCCAAGCTGTGGAGGTTGAGAGTGTGTCTTCCCTGTAATAGCTTATGCCTTTGAAAGCACCACAAGTCCAATTACAAAGGCGCTGTACAACTGCCAGTACACCTTAGGGCATTTTTGATGTCAACACTAAAGGAGGCTCATGGGACCCAGAAAGCAGGACTGGCCAGGTAAGTGAAAGAGGACTTCAGTTAAAATATTTCTGTCTGTTTGTTGGATGAAAAGCTGTTTGTAGCAGACAGGGTTGTCTACACGGTTTTGTAACTAGGCCTGTGCAGGTTTGTAATTTTTCCTGTGATCAGCAGGGTCCAAAGCAAGGATTCGTAGCTCAGCCTTAGATACGTGGATTCACGGATGCTTGCATGCTTGTGGTAGTATGAAGCGGAGTACAGAGTTTCCTCGTGTTTGGTTGGCGTGGGGTTCCTTCTGCCTCAAACAAGACGACCTCCCATGAGTGTAGGTGTCCCGGGGCCAAGGAAGGGATTTTCGGCAGAGGGAACGTACACGATGTACGCACTGAAAGGAATGTGGACTTGTTCCATGTGCACAAATTCACCCCTTAATACCTTTCTTCTTCCTGCTTCACATCAGGTATACTACATAAACTTCACAGATTTTGCCAGCTATGAGGTGGTGGTGGATGAAAAGCCCTTTCTGCAATGCACTCGGAGTATTGAGACCGGCAAGACCAACTTCAATACCTGCTATACAGCCGGGGTCTGCCTCCTCAAAGCCAGGCAGAAGATTGCTGTGAAAATGGTCCATGCTGACATCTCCATCAACATGAGCAAGCACACAACTTTCTTTGGGGCCATACGCCTAGGAGATGCACCAGCATCCTAGACGAACTTGGCATGTCCAAGGATACTCACAGAACTGCACAGTGCTGCTGTTCATAAGCGTATCAGTATTTCAGGGGGTTCTGTAATCCGGCCATAAAGAAAACTGATCCAGAGCTATTTATTCCTATATGTGAATGCAGGAAGCACAATTGTCTTCTGTGACTTGCATGGAGACTTGGATCAAAAAGCTAGTTGAAAAAGCATTGTGAGGAGGAAAGGCTGTTGTGTCTGCCTTGTCTCAGTATTTCCAGTATTACTGCACTGATACTCTGCTCTGTGATCTTCACACGAGGCTTGTTGAGAGTGGTGTGGGTCTCTGCTTTTATGTTGCACTAGCAAGAGCATCCCAGGCGGTAGCGGGAGAAGACAGACTAATGTCCACATTGTCCTAGCCAGGCACTCCTGCTTCTGCACACTAACGAAAGCAAGAAAGGGGGTTTCTGGTTTTCCGCCTTCCCAGTTGGAACTGGAATGGCTGCGGGGTGCGAAGGGAGGTGAATAAGACAGGGTCAGTGGTGTTTACATTCATCCTCAGGAGTGCGAGCAAAGAAGGCGAAGTGCCTCTACCTAGAGCTTGGAAGCAGGCTGCAAAAGCAGTAAGTGCAAGAGGAAGATGAATACTTAATAGAGCAGGCTTAGCAGATAGGAAACTGCCTCCACATTCCAGAAATATCACAAAGTCCCAAAGAAAATGCCGATTACCGGTTCCAGCGCCTCTGCTACTTTCAGCTCCTGCCATTACCCCAGAGGTATACCTTGCCCTAATGGGGGCTGCCTTAAAGTACTGCTGCTGTTACAGCAATTTGTGTTTTGTTGGGGGTTTTTGTTGGGTTGGGGTTTTTTTTTGGTCTTTTTAATTAATATTTTGCAACCAGAACACATTTCTACAGGCTTCACCCAGCCATGTAGAGCAGACACAAATACTTGTGAAAACACTCTGAAGAAGTTTGTCATGTTTAAGAATAAAATATTCAAACAGGAATTTTTTTTTCTGTTTTAATAGCAACTGTCCCACTTTTAGATGTGGTTTTTATCCTTCCCTCGCCCCATCCCTTTCCTTTTGGCACCCTTCTACCTAAAATGTTCTAATAAGTGGTGGTGATGGAGTCTCTAGCAAAAAAAAAAAAAAAAAAATGTATTTAAAAAGTCTGGTCCAGCATGAAGTCACCACTTTTTCTTTTCTCTGAGCCCTGCTGAGTCTAGTCATAACTCGATTTCTGGTGACTAATAGAAGAGCTGGGATGCTATTGTTTCTTTTGGCTTCTTGAGCAACTCTCTCCCGTTACCTCCCCTCAACTGTGGAGACCTAAAGCTATAAGATGTGCTCGAGCTGAGGAAGAGGCTGAAGCGCTAATTGCTCTTTTGTGTCATGCCTTGGCTTGTTGCTTGGTTGTGTCGGTTTTGTTTTTTTTAAACTGGATTTCTTTTCAGAACATGTTTTTTCTTTGAAAACTAAAGAGGGCGATGAAGTTTCAGCCTATGTAGCGAACGGGACAAGTCACGAACCGGCGTCTCGGTGATGACCTGCATCTCCAAGCAGAGGTGTCTCAGCCGTGGTCACCTGCAGGGCCATGGGAGCAGACGTGTCTCAGCACCGTGCTGTAGTGACTGATCTGACCGCAGAAGGGTCCACCCTGGCTGAAGCATTCTTGGCTCCATCGCTTTCCCCCATCCGTAGTGAGTGATCTCACTTGCCAAGTATTGCAGTTATTGGGAGATAAATATTTCTTGGGGGCACCCAGCTTTGGCTACAGCCTCGCTATTCACAGGAGGCGTGCAGTTTGTAAAATAACTGCTTGAAAAATTGCCTGCTATTTCTTTTTCAGTATGTTCTTCTCCTTTCTAGCCTTAACATGTTGGGCTACCAAGAGCCTTAGGGGCACTTAACTAGCCTTTGTGGTTTATTTCCTTTAAAATGGATTAAGAAGGACATGTTCCTTTGACAAGAATGAATCGGGACAACTGTGTATAGTGAGAACATTAAGCAAATCGTTAACAGAATTGCTTTAGAATACAGCTTGAACAGCAAGACTTAGGGCAAGCATAAACCATGCGAGGGGCGGCTTGGGAGAGGGCGATGGGTGTAGTTTGCATTCCTTGTCCCCCACTGGCAGGGTCTGTGATGTGCTCCTGACTGTGGCTGCGGGCAGGAGGAGGCAGGGGCCCTTCTCTCCACCAAAGTCCTTTGCATCGTTGCTGAGTTCCCTCTCTGGCATGTGCCTGGAATGCGGGACGAGAGCAGAAGGGAGAGGTTCCTGCCATGGAAAGTGTTAACGGGCTCTTTGTGATGCTGGCGTTACACTGAAGCATGAGCTTGGTGTAGGTGAGTTGGAGACGTGGAGTTGGATTCGGGTATGGAGTTGGAGAGCAGAGACTACCTGACTGCAGGTGGCCTTGGTGCCACGAGAGCCACGTTCATCCCGGAGATGAGCGGGCGGATCGCCAGTCCTGCAGCAGCCGAAGAGTCTGTATACTTGAAGCCCTTTGGCCTCTCCAGCAACAAGTTCTCGTTAGTGCGGTATTACAGTGCAGGTTACCTAGGCTGTAGTATAGACTCTTCTATATGATGCTTCTCCAGATGGTGTCCCACCATCTTTGGTGCCTCTTCCCCGTAACTGGAGCCAAAAAGGGCCTGGAAGCAGCTCAGAGGAGCATGAGGAGGATGCGCATGGGAGGTTTTAGCAAACTCCAGCAGGAACAGGGCCTTGCTCCAGTCTTTCCGTCTGATGTCTTTGAATGTTGGTGTATCTGGGTTCCTAGTCTGGTTGAGAAGGAGGTGCTTCGTTTATAGACAGACTTCTGCGTATCTGAGACGGTGGACACACAAGCCTTCCGTGTGCCAGCCTTCCTCTCCGGCGGTACTTGCTGGCTCTGCTCTTACCTGCGTGCCTTGGCTCTGCTGCCCAACTTTCGGCTGGACTCCAGCTGCAGAAACAGCGAGCAGCTCATCGGTACGTAACGCGTCGTCCGAAACCCTTCTCTCTCCCAAGCTCCTCTCTACAGAGGCAATGGCCAGGGAAGCTGGCTTGGCTGTTGTGTTCAGGCCCCTTTTTGAGGGAAGGATTCCTTTCAGTAAAGGCTTTAGGTCACGGCTCCTTGCCCAAAACTACCTGGCCCTTGCTCGGCTCCAGCACCCGCCTCGCCCAGGTAGGCGGCCGTGGTCTCCCTGCCACCCTGTCCCCATCAGGGGACATGGCATCATCCTGCCACCAAACGCAGCATTGGCTGGTTAGAAAAGGGCACCGGAGCTGCCCCGGGAGGGGGATGGGCAGAGTGCATTGGCTCATCCGTTTTTCTTCCCCTCTTTCGCAGTAAGAGGAGGAGTGCGGGGGGTCGGTCCCCCCCACTGCAGGCTGGTGGCCGCTGGCTCCCGTCCTGGCCCCGGGCTGTCCTGGCGCAGGCTTTGGGGGAAAGGGGAAGGGACAGCTGCAGCTGTGCCTCGTGGCTGTGCCCACTTACAGCCTCACCCCCACCGTGCCATCCCCACCCCCCATGTCCATCACTCTCTCTCAGACACCCCAATGAAAGCGTAACAGTAGGGGAGGTGTGGGAAGAGGGACACGAGTCCCCCCGTTACCCATTAGAGCTGCACGGTGATATACTGATGCTGTTTTGTGCTTCGGCATCTTTATTCAAGACACTATCTGTATATAAAATATACATAATGTATATAAATTAGGATGTAAGTTTATGTAAATTGTCAATATTTTCTTTGCAAATAAAGCTTTTTCCTGATCTCAGTGTTCTCGGTGGGACGTCCTTCCTCAGCCAAACCAGGAATTTCTCTGGAAAGTCTTTACAACTAGTGCAAAGTATGTCAAGTGCGCTTGTGCAGTGGGACGCAGCTGAAAGGCAAAGCATCTCCCCATCCTTTGGGGAGTAGTTGATACGCACCTGCTGCAGCCAGCACCGCTGATGCGAGAAGCACCGGTCCCCCTCATCGGGCTCAGAGCTGCTCAGCGTTTGGCTTCCCAACTCCCTGCTGCTCTCTGCAGTCAGGGATATGTGCAGAGAACAGTGGTGTTACCGCTATTTCCTGGGGAAGTAGTACAGGATTGATGTACCTAGATAACCAGGTGCCCTCTGCCTCCATAACGCCCAGGCTGGAGCAAGCATCTGTCACCCCACGGTAAGGCTATGACATTAGGCAAGTGGCTTTATCTGCTGTTCTGCTAAGCCTTTCATTCCTCCTGTCCTTTGGAGACCTCTCACATGAAAGCTGGGGGGGAGCAGGAGCATCGCTCTTCAACAGACCACTCCAGAGACTGGGGAGCCAGTCTGGAGGCTCAAAGTGGCAAGAAGCATGGGATGCCCTGGGATTTGCAGGAGCAAATCTCTTCCCGTTCATGCTGTGAGGTTCACTCTGCCTTCAGCACGGTCCCTGAAAAGCCTCTCGGTATTTGCAGGGCACCTTGGAGGGCTCGGTCCACGCCCGGCTTGCTCTGCAAAGGGAGTTCACAGCCTTGGGATGCAAATGCCCAGGGATTCTCCAAAGTCCCTGATCAAAATCAGGGACTTTACAGCTGAGTTCATGGGCTGTGCCCACTGTGCGGACCCGTGCCCAGCAATTCGGGGTGCAGGGAGGAGCGGGCCGGGGTTCCCCGGGCAGGGTGGCGCCGGAGCCGGGGCTGCGCCAGGGGCAGGAGCAGTTGCGTGGAGCCGTTCCTCCCTCACCGCCTTCCGCTTTTGGGGCTCCGCGCTTGGCCGCCGAGGGGAGGCAAGGGATGCTGGAGGCGAAGGTTCATCCAGAGGTCGGTGTTTCCCTGGCCAGAGCCTGCAGAATTTCACATCTGCACAGATGTGCTATCCTCACCGCACCTCCGAAAACAATGGCAGGCTGTGCACCCACAGCTGCCGCTGGAGCCCGGGGCTGCCGCGGTGAGCGGGGAGGGTGCCAGCCTGGGACACCAGCCCTGGCCTCTGGCCCGAGCCTGCCTGGCTGTCACCCCCACCCGGTGTGCCGTGGCTGGTGACGCTGGTCTGGCTCCAGACTGAACCACATCCCGGGGGTGACAAAGTGTTCCCTGCCACACCAGCTGCCAGCAGGGCAAGGGGCTACAGCAGCAGAAACCTGGCTGTGTCATCTTCTGGGTGTGTACGTGTATATACATTTTGTATATACGTATATGAATTATATATATATTATATATATGTTTATATATGTCTGACAGGAAAAATAGATGACATATATACGTATATATAAAATTTATTTATTTTTCCTGCCAGACACATCTAGGACTAGAGCTGAAACTACAGAAAAACACGTCCTGAGGCAGCCATGCAGCAGCCTGGAGGTGCTCCTTCAGATGTGAAGGAAATCGGCCACAGTGAGCCAAAAACCCCAAAAGCATGTGTTTTGCAGAACGCCCCATGAAGCAGGCAAGGAGCATGTCCCCGCGGAGTGTGTCAGCATTAGGCGGCACAGGGACATGGAAATCTCACTGCAAAAAAACCCGCGTGGGTGGGGTGCAGCTCTGGGCACCCGGATGCCACTTGGAGCTGCTGCAGGGAAAGTCCCCACCTGGTTCCTGCCTTGGGCGAGGAGGTGACCCAGCAGCTGTCCTGCAGCCTGGCAGGGACACTGGGATGTGGCAGCGAGGAGCTCAGCCCCTGCAGCACAGCGGACGCCTGGGGAGGAAGACGAGGAGGAGCAGGGGAATGCCAGGTTTGCACATCCCGCTGGGAATGGGTGGTAAACCCTGGGGAGCCTTTGCTTCACCAAGAAGGAGCAGGTGCAGCAGGAGAGTCCCCTCGGCTGGGCTTGTGGCAGTGCCGGGAGGGGAATTTGCTCTGTCTTCGGGCAGCGAGCTCACCTGCAGCCCCGGTGGTGCTGGCAGCCCCACGGTCATCCCCAGCGGCTGCAGCAGCAGCTCCGTCCCCAGCGCAGGGTGGCCGGGGAGCCCTCGCCGGCTGCTCCCACTGTACTGGCACTGGCTGCCCAGGGGAGCTGGCACAGGGCATGGTTTGGCCCTGGCATGGGGCAGGGGAAGCTGGAGAAAGAGCAGATCCACGCAAGGGAACTCCCCCAAAACCTCTTGGCGTTCCCAAGTACCACCTCTGCTGCCTGGCAGCTCGTTTGGGTGGCCGGTGCAGCCCATCACCTGAGTGCTGGTGCAGCCCTGCCTCCTCCCCGTCCCACCATGTGCCTTCCTTGTGGCTTTCTGCACTGTTTTTCCCCCTCTGTAATCTTATGTCTTTCTTTTCCCACTTCCGTAGCTACGAACACCCACATGCGTTATCTCCTTCCCCTGTCCCATCCTGAAGGCTATTTATACAGAGCCCAGCTTGCCGGAGAGTGCTGCAGGAGCGGAACAGGGCTGGCAGCACCCACAGCCCAACATGCTCTTGTTGGAACACCTGCTGGCTGGACGAGGCTGCTTGCTGCTCTGGCTGCTCCTGTCTGTGCTCAGAGCCCAGCCTAGCGAGGAGGCGAGGCCCAGTTCCATGCCATGCCAGCAGGTAGGGCTGCGTTCTGAGGAGCCTCCGGGCTGGGCTGGCCCCACCAGCATCACTGGGTCTAAGCGGGGCTGCAAGCATCCCTCTGCGCAGCACAGCGTGTGTCCCCTTCGCATGGCTCTCCCCTCCCTCCAGCTTCCATCTCTTTAACCTTCCCAGCCTTGTCTCTCCTTTCTCCAAACCGGTCTCCCACTAGCTGGTCCCCAGCACCTACCTGCTCCAACATCCCATGCAGGTGGCACCTTCTAGCGGTCCCTGCCACTGGGGTGTCAGCTCGAGATGCTTGCTCAGAGGCAGGATGGAGTGCAGGGTTCCGCAGGGATTCAGACAGCTGCCACGGATGTTAGCGAGGCAGTCAGGAGCCTGGATGTGCTGGTTTCTGTGTCACACACACACACACGGCTCCATGTCAAGGCTCCCAACTCCAAACTGGCAGAGGTAACAAGTCTGGAGGGAGCGGGAAGGTGGAGCCCAAAAGGACGGTGCCTTTCCTGTGCCCAGACAGGACAGGGATGCTCCGGAGCAGTTCCTGGGCTGTCCCAGTGCTGGGTTTGCCCCACCAGCCTGATGCACCTCTAGTGCTTACACTAGCTTTTTGCCCATCTTCCTTGCTGGGACGCATGGGAGGACAGCCTGTGGGGCCAGAGGCTGAGCCTTCTCCTTGCACCGTCAGAAACAACTCCACAGTGTCTTGGAAAGCCCAGCTTAACCCTGGGGACGAGCTTCTTGTCTCTGAGCAGTGGCTTTAGGTGGTCTGGCCTCTTTCCATCCCAGGCTTGGGAAAGGGGAGCAATGCTCCCTTCCGCATTGCTCCTGACCCTCTTGGACAGCAGCTGGCGTGGCTAGAGCTGTGGTTTGTAGACCCTCTTGTGCTGACAGCTTCTCCTGTCTCTCTGTAGAGCCCCATGAAGGTGTCTTGCAAAGGAGTTGGCCTGCGCAAGTTTCCAAAGGAGCTTGGCCAAGGAGTTAAGCACCTTGAGCTCTCCAACAACTTCATTCAAAACCTGTCGGGCAGCTACCTGCCAGGGTTTGGGCAGCTTGAGTACCTGGACATGTGCTTCAACCAGCTGGAAGCCGTGTCAGCCACGACCCTAGCTCAGCTGTCCCAGCTGCGCTCCCTCCTCCTGGGATCGAACCACCTGGACCGCAATTACCGCGCTAACGGGCGAGCCTTTCGACTGCTCAGGGGTATAGAGGTCCTGGACCTGTCGGCAAATAACCTGGAGAGCCACATGGCAGGCTGGTACATCAGCAACCTCACCAGGCTGAGGATGCTGGATCTCTCCAGGAACAAGATGACCAGGCTGCCAGTGGGGATCTTCTGGAGCACGCCACAGCTGCGCGAGCTAAATCTCAGCAACAACTACATCATGGAAATCGAGGAGGGAGCTTTTGAGGCTCTGGAATTGCTGGAGGTGGTGAACTTGGCTTTGAATTCCCTCCACTGTATCTCTGGCTTCAGCCTCACACAGCTGCGAGTTTTAAATCTCAGCCACAATGCCCTGGAGCTCTTCATCTCGGAGGAGGGAGCGGAGCCCTACCTGCTTCAAGTGCTTGACTTGAGCCATAACAGACTCCTCTATTTTCCAGAGCTCCCCAAAGCCCATTATCTCACACACTTAAACCTCTCCAACAACCTTATTGCTTCCCTGCTCCCAGGCTCACGCCATCCGGAGGAGTTTGTACCGCGCTACACGGAGATGGCGAGGTTTAATAGGACCTTGCATACCACAGCTGGTCTGACACATGTAGCTGACTTGGATCTCAGCAATAACCGGCTGCAGCTGTTCCCATTTACCTTCTTCCACAGCCTGGGCTCTCTGCACAGCCTCAGCCTGGCTATGAACTGTCTCCAGGATGTAGCCAGGGAGCCGCTCACCGGTGGCACAGAGCCCAGTGACCGCTCGCCCACGCCGCTGGAGCGTGCCACCCTCTCTGTGCACTCACTGGACCTCCACAGCAATGCCATCTGCGTGCTGCCGCGCTGGTTTTTTGATTATCTGCCTCAGCTGGAAACAATCGATCTGGGCTCCAACAGCCTCCAGCCTTGTGAGAGCCCGGGGAGTGATCGGGGAGGGAATTCGGGAGAGGGCTCTCCCGTGCCAGCCCCAGGAGGCACCTGCACCCCCTTCTACAATGTCCCTCACTTGAAGCATCTGAGCCTTTGCAAGAACAACATCGCCAGGCTGCAGCCCTACGCCTTCAACCGGACGTCACTGCTCTCCCTAGACCTGTCCGGGAACAAGGACTTGGTCATGCCTAAGGAAGCCCTGGGGGGGTTGGAGTTCTCCCTGCAGAAACTCTCTCTGAGGGGTAACCAGATGGACAACAGCAAGGCAGAGTTCCCCTGCCTGGACACGCTCAAAGTTTTGGACCTCTCAGGCAACAATTTGAGCCTTTTGCCCACAGGTCTTTTCTGCTGCCCGCTGGAAAGCCTGAACATCCGCAATAACAACCTGCTGACGTTGGAAAAGCCAGCGCTCGTCAGCTGGTCCCACAGCCTGAAGGACGTGTCCGTCGCTGGAAACCCCTTCAGCTGCTGCTCGCTGGCCTGGCTGGACACGCTGCGGGCCGCTGGTGTGGGTGTGCGGGACCTGGACGAAGCCCTCTGTGCCTACCGGGACCAGAGCAGGAACTTCTCAGCCAAGATAACCAGCAGTCCTCGGTGGCTTTGCCCACCTCCCAAGGACACCACCTCGCTGGCTCCATTCGTGGTCGTGATGAGCCTTTTCTTTCTCAGCTTCGGGGCTTGCTGCCTCCTGAAGAAAGGGCAGAAGGTGCCGGAGTGTGCGGGACTCCAGAGCAACAGGGTGGGGGTCTTCCCCCCCCATCCCAAAATTGCAGAGCCAGCCCAGGTGAGGCCAGAAGATAGTGTCACCAAAGTGTAGCCCAACCCTGGGGAGCAGGAACTGTAGCAATCGCTCAGAACTCTAATTATTATTAATAATATTAATATTATTGTATTTTAGGTCTCCTCCCCTCACCAGCATCCTGCGTGTTTTGCAAACCAAATAAAGGGAGTG
This sequence comes from Falco naumanni, assembly GCF_017639655.2. Taxonomy (NCBI): domain Eukaryota; kingdom Metazoa; phylum Chordata; class Aves; order Falconiformes; family Falconidae; genus Falco; species Falco naumanni. The sequence goes on along the minus strand of NC_054067.1, from coordinate 22,409,232 downwards.
TGGTTGGTGCTGAGCTCTGGGCTGGGCAGAGGTGGTCTCTGGGCCACCTCTCCTTCTCCAGAAGGATGGTACCCCCATCTGCTCTGTTCCCTACAAGATGTTAAATGTGCTATAAGCACTCGTGGGTGGGTTTTCTGCCCTGCCATCACACGTTCTCATCACCCGGGGCAAGAAACCAAGGCTGGGGCTGGTTGAATTGATCTGCCCCACGCTGAACCCATCATGCTCTCCTTGTGGGAAGGGAATTGTCTCCACTGGTGCTACCTCAGCGTTTGTTTCACAGCTTTCCCAGCAGCCCCTCTCTGCCTTTTAAGCAGATGTAATTCCTTGCTAAGCGCCTGCTCCAGTTCCCAAAGCACTCGCCAGCCTGGTGGGGGGTGGGCAGTGGCAGGGAGCGGTGCCTGCTGGTGGCTGGAGCGGTGGTGGGTCACGGTGCCGGGATGAGGAGGGGGTTCTGCAGGATCCTACCCACCTCCTTTCTGCCCTTTCCTGGCAAGCTGTCATCTGACCAGAGCGGTGGAGTTGGCAGGGCTGAAAATGACCCCAGGCACTGCTGTGGAGGAGATCTGCCCTGGCCTCACCCACTGCGCAGCGAGAACGAGAGACGCAGTCCTGCGTGTCCCTGGCTGATGCTGGGTCACCGGCTCTTTGCGGTGGGTGCACAGCATTCCCACCGGCAGCGTCTGGACTCCCACATCGCTGGTGGCAGGGGCAGCTCGGTCTCCATCGCAGGGGTAAGTGCTGGCAGGGCCTTGGTCCTTGGTGCATCTGGCACCCTCTGAGCATCTACAGGGGGGCTAGGAGCCCAGCTAGGGAGGGCGGCAGGAGAGGGTGCTGAGCGGGACGGTGAGCTGCAGCCGTGATGCGGGATGGCTGTTGGCATGATGTGATGCTCCTGGTGCGCACAAACAGCCAGCTGTCTGTCCTGGCTGTGAGGTGTCCAGCAGAATGATGCTGCACCCCCCCAGGACAGCAGCCAGGTGCCTGACAAGCACCTGAAGGCTGGGGCTGGCTCTGGGGAAGGGTAAAAACACGGCTGTGATGAAACCTTTTATGTTTCACATCTCTTTGCTTCCACCTTGAAAGCCCCCAGCTGGCCCAGGCCACCTACTTGTCCACACCTGTTGGGCTAGAGGCTGAGAGCAAAAGGGCTTGGAAGTCACTTAAAATCCCAATTACTTAACTTTTTTTTTTCTTCCCCCTTTCAAGCTTATCGTGGTTTTATTATGAAGCAAAGGGCATTTTTGCTGTAAAACATATGCCTTCCCCATGCTGCCTGTATTGCTGCTGGGGCTGCAGCTTCCTGGCCTTTGATGGGCATCCAGCTCCCGAGGGACCCCCAGTGCCTTTGATGGCCCCAGTTTCCATTCCCGCCTCAGTTTCCCTTTGATCTGGCACTCTGCGCCTTGTCACCACGAGCAATCAGCCATGCTGGTGCCTGGGGCATCACGGGGGAGCCTGGCGCTGTGTGTCACCACCCTGCAGAGTCCTTAGGGATGTGCAGGCAGCCATTGCCGCTGGTAAAAACCCAGCCTCCTGCTCAAGGGTGGCTTTTTGCTATATCTCCGCTTCCACACACACTCTTCCCCTTTTTGCTCCTCCTCCTGTGTCCCTCTGGTTTGCCAAAATCCCAGTGCATGCCGGCCACCCTCCCACCACCACTGCAAGCCCTCGTCCTCTGTCATGCTGGTGCTCCCTGGCTCCATCCCCTGCTCCAGCGCAGGTCCCAGCCGATGTCCCTAAGGAAACACAGCCAGCTGGGCTGGGGCATGGAGTGCAGCGTGCCAGGAGCTGTGTGCCCACTTTGGTCCCTTCTGCGCTTATCCTCAGCAGGGTGCCCTGGTCTCGGGTGGCACCTGAGCTCCCTGGGCAGGGACGTGATTTCCCGCATGCCCATGAAGCACCACAACAGCAGGTGGGTAAATTCAGCTTCGGTGAGTCCCTAAAGCTGTGCCAGCCCCCTTCCCCAGCCCAGGTGCTTGGTGACATTACAGGGACACTCTTCGGGGCCACCCAGCCAGAGCCCAAAATGCTGCTGTTGCCTTGGGTGGGTGTTTCTGGTACATTTTGAGTGGCCTCTGTTCCTCATTTAAACCCCCTCCCAGGCTGTACTTTCCACGCATGTCGCAGTAAGATGTCCTGCCCTTTGTGCTCCCCCTTCCCCAGCTTCCACCAGCATCCTCCTCGCACTGGGCTTGCAGAGGGCTGGAGCCAGGTGACGGGCAGGGACACTGCATACCGCCGGGTGCTTGGGGACGCTGTGTGCCTGGGTGCTCGGTCAGTCAGTGCCAGGCGCTGGCCCCAGCTTCCCCAGTGCTCCCGAGCCGTGTTTATCCAGTGCTGCTGACGCAGGCTGTGTCACGTCCTCACGGGCCAGCAGCAGCTGGTGGTTGACCTGTGCGGAGATGGTGGCACTTGGGGACAGCGGGCTGCTGGTGCCTACGTTTTCTCCAGGGATTAGAGCATCTGCTAAAGAATGTACTAAAATTAGGAGAAAGGGTCCTGTTACTGGTTTTGCCCTGCAGGGAAGGCTCCCAAAAACACATAAAGCTTAAGGTAAGAGGGGTGGAGGAGAGAAGCTGGCCTTGCCGAGGGACAGGGAGCCTGCCGGAGCCCGGTGGAGAGGGGGGTAAGCTTTAAAAAAAGACAAGAAAGCCTGGAGAACCCCCGAGGTCCAAGAAGGGTAGCTAAGGCAGGGAAACTGAGCCAGGGAAATGGCATGTCAACTTATCATCTTTATTGGTGTTCATGCGCTTTCCCGATCCAAAGAAAAACAGGATTCCAGGCTGTGGTCTCATGGGTACTGCAAGAGCTGAACCTGCCCCAGCGCGAGGGCAATGCCCCCTTCCCCCAGCGACTGGACAAGTGACGTGCCAGGAGCAGGGCACGAGGTGAGCCCCCGGGGCTTGGGCTGGCACAGGGGATGGTGAGGTGTGACCGGGCTGGCCAGACCTGCCCCTTGCGATCCGCACCGGTGTCAGCAGGAACCAGCACGAGTCACCCATGAGGTGAGAGGGACCCGGCGGCCGCACTGGCTGGTGTTCACAGGAGGGGTATGTTCTGGGTTCTTCATTGCTCCTCCACCTGAGCTTCCCACAGTTCAGGGGAAGCGGTCCCCTCCAGGGACCTCAAGCTTTTTCTAGATCAAAAATGAGAATAAAAGATCTGTAGAATATTGAAGTTTAAACAAATAAAGTGACAATGCCAAAAGTGTTGCATTTTTCATGTTAAGCTGTAAAGTAGTAGGAGTAGAATTTTGTTCTTAAAAAAAAGCAGTGGTGGTTAACATATTGTGACCATTTACAAATTTTCTAGAAAACTAGTTGAGAAATCCAGCAAAACTCATTCTTTCCAGTGGAAAGCCTTCACATTTCACTGGATCTGCATTTTCAAAGAAAAATAGATTTTATCAAAAATTTCCAACTAGCTGTTCTGCTAACTCATGCGGAAATTACCTCGTCTGCAACTAACTTGCAATTAAAGCACACTTCCCTCCCCCCCCCCCCCCCCCCTTTTTCCCTTTTTCTCCATGGAGATGAGAGCCAGAGCTTCCCCTGCTTCGAGAGGTGAAGAATTTCCTGGTTGCTGGCTGGCTGATACCAGTTCCCTGCCTGGCAGAGCAGGGAGAGTACTCCTCATCCTCATGTTCGGACGGAGCACAGGTCAGCCTAAATGTCCCCAGCTCTGGGACAAGACAATGCAACATAATGTCCTTTAGGCTATTGCAAGGCATGAAACCGCTGCAGCAGAGAATGCCGTTTTCCTCCCTCTGCCCAGCAGCTCCTGCCCGGGGTTTCACCTGATGAAAGAGCTCAGGTACATCCACTTCCATGCAGACAGCAGCAGAATGGCTGCTGGAGGCATCACGAAGGTATCGCATCTTTTATTTTTTGCTGATGTTGCTGCAACGTGTTCCCAAATGCAGCTGATCTCATAAACCAGTGTCCTCTTACCATAGCCTGGCTCCCTGCGGCAGGATGCCTTTTACGTGCTCTCAGCTAACGCAGCTTTGCTCTGTGGCTTTGGGATGGGACAGTAGGCTGGTGGCAGTGGCTCATCCCCATGTGTCACCTCCAGGACATGAGCCCATGTGTCCCTCCCATTCGTCGGGCTGTGCCGCCACTGCTTTCCATTATCACTCACTGTCACAGCCTCTTCTGCGTGACTCAACAAAACTCCCCTGGCAGCTATTTCTAGCCTAGTTAGTGAGGTCGGGCGTGTTATTCATGACACTTTCTTCCTCTCTGGTGGGGCTCCAGCCAGGCTGGGACCTGCCACTGGCTCTCCAGCACACAGACCTTCAGCCAGAGGAGACTCTGGCAGGGGGCAGATGGGGAACGCAGCCCCCAGCACCTCCTCTGCCTTGCAAAGTCCTGTACTGCCTTCTGCAGCATCCTTGCCTGGGTTGTCCTGAGGTTTGTGGGGGGAGCGCAGATGCTGACACATGTTCTGCAGCTGGATCCCCCAACCCAGCTGTCCCCAGGCCCTGGGGACAGGATGTGCTGCAGAGCTTGCTCTGAGCTGCCTTGGTGTGTGCTGCCCGCAATGGGTCACTGCCACACTAGCACACGAGGTGTCACCAGGTGCTCTGTCTCCTTACAGTTGGAACCCCCAGGCAGGTGCAGCCCCACGGTCCCTGGTCGCAGCTTTGGGGCACTGGAAGGCCACGGGGCCAGATGAAGCATCGTGTGTAAGCGGTTCTGGAGGAGATAGGCTGGCAGGAGCTGGTCCCCACCACCCCAGCCTGCTTCTCAGTATCCATCCTGTGGTGAGGTCACAGACTCCACACTACATCAGAAAGAGGAAGGAGGACGGTTTCGCTAAAGGAAAGCAGCTCTCTGCAGCAAGACAGTCTCCTACCACCCAGGGAGACCCTCACCAGCATCCCCAGCCTCCGGAGGGGATGGGATGCTCCCTGGCACCCCCCTGCAGCAGGGATCTCGTCCACAACCTGTGGGATGTGGCAAGAGCTGGCCAGGGAGCACAACCTGTCTCCTCGCCAAGACGTCAGTGCTACATGACAGTGTGCCATCACCACCTGCGTCACCACAACCTGGCGCTGTCATCATAACCAGGTGCTTTCACAGCCTCCCAGGCCAAAGGATGTGGCTCTTCATGCGGTTGCTCGGTAGGTGAGCGTGGGCTGGGGAGCTTGAGGGGAGTCACCAGGGGCTTGAGGGGACGTGGGGCACTTTGATGGCAGGGGAGCTCTTGGAAGGTCCTCATACAAAGCTGCCTCTCCTGAGCCTGGAAGACAAAAGCCATTGCAAGCTGGGATGGTGCATGGGGAGGGGTCCCCATGTGCTTACGCAGGTCACAAACCATTCATGGGCATTTGCTTTGGCCCCTGTCCAAGTCCCAGGGGTGGAGGACATGAACCTTTGGCCATCCAGGACAACTATTTGATGTTCTTCCGCTAATTAGCTTAATCCCAGGAGCAAGCTCTGTGCGCAGGCAAGCCCCGACCCAGCAACAGGTCTTCTCCTTGCCCACCTGTGAGCTCCTCCTTGAGCCTTCCCCTCCTGGCTGTGCCCCCAAGGCAGCCAGCACCAAGCAGGCAGGTGCGGGGGTGACATTTTCCAATGTTCCTCCCTGCTCCCCACTGGTCTTTCCCTCTGCTTAGCACCTGCAGGTGAAGCCCCAGCACTTTCTCCCCACAGTGGCTCTCCATCACGAGCAGGCTGGGGAAGGGAAGCCTTTCTCCCGGGCTGGGAATCCCCTCCTGCTCTCCTCCTTCCCCAAGAGAGAGACATGGAAGGGGAAGGAGTATTTTTAGCACTTACCCTAGAGTTGTTCCACAGATGGAGCTAAGAGGAGGAATTGACATCAAACGTAGGACTACTTTTGCTTTAAAAGGAAGCCTTTTTTGTGTGTGTCCTACTACTTAGTCATTGTAAAAATTTTCTGTGAAGAGGGGTTGGTAAAAATCACCTTTCATCAGAGGCAGCAGGCTTGAGCAGGAGGCTGACATCAGAAATCACTGGACACCGTTCCCTATGCTGGCACTGGCTTGCCATGCCCTGGCCCCGCTCCCACAGGGACCTTGCATCCCAAGGAATGGGAGAGGGTGGTGCGTAGCCTCTCCGGTCACAGCTCCCAGCACCTGCAAGATGCCTCCACCTGCCAGACCGCCCTCGCACACCTCCTCTCTGCATTCCTGCTCTCCGGCAGCTTTTCCTGACCCTTGTCCACAGCTTCCCCTGAACCCCTTGGAACCCAGATGCTCTTGCTTTCCCATCTGCCATCCAACCCCAGTATGAACTGGCTGTGGCAACCCATCTGAGGTCCTCCAGGTCCCAGAATAAGACGCCATCCACATCTTGAGGAGCTTTCCTGAAAGCAATATGGTTAGTAGGGGGGAAAGTGCCTGTGAGACTTGCCAGCACCAACGCGGCAGGCAGGAGCACGGTGAAAGCAGGTTCTCCAGGGACCCGAAAGGATGGTGGTGGCCCTTAAAAGCAAAACCACTGGCCAGAAGGTGGCAACATCCCCTCTCCTTTCTGGGCCTCACACTGCACAGAGCAGAGACCCGGTCAGCCCCTTGTGCAAGGGATGGGTCCATTCTGGTCTGGAAGCTCTAAGCGCACTCAGACCAGCCTTTGGAGCGAGCAGCTTGGGCAATGGCAGGGCAACGCTCCACGTCCCACCCGGGTGGTCGGGCATCCCTGCTGTCCGTCTCCTGAAGCTCAGCCTGTACCAGCCGCAGTGGGTGCTGGGGCTGTGCGTGCCGCTGCACCACGGCCAGCAGGGAAGAGGGTGTTCTGGTGGGGGGCTCTGGGGAGGACCAGGGCCAGGAACCAGTGTATGCTGTGGCCACCCAGCTGGAAAGCAGCTTTGCCTAGGTAGCAAGCCCAGACCTTCCTCCCCCTCCACCTGCACAGAGGTGGGCTTGCACTTTGCCCACCTTTGTGTCTCAGGAGAGATTAGGGGACTGCTGACCCTCCTGACCCTCTTGTCTGAAATCCTCTGTTGCTGGGTCTAGTTGTGCTGATGGTCACTTTTTCTTGGGCCGTGTGGGCAGCTGATGAGATAACGTTAGAAATCACCCCAGAAGGATTAGCATCTCCGACAGAGCCTGCAGTCCCACCGAGACCTCCTCATCCCTCAGCAGAGATGTGGCGCTGGGACACTTTGGAGCAACAACCAGGAAAGCAGCTCGTCCTGGCAGGCTGGATGCAGGACACCTGCCACAGAGGAGTCCAGGGCACAGTGACTGTAACTGGGAAGGACTGGAAGCCACTGGAGGTCTTGCATCCTTCTGGCTGGAGTCTGAAGAAGGAGGTGTCTGGTTAGATGTGCCCAGTGCATGGGATTGCTTTTGCTTGGCAATTCCTGCCTTCGCTGCCCTCCCTCTGCCCACTGAGCACATGATGCCCAAAAAAGTACCCAGACACCTCCCAACACTGACAAAGGCAGCTTTTCCTGGTCAGAAAATTCCTAATCCCTTCAGAAGCTGTTCAGATTTCCCCGCAATGTCCCCCTCAGGGCCCAAGGCATTTCCCCATTCCCCAAGGCTGAAAGGGGAACTTACAGAGAATATTTCATAACATCAAAATCCTCGGGTTAATTGAAAGGAGCGCTTAGGCTAGCACAAGGGAGAAGTGCGGACACCGTATCTGATTTTGTGTCGAGGTAAGAGAAGGATCTGCAAAAGCCGTGATCGGGAAGGTGGGATGTCAAAGAAATACCAGGGACTTCCACAGCACAGTGAGTGCCAGCAGGACTCAACCGGCTCAAGGAAGGTGAGAGCTGAACTACGTCGCTGTGGTGAGACCAGTCTCACTTGGGTCTTTCACCGAAGACAATGAGTAACTTCACGGCGAAGGAGCCCAGCTTTACGCCAGGCCCTCGGGAGTCTCGCAGCACCAAGCTGCCAGTCACGTGGCAGAGCCCCAGGCACCCAAGGGTGCTGTCACCCCGTCCCACACCGCACCAGCATCTGGCCCCAACAGCAGGTGCTGCTTCGTGGGGCTTTTCTTCCTCCACCCTTGGGATCCTGTGATGTGTATAGGCAAAATCCACCATGCCAGGGACTTAACAAGGACTATCTCTTACGAGAGAGCCCTCGGTAGAAGCAGACCAGGTTCACAGATCAGGTTTGTCTCTGCCACGTGCCACCTGGGGTGGAGGCTGGAGAGAGTTTGATCTTACACAGGACGGCAGGACTCGGGTACCACTGGAGCAAAACAAACAGCGGCTTTCTTAAATAGCTAAGGTGCTGGAGGAGACTTTGGGCTGATGACGGAGCAGCTGGGTCAGGCTGAAGATACAGGGACTTGCAGATAACTGAGGAAATGGTCTCCTGTCCTACAGTGCTGGTCAGTTCTGGCCCTTGGGGGGTGCACTGAGGTTGTCTCAAAGCTCAGGGACTGGGGTGGGCAGTGGGTCTTTCCAGCAAACCATACGGGACGTGAGCTGAGCAGTGGTGAAACCCTTCACAGTCAGCTCTGCCTGGCTCTTTCTGTACAGCACGATGCAGCTCTAACCCTTTGCACGCACTTGTGCCTCAAACCCGTTTGTGGGTTTTGTCACGGGTACTCTGAGGCCAAGTGAGTTCTCCGAGAGAGAGTCATTTCATGGGGATCACTTAATGGTGACATAAAAAAAAGTAAATTGTATTCTGGAAAGAGTCAGGGTGCTTGAACCGCGTCTGGGACCATAAGGAAGCCTAGGAAGTGGAAGATGCTCTAAGGGCTCCCCAGGGTGGATGCCCTGTAGATGGATGAAATCTGCCCAGATGCCTGCGCTCGGCCTCCCTGGGGAGCTCCCTGGGGAGCACAAACTGTGCTAGCTAGGGTCTGACTTGCCCTTACATCTTCCTTCGTGGGGCAGTATCCAGGGCTGGAGAGGGCAGCAGTCGGGCAGGACCTGCCCTGATGTCCCACAGGTGCTGGAGGACTCTGTTGTACTTGCTGCTTGGTCTGCAGTGGTTGGGAGCAGCACGTGCTATAGGACTGGGCATGCTCCTTGCTACCTTATCCCATAAAAACAGGCAGGCTCTTGTTATTCTAACCAGCTTTGCCCTCATTTTGGGGACTGAAACCAAAACGCAGGATTTAGTGTTTAGGGAATATAGACTTGGCTTATCCCTTGTCCTCTCCAACAGAGACTCTGCTTTCTGCAGCCGGGAAAGCATTTCACACCCTGAAATACTCGGGTCAATTTTCTAAGTACCGACTGCAGTGAGAAAAGGCCCCTGTTGCCCCAGACCAGCGAGTCCCAGCCCAACAGTGCCAGTGTTCAGCCAGTGGCATTGCAGCCAGTGGGACGTCCAGAGCTGGACAGGCTTCCTGCTGAAGCCACTCCAAAGCAGAAATGGTGGTTGCTGGCCTCCACATGCCCCCTGCAGAGACATCCAAGCTGTGCGCCCCGACAAGCCGCTCAGCAAATTTGCTTTTATCCTGTACCTTTCCTCTTCCTGCTGAAAAATCATTCCTCAGCTGACAAGAGCTTGCTGTAACTTTGGAGCCTTTTGGTGTCAGCCCACAGGCATGAGGGAGAAGAAGATTAATGGGATCAGAGCCAGCCAATTCCAGGGACTGAACACAGCGTCTCTTTGCTTTTCTCTCTGCCCTTTAATTAAGCCCCTTGTAACTCTGCTTGGGATTTGGGAGTGACCTCGGTGCTTTCCCAGCAGGACCCTTCCTCATGGGCCATTGCTCTGGCACAATGCACCTTGTGGCCTTTTCATCCCACGGGAGTAGTGTGGGAAGGTCATCAATTCAAGCTGCGTGTCCTAGTTTTAGTGCACATGATAGCAAGTCAAAGGGAGGTCATGAGGGGCTGCTAACCAGCCACCCAGTTTTGTCCTTTAAAGGGAAAGCACCTGCCAGTGAGAAGGGAAGTTGCACAGCGAGGGAGAAAGTGAAAGCCCAAAGTAGAGGTCTTCAACTTGTGGCTGTTACCAAAAGAAGCTGGTGTCAGCTGGACTTGTCTCTCAAATGTCACCTCCCACAGTGGGAAAATATCAGCCTACCTGGTCCCTGAAGGTCTTCACAGCAGCAAGGCTGCACTTGTGCTTTTCTGCTCAGGGAGGGGAAAGATTCAGAAAAGCACACCTTGTGACAAGCATGTGCAAGCCATGGAAATGTCACACCAAACTCGCTCCTGGCCAGGCAGATGCCGTTTTCCTGGCTGCATCATTTCTGTCAGCTGTAATCTGGTCCCTGCAATGACAAGGGCACTTCTGCAGGTGACACCCATGCCCAGTGCTGGCCCATGGACATGCACACATCAGCTTGCCCACAGCACTGGGCAAACTCCCCTTTGGGCTGTCTGTGAGACAGCCAGTGGACTTTAAGCTCCTTTTCTTGGCCTGGAGAGGCAAATTGCTGTGGAAGCTGGTTACGCTGCTTTCAGGAGCCTGGAATTAGCGGTACCCATCAAAGCATTAGTCCTGACGCAGAAAGCCCAACAACAGAGGTAAAGCGAAGCCCTTTAGCTGTCCCTCCTGCCCCTATGCACTTTGGGGTACTGAAGGCAACAGACAGCCCAATGCCAACTACAGACTGGGGTTTGAAGCGCTGACAAGCTAAAGACAGCCCCACGCTGAGTTAGATCCTGCTCTGACCACATGTCTTCTAATGGGCGCGTTCAGTTTTAGGGCTGTTTCTCAAGTTTGCATGGGCAGGGCTGTGGAACAGGGTGCGGCAGAGGGAGTCCCTGCACTGCAGCCCAGCACCTTCCTGCAGCAGGGAGAGGTTGCTTTAACCCAATTGCTTTGGAATGAGCTTGTGGGCTACGTGCTGAGAGCCCTTCTACATGTCCCCTTTCTGCTCACCCTCTTCCTCCGCAGTTACGAAACCTGCTAGCAGATGCCAATGCCCCAGCTGAGGATGGGGCAGTAAAATGGTTTGTCTGTAAGAAAAGGGGCTGGGGCTGAAGCTGTGAAGTTGTGTCTAGGGGCAGGATTTCCTCACATTCAATCAGGTTCAGTCCCAGCACAGCCTTTGGCTGGGTCCTCTCCAGGCTGAAGACACCAGTGCCCACACCCTTGATTGACACATATACATCTGGAGTTTTGGTTATTGCAGCATCCTGGCTGTTCTCATGGGGCTCTGGAGACAAGAGGAGGCAGGCAGCTGAGACTTTCACTCTTTCTGGGTCAGAGAAATTGTGTTGCTCAAAGCTTCTTGCAAAGAAAATAAGAAAAAAGCCAGAAATTACTACCAGCCTATGTCAACCCCTTCTGTCCTTTACTAATGTCCCCCTCTCTTTCTGATTCCTGCCAGCCAGTTACAGGCATGTTTTTACATCCTGAGCAAAGACACATGTATCTGCTTTGTGATCCGACAGCTCTCCTGCAGATGCCAGAGGTGGAGAATGCCATGGCTCTGGTCTCTACGCCTTGCCAGGGCGTGAAGGGGTATGCAGCATCCGAGCACTTAGTGGGGTGACGTGCCAGACCTGATGCCCCGCAGCTCCCCACCCTTCAGCCGGTCATCTCTTCATCAGTTCCCAGGTGCTGTTTCAGGGATGGTCGCTGCTGCTAACAGCTGTACCTCCCTCCACCCCCCCACTGCCCTAACCCGCTGTGAATGGCACCGAAACTGCCTTTGTTCCCCTCCCCGGGGGGGGGGGGGGGGGGGGGGGGGGAGGACAGGACAGGACCGCCCGCGGCTATAAAAGGGGGCGGCAGCGCAGAGCAGCCCCAGCCCTGGTCCTGGTCCCAGCCCGGGTCATGGGTCACCCCACGGCCGCTGCCGTGCTGCTCTGCCATCTGGGGCTCTCCACGGCCATCCAGTGGCTGTGAGTAGTGGGATGCGCCCCACCTCCCCCGGTGCCCCCTTCGGCGGCTCCCTCTCCCCGGTTGGGTCCCCAGAGGGATGCCCGTGCTCCCCCCACCCTGCTGACACCCACCCTCTCCCCACAGCGGGCTGACGGAGAGCAGTAGCGGGGTGGCCTGGAATGAAAGCCACCACTGCCGGCTGCTGGCTGGGCTGGTGCCCGACCAGTTCCAGATGTGCCGCAGGAACCTGGAGGTCATGCACAGCATCGTCCGGGCTGCCCGCCGGACCAAGAGCGTCTGCCAGAAGACCTTCGCAGACATGAGGTGGAACTGCTCCTCCATCCAGCATGCCCCCAGCTTCGGCCCTGACCTGCTGAAAGGTAAAGGATGCTTTGTCTGCTGTGTTCATGCTCCTCTTTCTGCCCCACACAGCTTTCCAGGCCGCCTGGCAGCGCTTTTAACGTGCAGTCCTGCTGTTCAGCTGATGGGCGTTAACTTTGCCTTAGGTATATATTTTGGGGAAAACCTGCTGCCATTACACTGGAATTAGCAGTACACATCAAAGCATTAGTCCTGATCCGGAAAGCCTAGCAGTGTTAAACCTGTAGTAACTGTCATTTCAAACAAAAACAGCTGCTAGAGGCTCCAAAAAAGGCGGGGGGGGGGGGGGGGGGGGGTGGGGAAGTGGTGGGGGACACAGGCTGTATACTGACAGTATAACATAATGGGTGGCACAGGCTAAAAATATATGCAAGAAAAACACTGGGCCTTGGTTTTATCCTGCCGCAAGAAAAAAAAACCTCATTTACATTGTGAGATCTTTGAGAGGAGTGTTTGGCTGGGCAGGGAGGAAGGACATCTCCCCCTCTTCTTCCCAGGAACCAGGGAATCCGCCTTTGTCTACGCCCTGGCTGCCGCTGCCGTCACACACTCCATCGCCCAAGCCTGCAGCTCAGGAGAGCTCCCTCTCTGCTCCTGCGGCTCTGTCCCCTCCGAGGTCCCCGGGCTGGACTTCAGATGGGGTGGCTGTGGGGACAACCTGCACTACGGCCTCCAGCTTGGCTCCGCTTTTGCTGACAGTCCTTTAAAATCCAGCAAGTTGGGGACACAAGCGCTCAAGGCCATGAATCTGCATAACAACGTGGTGGGCAGGCAGGTGGGTATGGTGCCCACCAGGGACTGCTGGTGCCCAGCACACCTACAGCAGCCTGGGGGGCAGAGGTGCCTAATGTGAGGGGGTAGGCTCTGGCCGGGCTACTGGGATGCTGTGCTTAAGGTCAGGAGGCCACTAAACGGTTAAAATGGAGTTACGTGTGTTTGCAGAGGCATCCCCCACTGCTACCCACCTCCCAAACATCCCTGCACCCTTTCCACAACAAGCACAAGATATTTATCACTTCACACCAGCGCTTCCAGCACTTCTTTCTGCCCCTCTGACGGGAAGCAGGGGCCCATCCTGGCCCTCTCCAGCTGGGCACCCCAGCCCTGCAGAGAAGTGGGTGTGGGTGTGCTTTTTGTGCTTTCACGCACTCACTTCCCCAGGTGAGGATGTGGCCATTCTGCACTCTGTTGGCTGGAGAGGCCACCAGCCCCACTGCAAGCTCCAGCAGGGAGTTCCCCAAGTATCAGGTTCTTATCATAAGGGGAATGGAGCAGGGCTGAGTCCTCGATTGCCCCATTATATTCATTTAAAGGTGGCAGTAAGCAGCTGAGCTCTTTCATCTCTTGAAACTTCCCATGGATGCTCTTGCAAATCGATCTGTAGGGTGGATACCAGGAGAAAGCAGAAGCAAATTCATCTGTTTTCCTGTCCTCTGCAGGTGCTGAGTGACTCCCTAGATACCAAGTGTAAATGCCATGGTGTTTCAGGCTCCTGTTCGGTGAAGACCTGCTGGAAGGGACTGCCAAACCTAGATGAAATTGCCTCTGACCTCAAGTCCAAGTACCTGGCAGCCATCAGGGTGACCCACCGGCTCATAGGGCCCAGGAAGCAGCTGATACCCAAAGGAATGGATGTCAGGCCACTGAAAGAGACGGATCTAGTTTATCTCATCAGCTCTCCCGACTACTGCACACTGAATCTCCACCTGGGGTCTCTGGGGACACATGATAGGTAAGAAACTGCACTTAATATGCTGTAACTCAGCCTCTGTTTTCATGAGTGTTTGTACCACTGGATCTGAAAGCGTGCTGGTGTGGATAGGCAGTCCCCCGTCAGATGGGACACCACAGGCACTCCTGTGAAATCTTTGCTTCTTAAAGCCCCAAGGAGGGCAGGAAGGCAGATGCCATGCAGGTGTAAAGGCAGGGGAAAGCCCTTACCGAGAGTCCCTCAGCTCCACTCTCCAGGACAGGTCCATCCAGTGAGGAGTCAGAAAGGGAAATACCGCCTCTCCCTGCAAGCCTAATTAGGGTGCTGTCTGCCGGTAACCAGAACGGTTCAGCAGACCTTGGAGGCTGTGGTGCTTCCCAGATGTCTCCTTTCTGGAGCGACTGCAGGGCAGGCAGGGAGTTTTTAGAAGGATGGGGAAGCCTCCTCTGAATGCTGAGCCAGGGCTGCCTGAGGGCTGTGACGTGCAATCCCTGTTAGATCTAGCAGTAGCAGTTCCTGGTCCTAGCCATCCACCCCTCCTTCTCCCCGGGAGGGTCCTTTCCCCAGTGTGATACAGACTGAGTGTGCCCAACCTCAGCCGCTCACACGCTGCCGTAATAACACCAGCTGACATCCACGCCAGTCTGCAAGCAGACCCGTGCATCTCGCTGCCCTCTGCTATGGGCAAGTCAGCCCTGGGAGGAGGTCAGGGCAGAGAGCTGTGGTCAGCGTCACCGCCATGGGTGGGCAGGTCCATGCCCTCAGCTCCCGCTTGTGCATCCTCCTCCTGACAGGCAGTGCAACAAGACCTCCGTGGGCAGTGACAGTTGCAACCTGATGTGCTGTGGCCGCGGCTACAACACCTACACGGAGGAGGTGGTGGAGAGGTGTCACTGCAAGTATCACTGGTGCTGCTACGTGATGTGCAAGAAGTGTCAGCGGAAGGTGGAGAGATACGTCTGTAAATAATGCCAGAGGCGTCACGCCAGGTGGGAGGACTCTTGCGCTGGTATCCTCTGGGGCACAGCTGGAGACAGAACATCATCTGGTATCCTCTGGGGCACAGCTGGAGACAGAACATCATCGCAAGGGATGCGCCGACCTCCGGCAAGAAGGGGGCTATGCGGGAAGCCTGGACCCTCGCATTACCACAGAAGACCTCAAACTGAGAGATGCCGGGAAGCCTAAGACCGGAGGCCGACCTCTGCTCCATCTCTCCAGAGCAGGACAAAGGGCTGCCCTCCTGCAGCTGGCGGGGAGTGTCCAGCCCTCTGTCTCCAGCTGGGGACAAACCATCTATCACTCCGCATGCAGCACAGCCCCTTTTTCCCAGGGGTGAATGGGGACCCTGGGCTGCCATTGTCTCTTTGCAGGTTTCTGACAGTGGCCTGAACGCCAGGAGTGATGGATGGGAAGGGGGGTAGAGACTTGTCTGTTGGGAGAAGGCTGCAGGGAAAGAAAGCTGCTTCGGGTGAGGAGGTCATGGGCAGCTGCTCTGGGGACAGGTTTCTGCTGTGGGCTCACCCAACTCCTCAGGGGCAAACACTGGTCCAGCACCCTTTGCAACATCTGAAATGAAACCCAAGCTTGGACACAGGCAGAAGCAGTTATTGCTGCAGGAGACAGAATCATCAATCCTCCCCATGACCTGTATGGAGATTGCTGCTGCTCTCAGTGATGGTCCACGACAGCAGACAGACCTAGGGACAGGAGCGGGCCCGGAGGCTGCCGACACAGGGCAGCATGGCAAAACTGCACCTAGAAGCCTTGTATTAACAAAGCAGCCATGGCAGCAGAGTAGCTTCTGCCCTCTGGGCTAGTGTTGGAGGTGGGTGCTCGCTCAACTTGTGGCATACCCATGGCTTGTCCTTCCTGCCCCTTCTTTCAGACCACTAAGGTCTTCAGCCCAGTCCTTCCACCCCCTTAATACCAGATGTGCTGGGACTCTGGCCGGGAGGGAGGACACAAGTCCAGGACCCTAGGGAAATAAGAATGAACCTTTAGTCTCTACACTTCATGTAAGTGGGATTCTGGTGTACATTTTTAAAATAAAAAAAAATTATATCATACCTCTCTGTGGCATGTTTCCTAGGACAACCCCTTTCCCTCATGTCTTCCTCAGCTGGCCACAGAGGAAGCAAGGCTGTAAGGAGAGCATAAAGCCCAGTATCCATACCCTCACAGGCAGCAGCAGGGGACCGGTTCGGTTTTAACTCTTTCTGCTGCTCATTGGCCCAAGTTTGCCTTTAATTACAGATAATCTGTCAGCCTCAGGTGCCGTGCAGGTAAGGAAGGTTTCTATCCCCTGCTTCCTCAGGTCTCTGACCAGCCAGCAAGGAATCTGGCTTCCTGGGATTCAGGCTGGAAACAGAGGCAGTCCAGGATTATTTCTGTTCCTTTTGAATGCAGGCTGGACTAGCCAAGCGTGCATGTGTGAACAGCAAGGAGCTGGGAGCCAGGGAAGGGGGCTCTCATGGTCCCCCATTTCCCCTAGCGCAGAATCTGGCAAAGCGCTTGCATGGGATAAGAGATTCATGTTCGTGCAGTCTTTCAAGAGGAAGGATGAGAAGGCACTGAGAAGAAACCATGGCACAAAGAGGACAGGTAAACATGATGGAAATCCTAGAGCAATTTCCTGCAGCTCACACCATGACCTAGAGACTCTGGTGGCTTTGCGTGCGCCTTGGTTTATTTGTGGTTTGCATTGAATGGAGTTGGCCGCCTTCAGCCCTGAGTCCAGCTGTACAATTACTCATTTCCATATTCATTCAATCATTTTTAATAGCCTCTGCTGGGTCACGGAATCAAGTCATGAGCTTTTATTGTAAACGGTCCCCTCCACTTAATGTGCTCCAGGTTTCTCTGTTAACAATGAATAAGAGCCAAGAGTCAAAGGTGGCTTGAGACAAGCCTGGGAGCTGGAAGTTGAAATGCTCAGGGGTGAAGCATATGCTCACATAGTTAACCAAGTGAGTTAACTATCATTATCAGTTGTTAATGTGCTATTGACTTGATCTGGCTGCTGACATCTAGCCTTCCCAGAGTGACAGTAAAGCCACAGCTGCGAGGCTTCCATCACGACTGCCAAAGGCCAAAAAGCTATCTCAAGTTTTTCTTTTAAAATGCAATTAGAGGGTTAGTCACTGGCATTCCTCGGAAAAGGGAGTCTTCAGGGGCCAGGCTGCAAAATAGCTGCAGTTGCTGTGTCCAGAGCCAGGCTGAGTCCAGATGTGATGCAGGTACTTAATTAGGAGGATTGCTTAAATACCTTCCCTACAGCCACCTTGCTGTGCATCACCAGATCAGAGGGAGGTGAAACCAGGAAGGGCTGTGAACTCTGCAGAGCATTGCAAAACTAGCTGGTGAGAAAAAAAAAAAAAATAAAAAGAGAGAGAGAAAAAAAAAAAAAAGACAAAACAGGGGAAGGATCTTGTGGAGTGAGAGATTCAGCCAGGAGGGTGGGAAATGTGATTTGCATTTGGTAACTACAAACACACATAGCCTGGGGTAGAGGAGAGGAGCCACAATAGCTAGGAATGCCCTGGGGAGATGTCGTGATCCCCTCCTAGAGAGGTTCCATTTGAATTTCTGCCTCGGAAAAGGCAGGGTCAAGTGCTGAATATGCAGAGTCCTCTACTCTCCCTCCTCACATCTTCACTGCGAGCCCAACCGGGAAGAGCTGGGGAAGGACTGGAGGGGTCAATCAGTAGAGAGGACCTTGGGCTCCGTTTGTCTCCTGCAGGAAATCGGAAAGCACTGTAATTAGTTGAAGGGTGCAAAGGGTCAGGCTGGCAGGAGGGACCATTGTGGGGAGGTGACAGTTATGTGACAATGCTCTGAGTGGGAGGTGGTGTAATCTGGGCTCACACCTGGATTTACCAGGGTTGTGAGATCTGCTGGACTGGAAGGGTCTCCTAGGGACCGAGACCCAGAGCAAGGCAGTCAGCATCAGGCTATGTATCTGGAGGGAATAAACACTGCACTTGGCCCCAGGGATTGAGGAGATCCATCTGGCTGGATGCATTTTCTCTCTCTAACCCTGCTTGGACAGAAAAGCTAGCAGGAAGGTGCCAGGGGAACACAGAGCCCCATCCCCCAGACCAGACTAGCACAAGCACCCCCTGATTTAAAAAGATGGGAAAACTTGGACCCTGATATCACCCTCCGGTGGCTTCTAGCACCAGTCAGTGCAACACTGCCAAAGAAATTGGTGCAGGAAGGCTTACCTCTAACCTCTGCACCCTTGCTTCCACCCCAAACATCCCCAGCTTGGGCAGATAGCCCTTCAGGACCTGAATAAACCTGGGCAAGGCTGGTAGCAGTGTCCCTGAAACCAAGAACATCTCTGTAACAGCTGTGGCTTTTCAGCCCTTCAGACACTTCCTCACGTGTTTCTTTTGCCCCACTTTCACAATCGGTCCCCTCCAGACTGTGGTAGGCTGCTGTCATTACCCTCTGCTTCACGAGCCCTCGCCAGGCTCACTGCTAATGTGATGGATCTACCTCTTTGACTTTCCTGTCATTAGCCATTTCTCCCAATGTCTTGTGGCTTTTTGTTTATCTGTCTCTCTGGGAATGAGGCTCCCCAGAGCTGAATTCTCCATGGCCATGGCAAAAGTCTTTCATTTTCTGGTGCTGTGAATTGACATGGGAGACATGGCTCTGAAAATGGCTTGCCTAGAGAAGAAAACCATCCCTCCACATGAAATGTGGCGAGAACCAGGCAAAGGGTTTGTTTTGAAAGCCTCCTCTCTCTTACTGCCTGACTTTTAATTTGGGTTTGAAAAGAGTAACGCTGGTATGAATGTGATCATCTCCTGCTGGTTAGACTTGTGCAGACAATGAAGTCTGGAGAAAGGCGAGTGATTTTCATGGACTCTTGACTTTGCTGCTAAAGCACCAGGGTTTGGTGGGGTGTTTTTGCCTTTTATTTCTTTATTCATTGAGGGATGACACATAACTTATTCCAGGAGGATAATCTGAGCAAGGACAACAGACTGTTGGTAATCAAGTAAACATTTTGGAGGAAGAATGACTCTGTGTTCAAGAACATGTTGGGATATTTCTTCCCTTCAGCCCTGCATTACAGCTCGGACTGGACTGTGGGTCAGGACCTCCACCTGCTTTTTGCTTGTGCTCTTTACAAAGAAAGCTGAGCCAGAACAAGGAGAGGGCAAGGGATGGGACCACTGTCTGGGCGCTCAACTGTTGATCAGCATCTGTACTGCTGTAAATATTCGGGGGATGTTGCTTGACCTTTGGGATGGTTGGTGCCTACACTGTCACACCGCAAGACACAAACATGAGTAAATGCTTGTATTTAAGGAAAAACCCTTGCATCTCTGTTCTCCTTTATTTCTGGGGTGTTCAGCAATATTGTGATGCCCTAAAGATGACAAATAATAATAGGGATTGTCCTTATGGGGATCTTCAGCCAAGGGACAAATCAACATAGGTGAGTAACAGCCATAAGACCAGAGGGGGAACCAGGCTGCAGACTGAGGGCCCTTGGGCACAGCTTAAAGGACAGCTGTGGCAATGGCTGTGTGAGGTTCAGAGGGGAAGCAAACCTCCATCCCTTCTCCTAGGCTGGGCAGGCTGGCATCCCTTCCACCTCTGAACCCTGTATTTCAACCCTGTATTTGAGCAGTTGCTTAATCAGAGTGGGAAAATCCCAGAGACTGCAGGTTTGTGATATCTCCATCATGTCTGCAGGGGCCTGGAGGGGTGGGGTGGCATTTCTGAGCAGCCAAACCTCCCTTCACCAGCCTGTATTTCTCCCTCTTGCTTGCTTAAACTCATCCATGTTCAGCATGGGCAGCATCCTGGAGGCTGCTCACGGTGCACTTTTTGAATCGCTTTTCTGCCAGTGCAGAGAAGGTGCCATGGCTGCCTGGTTGAATCACTGAAGAGCAGCCTCTTCCCTTTGTGCTTCCCTGGGCACACTGTCTGCAAGGTCCATCGGACAGCGAGTTAAAGCAGGGAGGGAGCTGCAGAACAGTCTCCTCTCCGGATCAGAAGCCATCCTGGGGCTGCCACTCAACTGGGCTTTTCCAGGAGCATCCTCCCACCAGCCCAGAACTGGGGCCATACAGATTTTGAGGACTTTCTCAGCTTGCATATGGGTCAGCTGTGACCACCGTGCACGTGCTGTGTGGTGGAGTAAGGAATTTCCAGGCATGCTTCTGGCTGGCTGGAGCAGCACCCGTGTGCTGTAGGGTGACATGCAGAAGCTCTAACACCTTCCAGGAAGACTGGATGTACATGTAATGTGCTGGAGCTCCTGGGAAGCGCCAGACAGGCCTTCTGGATGTGCATGGCCAGATGTTCTACACATGTGCGTTAAATGCAATACGCCACAGCGGTAGGTTTTACTACCTGTATAAATGGAAAGCACATGGTTACGTTTCATGTCTGGAAGTGTAAATGTAAGAACCCTCCAGAAGCTGAGGCTGATCCCTAGACATTGACTTTATGCTGAAAACCTACCGCATTGAGACACCTGGCAGAACTGGGGAGTGGGAGAGACCAACCCCCGGCTTGACGAATCCCTGGGAACTCCCCCTCTTCACATGCAGTGGGACTAACCACAGCTACTATTCCTGTAGTCTCCAGCTTAAGGCTTATTGTGGTGTGACTAGGGATTCGCTGGGTAATTATGCCTTCCAAAGAATCGTTTATTTTTTCCTTGTGTTGAGAACATTAGCTCTGTAATTAGAAGGGGCAGCTTGAAAAACTGTGTCCTGCCAGGCAGACCTCAGGCAGGAGGAGAACAACATGTGCGGGTACATGCAGTTTGCTACGCCGGAGTTGAAGAGCAGACTGTGCGTGATTCTGGTCACTAACCCTTTATGATTTCATGCTCCCACGGTGTAAATGAAACCTATTCTTGACTAGTTGGGACAGCAGATTGAAAACAGGGGGCTGAGTAACTTCTAGCAAGGAGATTCAGGGGCTTCCAGCCAGTTAAGCCACTCGGCTCTTAGAGGCAAAGCTTCTCCATCTCAAAGGAAACCAGGCCTCACACGACTTCCTATTCTCTTGGTACAAGTTGCCTGGTGAGCTGGGATAATGTGCTGCTCAAGGCCTGTTCTGTGCTGCCCTGACAATCTGGGTCAAAACTGGCTCTCCCACCCCCCCAGTCTGAAGGGAAGGGGAGGCAGGCTGAGATCCCATGCTCCATCATTAGCCTGTTTACAATTACTTGGAGAGCGAGCCCATGAACCTGCCTGGGCTGCTCGGATTGTTGGAGATGCCAAAGCATCTTCTTCTAGTGAAGAACAAACAGCTGCAGATTCCTGGCCCCATTCCACTCCCAATCGTTATACCAATTAATTTTCCCACTGCAGGACACAGCATTGCTCTTCACCTCTTGCCTGGTGTGCAGGAACACCACAGAATGACGCAGTCAGTTCTTGACATACCTCACACTACCCGTGGCTGCCTTTGCAGCCTGAGCAAAGCAGTCACCCTGAGGAGTGTGAAGGGTATGCAGGGCACAGCGAACAGGAACCTAAATCCACAGCTTTTCTGGTTTTTATGAATAACTTTTTATCGAGCTATCTCAGGTAGGTATGAAGAAAATGGAGTAAATAGTAAACTGACGCATTCTTGGAGGCTGAGTGCTTCCAGCCAGCCCTGAATTATTATTACACCATATATATTTTTCACATCTGGATCAATTACCTGTGTTCCTAAGGGACCAACACCAGTTCCTTAAAAGCCCAGCTTTAGCCCTTGCCTGCCTTATGCCTGTTTAAATTGCAGAGATATTGTGAGAAGGGACTTTGGAGCTAAATAAAAAAGAAATGAGAAAGGCTGCTCATCTTCTGTTAGAAAAAGAATACGGACAGAAGAAATGGAAGGTGCTGTGCTTAAAAAAATAAAATGCAGCAGTGTGCTACCGAGTGCTCATGCTGTGCACTGTGTTCCGCCAGGATCATCTGTCAGATGTAGGTCCCAGGCTAGGAAGTGTCAGCCCCGAGCAGCACAAGCCCGTGCTGAACCCAGCTGGTGTCCTAAGGCTGCACCTCATCCGGGCTCTCCCCGGGCAGAAGAGAGCACATCACCTGCCATCCCAGGCTGAGGATCTGCCCTAGCACCCGTGGCGGGACATGCTCCCTCCGTGACCCCCGCACCTGCCTGGCGCGGCCCCGGGGTGCTGCCTGCGTGGTGAGGTGTCGCGGCCAGCCCCGGCCTGGCTCCCTCGGGCCCGGCACCCCGCAGCAGTGCCAGCGCTGCGGCCCGGTGCGGAGCCGCTCGTTAGCTGAGCTGCGGGTGGGCTCAGCAGGGCCCCGCCGACCACACCGGCCGCTGGCGGCTCCAGAGCTATTTCACCGCCGTCAGGCCACCCGCACCCCGCGCTCCTTTTTCTAAAGGGGGAAGGTGCGCGCATCCTATCAGTTTATCTAATCAGCCTCACTTTTGCTCATTTATTGGAGCACGTCACGAGCGCGCCTTCCCCCGGAGCTCCCCGGTGGGCTCTGGGGAGGCCGGTGCATCAGGCAGGAACCAGCAGGAGCTTTGGGAGTACCGGATGCGTGTGAGGGTCCACGGCTCCACCGAGACTCGTAGGGGCGACACCACCCGCCCGCCGCCCCCGCGGGGGTCGTCGGGCGCTGGCCCGTGGGGAGGGGCGAGCCCCGGGCCCGCTGCCGCCTCACCAGGCCCTGCCTCCCGCCCGCCCCTACTAAGATACCGGCCCCGCTCCTTCGGGCGGCTCCGCTGACCTCACCAAGATGGCGGGCGGGGGCGGGGTCACACGCGGGCGCCCCGGAAGTGGTTGTGCGGCGGCGTTCCCGGCCCGGTATGGCGGAGGGGGCCGGCGCGGGGCTGCGGCTGGCGGAGCTGCTGGCGGCGGGCCGGCGGCTCTGGGAGGAGGTGGAGACCGGCGCCGAGCCGTCCTCGGGGGCCCCGGCCGTGCAGGATAAGGTGCGGCAGGGGCTGGACGCGCTGCAGCGGGCGGCCGCCATGGTGGCGCAGCTGGATCTGTTCAGGTGAGAGCGGAGCGTCGGGCGCGGGCCTGGGCGGCGCGGGGGCCCCAGCGAGGCCGTGCGAGAGCCCTCGGGCCTTCCGCCGCCTCCACAGGGGCCCCCGGGCCGCCGCGGAGCGCGCTGGCTTTGGCCGGGCCCAGGCGGAGCAGAACGGGAACGGGGGGGCTCATCTCTCCCCCTGCAGCGAGAACGAGGAGCTGGAGGAGGTCGCCTCGGCCGACCTGAAGTACCTGCTGCTGCCCGCCTTGCTGGGGGCCCTGACGCTGAAGCAGGTTGACCTGAGCAGGAGGCTGGAGCACCTGGAGAGCGCCCGGGCCCACTTCTGGCGCTTCCTCAAACTCTGCAGGAGCTACGGGCTGGGCAGCTTCCACCTGCCCCCTGCCGCCGCCAGCCCCCCTGGAGAGGAAGATGCCGGGAGCCCCTCCCCGGGGGGCCCCGCTGCTGCCCAGCCCAGCCTGGTGGCCATGGCGTCCAGTAGGCAAGCCAAAATCGAAAGGTAGGCTCTTGCCTCGCAGTGTTTTTGTAAAGGGTTTTGGGAATCAGTTTAAGAGAAGGTGAGAGCTTCGGGCAGCGCGAGGTTGCAGAGTCAGGGAAGAGCTGCTTCCCTTGATACTGGAATAGTTTGGTCATGAAACATTCATTTTAAGATACGCACCACATATTATTTAATGGTGTTTGGTTGTGCAAACTGAGGAGGTGCATTTATGTCTTCAGTTTCTGGTCTTTGAAGAAGAACTGCACAAGAGCTCTTATGGTCAGTTCTTTAACCACCGCTAACAGTGTAAAGCCACGCGTGTTGGAAGTTACCTACCAGTGGGCTTATTAGATCTTTAAAAAAGAGGTGATTAATGCCTGTTTGTCATGCTTTAGCTGGGGATTTTGACAATCAACTTGTTGCTTATTGTGGTAGCACTGGGAGGCCCAAGCTGGGCTGGAGAGCTGTTTAAACTGCATGAATACAAAAGCATGATTCATATTCTAGAGGGTAATTTAACTGAGGTAAGTTTGACATACTAGAACACACCTACTCTGTGCAGCGAAGGCTTTTCAGCGTGGGCTGCTCATCAGCAGTCTCTGAGCTGCACATCACCTCCTGAGCACAAGTGAGTTTTGCTGGAGCTGCAGGTAGGACTCTGGCTACGTGTGAGCTGCCCCCTTGCTGAGGGCTTGTGTTTGCCTGTGTGGCGACTTGTTCCTCTTGGAGACAAACGCGAGGAGCCTGCTGTGTTGGGGCTGGCACCCTCATAGTGCTGTGCTTGTAGTGGTAGCTAGAAGGGTGGTGGAAACACAGCAGTGTTGTGGCCTCTGCTGAGCACAGCATCAGGGCTGTCTCTCCACCTCCCCCCACCCCACCACCACCAGTCGGCTGGGGTGGGCAAGATCGTGGGAGGGGACATAGCCAGGACAGCTGACCAAAAGTGACCAAAGGGATATTCCATATCACATGATGTCTGCTCAGATGGAAGAGCTCAGGGAAAGGAGGAGGAAGCGGGGGCATTAGTTATTTATGACGTTTGGCTTCTGGAGCAGCCACTACGGGTACTGAAGCCCTGCTTCTTGGGAAGTGGCTGAACATTGCCTGCTGAGGGGAAGCAGAGAATAACATCTCTTGTTTTCCCTTGCTTCTGCTTGCACAACTTCTTGCTTCATTAAACTGCCTTTATCTTGACCTGCAAGTTGTTTTTTTTTAAAAATCTTACTTTCTCCCTGCTACCTATTCTGAGGGCGGCAGTGATAGAGCAGCTCGGTGGGCACCTGGCATCCAGTCAAGGTCAACCCACCGCACCTGCATTGTGAGTTCTATTGCAGGCAGGTTAGTACTTGATCAGGTGTTGCAATGATATTCGCTTTCAGTAAAATGTGTGGACTGCATGAACAAAATTTTCCTAAGGCAGCATGTATCACCACTTTGCCTTCAGACCTGTCTCATCCTAGCTGCTTTTCACTTTGTTCTCTGTATAAGCATGCAATCCAGCATCCTAAGGAGCAGGTTGGGATTGCAGCAACCAACTGCAGAGAACTTACCCCACTGTGGAGTGTAAAGACAAATGGGAATAGAGTGGTTTGCTTTGCTTCCCTGCAGGACAGCGTTGGGCAGTCAGGTGCTCACTGGTTAAAATGTAGTTTTCAGGGTTCTTGTGGAGCACTTGTGGATGGGTTTGTTTTTTAGAATATCTCTTGTGTGCTCCTTGTCCTGTCAGCTCCTGTAGGTTTCTAATCCTTGGTTCTTAGTATTTGTTCTTCAGGTGGCACTGTAACTGGAGGAAGTGGGACACAAGGATTTAGCCTGGAAGTGTAGTATATAGGTAGTTCCCCCCTTGAATAACATAACTCCTGAAGAGGTCAAAAAATCTTGAAATCCAAAATTATATTAAAAAAACAACCCACACCCACAGAAACACCTGAGACAGAAATTGGAGAAGTGTTTTAATCTGCCTTGTTAGTGGCTTCTGGATCTCTTTTGCGTTCTACAGAAGTAACTCAAAATATCTATTGCATTGTTTTTTCTCAGTGAAGGAGCCAATGAGTTAAAGTTTTGTTTGCTCCAGGAGATTAATGTTGCCAGGCTTACCTAATTCGACCTGGGAGGCTTAATTTTCAAGGATTGCTTGACTTTTAGGAGAAGAAAAAAATAATTAATACAGATGTCTCTAAATTTTGAGTGTTGTCTTAAAGCTGCTTTTAACAGACAGGAGATACTTAAATTACAACAATAAACAATCACCATCTCCCTTTTTTTTATACAATTTTCTTACTAAATACTTGAAATAATGTTAAACCTCTTACAAGATGTAGTGAAGATCCTATGTAATGCCTAAATTTGAGTTGGCAGATGGAAGGGATGGGAAAGATGCGGGGGGAAAGGTTTTGGTGCTGCATGTATGTATATAACTGTGCATTTTCAAAATCGTTTGTAAGCAGATTGGAACTCTTCTGATTTTTGTAGTTTTCATTGGTCAAAGACCTGTTGTCAGATGAGGTGGGGAGATGGATCCCCTGCTTGATATTTTGCCTTTTGCTTACGCATTGTGAGAGGTCATCAGTAGATGACAACCAGTATGGTCTAGTGCTGCTCCTTTTCTTAATAGGTACTTCCTTCCTGTAAGTCTCTACTTTACTTCTACAGGACTCTTACTCAGTTGTTAAATGATTGGGGGTCCTTGCACAAAGAAATTTGTCAAAGACATGAGGAGCTTTATGAATGCCTGGGATTTGTGTACTGTAATGAGCGCTGGTCAGCAACTGGCACTACTGTGAAGAGGATTTAAAAGGGGATTGGGGCAGGAAGTATCTCTCTTAACTACATTTGATTGAATTTCATGAACTAGGAAATTGTATATTTTGGAAAACGCTGTACCGGGGCTGGGCTAGCAAAAGGTTATTTAATGATCTCATTTTGTTCTCTTTGAGACAGATATAAGCAGAGGAAGGAACTGGAGAACAGGCTGGCCTCTATGAGAAGCTTTGTGGAGAGTGGGCAAGCAGATGAGGATCAGATACGGGAATTTTACATACTACAAATCCAGAAATGGATCAACACCAGCCTGGAGGAAATCGAGAGTATTGACCAAGAAATGGTCATCTTGAGGAGCAGAAGTACAGGGAAACAGGTATGAAATCTGTCTTGAACTGCAAGTCCTGTGGACTGTGGATAGTTAGACATGCTGAGAGTCACTGTTGCGGGTAAGTGCACCCTAGAGGAATTCAGTAGCAGAGCTACATTCATGTTCTATTCTGTGAATTCTCAGTTGAAATACAGCTCAATCACAGCCCAAGCAGATGGGGTTTGGCTCAATTCTGGATGAGCAGTGGTCTGATTTTTGGATTAGTTGCTGTCCACTGCTACCACGTGTTCTAGACAGTCATGGCTTATGAACTGCTAGAGCACTGAATATCAGAGCTGAACTGGTCTGCGCGCAAAGGCTTTTATCCACTTTGCTGGGTTCTGGCAGACCCTTGCCTGTAAAGAAGTAAGTACATTTGTAAATTGAAAGGAGACTCTTGTGATTTCTTTCAAACCTGTGCTTCTGGTCTACAATGTGTCCAGATACTACAGAAAGAAATGCCCATTCTGAGTGATGAAAGCTTCTCATAGACCTGCAATTCCTGTGTAGAATAGTGTTTCTGGGCTTTATGTTACTCACCTAAAACATCTGCGTGGAAATAAAAAAAAAAATATCATAATGTGCTGACATAGACCATAGTCCAGCTTGGTTGGCACAGCTCATTTGTGCAGTTCATTTTTGACATTGCAGAGCTCTGCTCTTCTGTAGTGCCCTGGGTGATACCGTTGGAATGACGAGCTCGGCTTGCTCCCTGGGAAAAATAAGCTATATTTCATGCTTCGATCTGAGCTGATCTGGTTTAGCTTTGTCAGCTTTCTGCTTTGATCACAGTGGGTGTAACAAAGGCACAAAGAGAAGTGATTTGTAGATGCTCACAGATGGAGTTCATGATTTAAACTGGATTAAGGCCTGAACTGTCTGTCTTAGGATGTTGCTGTGACAGCAGAGGCATCTCTCTTCTATGAGACCTTTAATAACTTGTTGTGGGGTGGGAAGCAGAGAAGGGGGTTCTCAACTAAACTATTATCTTGTGACTATTGTTTGCATCTTCAGTCTTCAGCACCACCGCACGCTACTTCTCGGCAAGTCAGGGCTCCGCTGAAACCTTTCATTCTTACCCGGGATGCTGCTCAGGCGAAGTATGTTGTTTTCTGATTACTTAGACATAGTATGAGGCAGTGCTCTGTTCTTATATCAAGCCTAAAATACTCTTTCAAATGCAGAGAACCAGTTCATCGAGATGGTGCGTGTTGTGCATCTGGGCAGGGGATCGGGGGAATGTCTAATGCATTTCTTGAACTTTCTCTGATTTCTTCTGTTACTGGCATGCTGCAGTGTCTTGGCTAATGCTGTTTCCTGCTGTTGGGGTGGCAGAAGAGGAGATTGTATTAAGCAAATGTTACTGTGCTAGTTTATAGGCCATGTGCTTGCTGTTTGGTAAGCTGTGGAGAGGCAAGGCTTATCTGCCCCTCTGAAACCACTGTGTGATATAACAGGATTGCTCTTCACTGTTAAAGAGCCCTGCAGTGAAAAGCATATGTGGTCTCTTAATCTAACGTAAACTTTGGAAGATTTCAGTGAATTCAAATAAGTGGTCTTAGGGGCTGGGAAGATGTGATACCTATCAAGAATCATCAGTCACAATAATTAACTGTAAGGCTTTCCTGAGGGCGTCAAGATCTTAGCACTTTGTGGCCCTATGAGATTCTTGCAGGGAGTGTGGCAGCTAAAGCACAAAATGGGATAGAAACAAGATTTCTTGTCATGCTTTTGACATTATTTGCCCTGAGCTTTCCATATATCTATATAGCCAAGCCGTGCCTAATTTGGTTCCCAGAGGCCTCCTTGGCAAGCTGTGCCAGCACAGAGTGTTCTGCTTTGGGCTGGAGAATTGGTTCAAGGTCTTTGGGCTATAGGAGTCCTCACCTCTCTAAACTAGCAGGATGAACTCTTTAAATGCCGCTGTGGCTAGGTTACCAGCAGGTTTGTTGCTGAAGGCCCAGGCTGTAGGAAAAGGTTTGTTCTCAAACCCTCCTTGGTAACACACCTTTTATTTTTAGTACAGATCAGGTTACAGAGTAGTTCTGTGCATGGTTGTCTGTTTCTGCTCATTTGTAGCAACATAAAGTGCTGCCTTTGACTTGTCTTTCTCTCCCGGTAGAGTGTTTGGTGCTGGATACCCTGGCCTGCCTACTATGACTGTGGATGACTGGTATGAGCAGCGCAGGAGGCAGGGAGTCGTGTCTGGTCAGGGTGCGCCTCAGAGAACACCAGGTACAGAGTGGCAAAGCAAAGATTGGAATAGAGAATTTGGGAAGTCTCATGAGGGGGAGGGTGAACAGGCATGTGTTCAGGGTGTAAAACACCCAGTGACTGAGGAAGAGTAAGAGCTGACTTTATTAGGCTGAGAATAACTGGGTTGCTAAACCGCTCTTTGGCAATTCCTGCTTTCTGTCTCAACTGGCAGGGCTTCTGTTTTGAGAACTTGACTAGGGACCTTCCGGTGTCTTACTGCCCCTTGCTCCTGTTCTTGACCTTCAGCAGGTATAACTGATGAAGAGTTGCAGAAGCAGCAGCAGGAGAAAAAAGAGGAGGATGATGATGAGGAAGCTCTTCAAAAAGCTCGGAACTGGGATGACTGGAAAGATACACACCCAAGAGGCTATGGCAACCGGCAGAATGTGGGCTGATGCTCTTGCTGCAGAGTGGGCAGGGCCTGGAAATCCTGTAAGAATTGCCTGTGTCCTGGAGATATAGGAGTAAATACACTGTACATATGCAGAGGTATACGTGGCTTCTCTGGGAGGCACTGGAATCAAGCGGAGTAAACATGACCGTTTGCATTAAATGTCAGACTGAGTGCACTGGTCATCCACAGTGACACCACAGAGCTCCTGTCAGGTGGAGCTCTTTCTGAGGGGTCAGGCTGCCTCTGTTCTCCCAGTCAGAGGAAGTCCTTGAAAGATAAGTACATGAATTTGGAAACTGCTCTGTGTATTGTGGGTGGATGTATTTATTTTTTTCTTTATATTTTAAGCAAAATAAAGTCTCTCGTGCTGCCTAGTTCTTGCGGTAAAAATCCCTTGCTCTTCATCCTAGGCTCTTCCAGAGCATGTCCGTAAGGCTGGTTTCCAGCAACCAAGGGAGCTGGGGATGGGAGATAGGCAGTGTCAGATGGCCAGGGGTTTTTTTGAACAAGGCTTCTGAGCACAGCAGCTTGCAGTGCAGTGTTCACCTTGGCAGGGAGGTCTGTATGCAGCCGGGTGTTCGGTGGCCTTTCCGCAGGCTCATCCCACTGTTCCTCCCAGAGCGGCACACTGAAGTGTTTAGGAATTTTTGTGTTAAGTACATGAGCTATTTTGAGGGCAATGTCTTGAAGTGCTGATACTACACATAGTACAAATGCCTTAACAGAAATGTTTGTCCTTTTACTTAGTGTGATGGAGGATCTGCATGGTGATAGCATACAGGAAGTAACGTGCAACATGTGTGTTTACTCCGGACCCTCTTGCGGAGCCCTACAGGGACCAACACTGGGACAAACAGTTCCGTGTTCCAAAGCAAAGTAGTGCACTAGTTGTCAGTGTGCTTTGAAATCTACTTGCAGAATAGCCATGAAGGGGTCAAAAACTTTTCTGGATTCCTCTGAAGCTAGTTTAAATAGCTGCTGGCCCTAATTCTGAACTGAGTGAGAAGAGAGGGTATGTCTGGTCTGCTGTACCTGGCACTGACCTGGCATGTGGCAGGCGTGTTGCTGGGCAAGAAAGTGAGGAATTGTGGCTGGAAGCTCTGAAATTGCCCAGCATGGGCTGGCAGCTGTGATTGCAGTTGTTCTAAACCCGTTACAAATGTTGGGATAAAAAGCCCCAAAAAACTATTGCTGCTGTTTGTGCATGTGGCAGTGTTACGTGGAGCAGGCCACGAGGCATTTATTGTCTTCGATTTGGCACAGTTGGGTTCATCAGCTCCCTTATCTCTGGGGACAGTGGGATGTTGAAGGAATTTGGATTTTTTCTTTCCTCTTAGCATGATTCAGGCACGCGTGAGGGGCCAGCTAGGCTACAGGAAAGATTTGATGTTTCACATGTAGCAATTGCAGGTCCTCTTCGCTTCACAGGTGTACATCAGTTGTAGCCTGCAGCAAACCCTTTTTTTCCAGGTACTGAGTCTCTACAATCTACAAGAGCAGACAATGAGGTTTTGTGGGTTCCAGACCTCCTGTGAAACACATTTTCTACTTCAACAACACATGCAATTCTATACATGCATTTATTCCTTTCTTACATTTGGTGTTAGCTGCCTCTTCCTGGTGAAAATTTCTGGAGAGGTAGATCTTGAGAAGTAGCTCAGCTGAATTAGTTCCTGTGCATTTTTACTGTTCCATTGGCTGTTGGCCTGAAGCCCCATCTCAGTGCTGCTTTTGTGCTGCACTAGTTTTCTTCTCATTCTTTTTCTTCTCATTCCCCACCTCTAATCTTCTCCAGGCAGCACTCCAGACTTCCTGGGCTAGCAGGCAGGCTAGCTGGCCCTGGCAACCCCCTTGGGGGTGGAAGAGGAGGGGATGGTGCTGGGGATGGCGGTCAGAGCCTGTCTGGTGGGCCGTGGTCCCGTACCATGGAGCAGGAGCTTTGGGGTGACATTTTTGGGCAGCTCTGGAGGGGAGTCACACCAGTAGAACACGACAGCGGTTTGTGACATACCCAAAGCATGGACAGTACCCTTCCCCAGAGGAAGGTGCCCCCCCCCCCCCCCCCCCCCCGAGCCCCCACCAGTGCTGGCAGCAGTACCTTTCTGAGGAGCAGCAACTGCCCTTCGTGACGGCAGGCTCTCACCGCTTGTCGTCACTCCTTGTCCTCCCAAGGACCATCAGCTCTTCTTGTTCTACAAGCCGGGGCCAGAGCAGGTCCACTCCCCTCTGCAGCAGACAGTTTACCTTGGATCAGCTGATTAAGGCAGCTGGATACACAATCAATCGCCCTCCGGTATTTCCAAACTCACCTTTCAACCTGCTGAAGCGGAGTCTGGTGCGGGGCTTGCCACCATGAAAACAATTATTGCAGCCTGTTCCCAAAATCTTAGTGGTAAGATATTTCCAAAGTGTGTTTGAATGGTTTCTGATGCTCCGGCAATGCGAGGAGCTGGTCAGGCAATGAGCGTTTGTTGTCACTATTGTGTATTTGCTTTAGGCTGCTTGGGGGAAAGGGAGGTGTTCGGAGCAATTTGGGGTTAGCGGCGCCAGAAGAAAACATACAGTTGCTCAACGGGAAAGAAATTTCTGACAATGCGTTCGGTAACGTTATTCCTGCAAGATGCTCTGGAGTGCTGCAAATTCCCTTCGTCTTTCCTTGCTGCTCCGGGCTGCAGAGTCTGAGTTTCTGGGTTTGAAGAGGCTGTGGCCAGGGCCGGCAGCAGAGCCCCTGGGGTTTCTCCATTTTCTGTCTGCGGTCTGGGCATTGATGGAGTGCTTGAGGAGAGAGCTGGAAAAAGCAACTAAAAAAAGCAACTGTTTGGTAGACACAAGTTTGCTAGACAAGAGCTCTGTGTCTTCCCTGGAAAAAAGAAATGGGGCTTTGGAAAACTGATGGCAGCGGAGCTTCTGGGGATGCCTTGCTGGGTGTGCGGGGACAGGCAGGAGGGATCGCTTAGAGCATGGCACACTGCTTGGGGGAGAGGAAAAACAATTTTTTGGTGCTGGTGGTGGCTCCAGTGTTTCTTTATTTCAGTTGTCTCATTCATGGTTTGGATTGAGCCTGGGAAGAGTTGAACCTCCACCAGCCACCTGAACCAGGGTTTGGTGGTTCTCCTCTGCCCTGGGGGTCCTGCTGCGGGCCTGAGGGTCCCTGGCCTGGGGAGCCGTGGGGAAAGGTCTGCTCCCATTTCACCTTAAGCATCTCTGTCTGGCCAGCATGGTGATTTTTGGGTTGTTTTCTTGGGAAAACAAGGCTTTTGTAACACAAGAGGTAGCTCACTGCAGTCGCAGTGGTGGCTGTGACAGGTGGTCTCAGTTACAGTGGACCTTTGACCAGGAGCAGTGTACTGGCCGAACTGGTGCCGTGCGCCTGTTTCGGGGAGTAGGGATGGGGCTGCCTGTGGAGTTTGGATCCTGGATCCTGGCCCGGGGCAGTTAATGGTTCACCAAGGTCAGTCGGAGGGAAGGGGGCGGCGGGGGGAGTGGAGCGGCTGCAGGCTGCTGGACTGTCCCTCACGGGAGCCAAGGCTCAGTGGGGATGGCCATGGGGATGGCCAGCTTTGGCCACCTTGGCTCAGCCCCTGGCCACTGTCCTTGCTGCTCGCTGGGAGGCAGATGCTGCCCCGCACCTCCCTGCAATGCCAGCTGAGAAAGCCCCAAATTCTCTGTGAGCCTGAACGAGGAGGTCACGGGAAAGGTCCTGGCCCTTCAGGAGCTTGGCCTGGTGCGGGAGCTGCTGCTGCGCTGAGCTCCCCCCGGTGCACCCAGGCCGTTTGGGCTTAGGTGTGCCCAGCCTGCCAGCTGCCCCCTGCTTGGAGGGGGCATGAGCACCCCCCACCTAATCCCACCCCATCACATTCCTCCTTGTCCAGCTTCATCCTTCACATCCTACATCCCGTCTTGCCCCCATACCCCAACCCTGGCAGCTGTGGGTACCACTGGGTTCACCCCCCTGCCAGCACGGTGGGGCAGCATTTGTGCAATCCATGCGATTTTGGGCTGGGCACCGTGTCCCTCCCCGCAGGCAGCCGTGCCAGCATCCAGACCGCCCTGCGCACCCTGCTCACAGCACCCTGGCCCTCGCAGCGGGACATCCGCTCCTGGCTCCAGCTCCTCTCTGTCCTGCAGTGGGTGCTCAGCTTCCTGCTGCTGGGTGAGTAGGGGGCTGCGGGGGGTCCTGGTGGGGGTGGGTGCGTGTCTGCTCACCCCTGTCCCTGGCTTCCACAGGAACAGTCAGCCTGCTGCTCCTCATCTACCTGGTGTTCACCAGCTTCTGGCCCATCTCTGCACTCTACCTGGCCTGGATCATCTACGACTGGGACACACCAGAGAAAGGTGGGGATGGGCACCGTTCCCCCTTCCTCCCTTGTTGCAGCAGGATGGGGTGCAGCGTCCCCCATTTCTCTGGATCCATCCCAGCATGCCCAATGGGGAGCACCACACTGTACCTCCTCCTGCCTTCCTCTTCTCCATCATCATCATGGCGGAAGAAGGACATGGCAGATCCATGGGGAGATGTGCCCAGCAGGGTGGGCATCATCTCCTGGGGTCCTTCCCTGGTTTGCAGGTGGCAGGAGGCTGCCGTGCCTGCGGCGATGGCCTGTGTGGAGGCACTTTCGGGATTATTTCCCTGTGAAGGTATGGTGCGGGGAGCTGGGCTGCCGGGATGGGACATTCACACAGGTGATGGTGGTGGTACCACCCAAAAGTATGTGCCACCGTTACGTCCCCACGACCCCTTTTCGTCCCCGCAGCTGGTGAAGACGCACGACCTGTCCCCCAGCCACAACTACATCATCGGCTCCCACCCCCATGGCATCCTCTGCGTCGGTGCCTTCTGCAACTTCATCACGGGCTCGACAGGCTTCGGGGAGATGTTCCCAGGCATCCGGCCCTTCCTCACCACCCTGGCCGGCAACTTTCGCCTGCCCATCTTCAGGGAGTACCTGATGAGTGGGGGTGAGTGTCCGTGGGCAGCAGGGTGGGCAGCTGCCTGCCCCCTACCCTCACAGGCAGCCCTGCAGGCACAGCTGGTTGCGCTGGCTTGAGCTGAGTGGGTGCCCCAGGGACGCACCCCCTGCCTGCCCCACTCCTGCCCAACTCTGCCCGCTGCAGGCAATGCCCATGGGCAGAGGGGCTCCAGGGGGACTCCCCGGTCCCATCCACGGGAAACCTGGGACTGTTGGCCTCTGTGCCCCCCAGGAGCAGCCAGGGCAGGAGCAGTGCTTTGCCTGCACCCTGTCTGTGCCCTGCCTGAACTCCACCCTCACCTTGCTTGCACCCTCTCCCCACCCTGCCTGCACTTTGCCTGCGCCCTGCCCCCAGGGCTGGGAGCCTGGGGGACCCATCCCTCCCCGGGGGCTCTCCCGCAGCAGGGGGCGCCCTTGCACTGTCCCGTGCGGGGTCCCGCCAGGCATGGCCCGGTGCGGGGTCCCCGGTGCGGGGTCCCGGCCCCGGGCACAGCGCGGGCAGGCAGTCCCACCGCACCAGTGGTCTGTTCCGCTGCAGGCCTGTGCCCCGTGACACGCCGTGCCATTGGGTACCTGCTCTCCAAGAATGGCACCGGCAACGCGGTGGCCATCGTCATTGGCGGCGCAGCTGAGTCGCTCTCCTGCCGTCCCGGTGTCACCACACTCATCCTGAAGAAGCGCAAGGGCTTTGTCCGCATGGCCCTGCAGCACGGGTGCGTCATGGGCACTGCCGCCACTGCTGCCACAGGGGTCTGGTGGTCCCGGCACACCATGACTGCCCACCGTGTCCCCTCCACAGGGCCTACCTTGTCCCCTCCTTCTCCTTTGGGGAGAATGACCTCTTCCGCCAGGTGGTCTTTGAGGAAGGCAGCTGGATGAGGAGCATTCAGCAGCGCTTCCAGAAGATGATGGGCTTTGCTCCCTGCGTCTTCTATGGCCGGGGCCTCACCTCCGTCCGGTCCCGGGGTTTCCTCCCCTATGCCAGACCCATCACCACCGTGGGTGAGCATTTCCCGCTGGGGCGGAGGGGCCCCCCAGAAGGTGGAGGGGCAGAGAGGAGGATGCCCCACGAGGGGTGGTGTGGGAAGGCAGCCCTCCGCTCGTGTCCCCAGTAAGCCAAGCACTTCCCTGCGCTACTGCCCTGACCTCCCTTTCCTCCCGGCAGTGGGGGAGCCGGTGATGGTGCCCAAGATCGAGGACCCAAGCTGCGAGATGGTGGACATGTACCACGAGATGTACATCCGCTCCCTGCTCAAGCTCTTCAATGAGAACAAGACCAAGTACGGGCTGTCGGAGACGGATGAGCTGCACATCCTCTGAGCACGGCCAGCGCCGGTGGCCAGATCCTGGCTCACAAGGGCAGCCGGCTCTTGCGGGTGGGGATTTCAGCCAGCCTGGCCTGGGGGACTCATGGGGGACGGTTGCCACTCCAGCCCTCTGCTTCTCCATCTGAAAAACCTGAGCAGGAGGTGGGAGGAGGCAAGGGGAAGGGAAGATTGGGGGCCCGCCTTGAAATGGGGTTTGGAGGGGCTGTGGGTGACACGGCTGTCCCCTGAGGATGTGGGGCTGATGGGGAGAGCTGGTGCAAGGCTGGGGGCCAGCAATGGCCATGGTCCCCCCATGATAAGCAGGACACCACAAGCTGAGGGAGGGGGGTGTCATGGGAGGAGGGAATTAGATGGGCTCCTTGGGGTGGCGTCCCAATAGCAACCGGGAACCAGGCTAGGGAGACATCCTCCCCTGGAGTGAATCGGGGACACTCCCAGATTTGGGCACCCTTGGAAGTGGCCTCAGCCAGGACCGTGTGGTCCTGAGCAAGGGGTGGGCGCTGCTCTGGCCACAGTTGAGCCTTTTCCGCTCCCTCTATACCCAATACAGATTTCCAACCACGCCACGGCTGCCTGTGTGTGCTGGGGGGCACGATCAGCAGCACTGCAGCCATACCCCCGCACTCCTCGTGTGGGTGGACCTGCCACCCGCCTCTGTCCCCTCCCTGGCACCCCCGTCTCCAGAGCTGGGGGCGTGCATGGTGGGGACCCTTGCACTGCTCGGGTGCAACCCAACAGCTCCTGGGTCCACCTAAGCCATGTCGGATATAATGGGAAGTGCGGGGCGGCAGTTGCTTTTACTGGGCTAACTGGGTTTAGGAGGGAAGTCTCCTCTGTTTTCAGCTGAGCGGTGAGTGAGGGGCAAACTGGGTACCACTGTCTGGTGGAATGGTGGTGCAGGGCTGGCACGTGGCATCCCTGGGACTTTCTCCCTCCCCAGGTGACCTGGGCAGCTCCTGGTGGGATGTGGTTGTGTGTGACCGTGCCCGGGGGGGTGGCACCCCGACGATGCTATGGGTATCCCTTCCCTAGGCATGTGCTGGCAGGACTTGTGGGGAGACAGTGGGGGGCAACCCCACCTGGGACTCCCTGTGATGGGGACAGCCCTGTCCCATCCCTGCCCGTGGGAGAGTCAGCAGCACCGATGATAGTCATCTCTGCTGTGCTCCTCTGCGCAGGCACTTGGTCAAACAAAAGGGCTGGGTAAACATTTGGAAAGCAAACACCCATAAAGGCAGATTCCTGAGGACTTTTCCGTCACAGTGGGTGTCACCATTCCAGCTCTTTGCTCTCAACCTGCACCAGCATTTAAGGTGGTGGGTGGGTTTTCTCTGCTCTCAAACGCTTTCCAGGGTAAGGGTGGGCATCTCATCCCTCTTCTGCCGTGGGAAGAAACGGGCCTGAGCACAGAGAAAGGGGAAAGGGGCTTTATTGGGGAGTGATGGGCAGCAAGAGCCCTGTGCCACGTCCCTCCCCGCCTCTCCCAAGGCCAGCAGTGATGGGGATGTCCCCGAGAACCTCCACCAGGTACGTGGGGACCCAGCATTGACTCTGTCCCCGGGTTCAGTCCAGTCCCCACATGTCACTGTTGAGCAAACTGAAAGGGCTGTGTGTGCCCAGGGAGGGACCAGTGTCCCTTCTCTTTAGTCACTTGTCAGCCCCCACATGTCCCCAGAAGTGCCCTGGGATGGGATGCCAGCCTGCCTCCCCAGAATGGCTTTCTCAGCATCCTTCCCACCCCCACAGGTGCCCAGTGGCTGTCCTGCCCCGAGTGGCACCAGCATCCTCCTCCCATGGTAGCCCAGGACAGGGCTGGGATGAGCCCCATGGCCACCAGCCCTCAGCCCTGAGGCCTTTGCCCCTGCAGAGTGGGTCGGGTTTGGGGACCTGGGGGTGCCAGGGTGCCCACGCAGAGCCTAGAGGGGCTGCACCTTGTGGAGACCAGGGATGAAGTTACTGGAACACCCTTTGGCCCCTCAGCACCCGCCTCCGCTCTGTGCTGTCCCTCGTCTGTCACTGGCAGCGTGGCTGCCACCCAGGATGTTCTCCATGGAGGGGGATACCAAGGCCAGGTCACATGTGGGCACAGGCCGGAGGCGCTGAGCTGGCCCCCGGCGCAGCTGCCCCCGGTACTTGTCCCCGACCATGAAGTACAAGATGGGGTCGAGGCAGCTGTTGATGCTGGCCAGGGGCCGAGTGATCTTGTAGGTGAAGTTGATGATGTTGAGGGTCGAGCAGTCGGCTTGGAAGTAGCGGGAGGTGTAGTACATGGTCCGGGTGATGTGGAAGGGCACGAAACAGATGGCAAAGACGGTGAGCACGATGATGATCATCTTGATGGAGCGTTTTTTATAGGAGGGCATTCGGGGACTGGGGCTGGAGAAGCTGGGCTTGCAGAGTCTCTTGGCCATCAAGCAGTAGCAGAGGACGATCACCAGGAAGGGGACCCCGAAGAGGAGGGCCATGATGGAGGAGCTGTAGTGCACGTAATGGTCAAACTCCTCAGGTTTGGTGGTGTCGTGGCACAGGGTGCTGTTGCCCTTGGAGCTGGTGGTGACAAAGATGAGGTTGGGGATGAGGCAGATGGTGACGACAAGCCAGGCACCCACACAAATGATGCGGGCGTGCTTGGTCTTCACCCACTTCAGGGAGCGGATGGGGTGGCAGATGCCCATGTAGCGGTGGATGCTGATACACGTCAGGAAGAGGATGCTGCTGTAGAGGTTAGCGTAGAAGAGGAAGCGCACGATCTTGCAGAGCCATTTCCCAAAGGGCCAGTTATTGCGATCGGCATAATAGTAGACCAGGGTAGGGAGGGAGAGGACGTAGAGTGTGTCGGAGACGGCCAGGTTGAACATGTAGGTGGTTGTGGCGTTCCAGGGCCTCATCCTGGAGATGAACATCCACAGCGCCCAGGAGTTGAGGGGCAGCCCCACCACAAAGACGATGCCGTAGGAGATGGGCAGCAGGATGAACTTGAACTCCTCGTTGAAGACGCACTTTGCTTCTGCCACTGTGGTGGTGTTTCCTCCTGGCCAGGGAGCCAGAGTCGGTGTCCACAGGGCAACTGGGAACGTCCTCACTGAAGTGGCCATGTTCTCTGAGCCAGATCTAGGGGAGACGTTAATAAAAGCGTATTAGTCGTTGATCCCGACCATTGTCAGGCACAAAGCATGGAAGGGAGCCAAAGCTGCCAGATTTCCCCCCCCTCCAGGAGCTCCGGCCACTTTGATGGTTCTCTGGTTTTTCTCAGCTCGTGCGTTCGAGCCTCACGGGGAGCCAAGGGGGACTTGACAAATCCTCCCCTTCGCAGCCCCCGCAATGACACCCATTAATCATCCCTTTGAGCAGCGCCAGTGACACCAGCACCGCGTGGAGCCGGGAAGCGTGCCTGAGACAGAGGACCGCGCCGGCCCCGCCGGCCAGCAGCCCCACGGCGCGCCGAACAATGAGACCTTTATGAGCAACAGCAGCCCCTGGCCGGTGCCAGCGCAGCCTCTTGGAAGCCGATTCAGCCTAATTGGCACCATCCTGACAATGCTGCTCGTCCCAGGGGGCTCCTTGACAGAAGAAAGGCGGGAGGAGAAGAAAGGCTTGTCTGGGGGAGTATTATGGCCCAGGGAAATCCTCAGGGGGCTGTTAAAGGAGCCTTTGGGAGAGAGTGTCCCTGGACGGTGAGGGGCCTCCAGATGCTGGGTATTCTCCGTAGGAGAGGGATGATCTAAGCCCTGTGGAGAGGGGCTGCGCCAGAGCCAAGTTCCAGCTCAAGACAGTGCAAGTTCACAAGGCAGGCAGGACGTTTCCTTTCGCACAGAGTTGGGATCAAAGACTGGGATCTGCCTCCTCCTGGGAAATCAGGCCCCCAGGCCGAGGCGTGAGGGCAAGCTGTCCAAGGGTTGCATTTGCCTCTCGGGACATCTCAAGTTCGGAGCCCACTCCTCCAGAGGGAAGAAGGAGCTTCTGCCATCGTGGTGTCCAAGCAAAGGCTGCTCGCACCTTGGCCCCTCCACGCCTGCCACCATCCCTGGTGAAGCGATTTTGGAGTGGCTGCTTCTGCCAGCTGAGGATGGATGCTCAGATGAGTAACCTGGGAGCAGGAGCATCAGCCACGCTGCCAGCAGAGACCAGGGTGTAGCCAAAACCGTAACTGACGGAGGGAGTGCTGGTGCATCTGCAGTTTCTGTTGGTCCAAAGCTCACACAGGAGGTGATGGGTGCCAGGACGGAGGAGGGCTCGGGGCTCAGGGAGACAATGTGCATGATGCTGGTGTCAGTGGTACAAGATGGAAAGCTGTGTTCTTTCAGGCTCCCTCATCATCATCATCATCCTGTTTGCCCCTTGCCTTCACCACGGAGATGTGCAGCCTGACAGCTTCTCATGGCAAGCACCGTTGGCACGAATATCCCATAGGGTGTATCCACGGGGTCAGCTGAGCTGAAATCCATCTTCTCCCTTGGAGATGAGATGAAATCCATCTCACTTGGAGAGAGATCCCTGGCTTTACAGAAATGATCACAAATGAATCAGCAGGCAGGTGGCCGCTAGACCAGCCGCTCCGCCCCACATGCATCTGTCTCCGCACTCTGTTTGAGTTGTGGGCTGAGCTGCAGCTTCGGGCTCACATCAAACACCCTGCAGCTTCCTTCCCGCTGCGGCTGGCACCGGCAGCTGCCTGGCTTTATTACAAGGATGAGTTCAGAGAGCAACAGGCAAGTCCTGATCAAACATTAACAGTGCAAAGAACTTGCTCTCTTCTCCCTGAACCAGGAGGGAAATCCACCTGGTAGGAAACCCCAAGCTGCTGAGCGCTGGTGCCAGTGGTGGTCCCATGGGGTACTGTGCTGGTCATGGCGGTCCCAGCCCAGTGGCTGCATCTCCCCCGGGCTGTGATGCTGCTGAGGACACGAGGCTCCAGGAGATTTGTTTTCTTCTAACCTCTGAGTGCAAGTGAGCATGAAGCCTTGAGCCCAGCCGGACCGGAGGTGCTGCAGGGTTCAGTGGCCAAAGCCAATGTCCATGGCATAGGTCAACAAACAACTATGTATGAAGAAGCCAATAAATAAAAAAAATAAGTCTGGTGTGAGAAACGGTTAAGGAAAAAGCGTGAGCAGCTGTGTGGTGCTGAGCTGCTTGGAGGAGAGCACAGGTACATGGCTTCTGGCAGCTGATGAAGCCCCAGAAGAGTCAGTGCTCAGAGTGCAGTTTAGCCATTCCTAAGCAAGCTTCTTTGGAGGATAACCACCACAATATAACGCAAAAGAAGATGACGTTTGGCAAGCTTTATCTCAGTAGGTTTCCTGCTTCCTCATCTTGCTCATGATCAAAATCAGTAGTTTAAATTGCTGATTCGTGTCAGTCCGCCCCAAGGACACGTCACCACCGCATCCATTCCTCTGCTCCTCCCTGACACCCCCAGCAAGGCTCTCCCTGGCCACAGCCTCTCTAGCGTGGGCTTTTCCAGGAGGGACTGACCGCAGGTCCAGTGAGGTCTGAGCCAAGCGTTCAGGCTCACAGATGGAGCAGGAGCTGGAAGGCGCTGCAGGGAAAGGACATGGAGCAGGGGAGGTGATGGCTGCTCCGGCCCTGCCCGTTTTGTGGATGCAGGAGGGCTGTGATGCTGGGGAATCTCTCGCCCATGGCAAGCAACATCCCGCTGGGACAGTGCCCACAGGCTGGCTCCTGCACACGTCCTGGGAAGCAGCAAGGGGACCTGCAGAGCATCCATGATGCCATCTGCCAGTGGGAAGGGGCAGGGGCCAGCCACGGGGCCCTGCAGCTGGGGACACATGCTGCGCTTGGCCCTTTGCCGCAGGAACAGGAGCTCTGCCCTGGCTCCCAGCCCTGCAGCTGTGCCCAGCCTGAACCCGTCCTTTGGTCCCACAGGCGGCACTGGTCCCAGTGGGAGCCAGCAGCTGCCCCAGACCCGGGTGCCCCCAACCCGGGGTGCCCCAGCAGCTGGCCTAAGCTTCCTGCATGGGGCATTTAAAGGAGCGTTGAAAAGACACCAATGAAATGAATGAGGCAGTGCCGAAGACTCTGCTCCGGAGCCAAAGTTCTGCCCACTGGCAGGACGGGACAGACCATCGGGGATCGTGACATAGCAGGCAGGAGCTGGAGAGAGGGGAAACGAGAGAGGACTTCGGAGGAGAGCGAGCAGCCGGTGAGGGACATGGGGCTGGGTGAGCCTGGGACCAGTTGCTGCTGGAGCATGGGAAAAACAGGGCTTTTCTTCTCGCCTAAGCTCTTAGAAATTGCAAAACAAGGGAAAATTATGCAAAACATCCTGCACAAGGACCCTTGTCCCTAATCGCCACGTGGTTCATGCAGCCAAAGCCCCGGCACAAGGAAAGCATGACCTAATTTCTTTTCGATCCTTCCCTTTGACTGCAAGAGCAGCCAAAGCACGATCTGCCCGCTCTGCCTGGGCACTGGTGCCTCCTCCCCGGGGATGCCAGTGGGGCCGGGTGTTTCCCTTGCTGCCCATCATGTCTCCTGCTCCAAGGTGACCCCCTTTCTCGGCAGGGTGGGAGATGGGGGTTTCCTTTCACCCTTGGCTGGGCTGTCCCTGTCCCTCGGTCTCCCTGGGGAAGGACAGGAGCCCACAGCATCCAGCTAAGCTGCAGCAGCCCGAGGGCAGCTTCATTCTGCGAGGGCACAGCAATTTGGGGGATGGACAGGCAGGTGAAGGAGAGGAGGTGGCCACAGGGGGAAGTATGAAGGCCCTTGGTGATGGAGGAAGGCAGTGGCACGGTAGGGAGGAGGATGCACCAAGGGATTTGGGGGCAGCGGAGGGATGGGGAGAACTGGCTGACCCCCACCCGATGCCCACCCTGCACTGCGAATCCCACCTCCATCCCTTGCAGGGCCCAAGCTGCTCGCCGCGGGGACCCCGGAGCCCGGCTGGCTGTGCGCGGCCGCGGCGAGGCCGTCCCGGCTGCTGCTCTCCGCCACGCGTGGGCTGCCCCGGCTCACCTGCGGACCTGGGCTGGGGTGGCTCTCAGGAGCGGGGCACCCCCGGGGAGCGCCTGTCCCCCGCGGGGCTGGGGGCCATGCCGGCGGGGCGGTGGGCTGCCCTCCGCCGTGCCCGGCCGTGCCGAGTGTGCCCGCTCCGGCTCTCCGGCTGGGAGCAAAGTGCCCGGGGGAGGCAGGGCTGGAGGCGGGCGGAGGCGGGTGCGGGAGCCCGCAGGTCCCTGCCAGTGTCCCTGCCCGCCCAGGGGCTGCCTGCAGGGCTCATGCCGTGCTCCCGCCCGTCACCCTCGCGGGGGCCACCTGCAGCCCCCCAGACACGGGATGCGTGGATCCCACCCATGGGCTCACAGCCCTTTCACCGTGGGGGCCAGGGACACTCGGCCGTGGGGACTGCAGCCTGTCGCTCGTGGGGATCACCGCTCCCCAACCACAAGGGCCACAGCCCCTCATCCGCGGGGACCGTACCCCTCGCCCCTGGGGACCGTGGCCCCTTGCCCAGCCCAAGGGCAGCCCCTCTGCTCCACTGGGACCGCGCCAGCCCCGGCACTGCTGGCACCCTGGGGTGCTGCCCTGCTGCGCCCCGGCCCTGCAGGGCAATCCTGGGGACAAAGGTGGCCAGTGCCACCTTGAGGCCAGCCTGGGCATAGTGTCCCCAAACCAGGGCCGCCTTGGGTGTTGCAGCAGCCGGAGCCTTGCCAGGCCGGGGTGCCCCCGCGTTTTGGAGGCAGTGTGTGCCCCCTTTCCTGCGGAGCTGTGCCTGGCCCGGGGGGACTCACTCCCCTGCGGGCGTGCAGGTGGCACCTGCGATGGATGGGGCACGCCGGGGGCGAATGGGTGCACCCCAAGGTGTAGGGGACCACAGCCAAGAGTGAGCCAGCTCGGGGTGAGCAGGGGCTGGGGGGGCTGGTGCAGGGGCACCCCCGGGTTGCTTGGCCACAGAGGGAGAGGAGGGGGCCCCCAGCTGTGCAGGGCTGAGCAGGCAGAGCCGACGCAGTCGGAGGGAACTGCGCTGAAGGCAGAGCCAGCCCGGCACGGGAGCCCCATGGGACATGGGCAAGGGCGGCCTCGAGGACTGGGGTGTGCCGGGCCCCCGATTAAACAGTGGGAGGCAGGGGGCAATGCTCCTGGGGCAGCCGGGGCACCAGGAGCCAGCGCTTCCCCCAGCTGGCTCAGCTTGGCACGCTCCCTTCTGGGCCTTGCACAGAACCAGGCACTGCACACACGCACCCCAGCGCCCCTGAGACTTTATTCTGGACAGGAATACAAGGAGTGGCTCCCAAGGAAATGGCACTGCAGCCTCAGGAGTTGCTGCTGTAGAAGTCCTCTGGGAATGCCATCCGACCAGGGCTGAGCCCGGGGAGGAGGGAGCGGCTGCCGAGGCCGAAGGCACGAGGGCGCACAGGGCTGGGCTGGCCACAGATGCTGCTGTGCCCTTGCAGGCTGCAGCCTCGCGGCCCAAAGCACCCAGCAGTCCCCCTTCCCGACATGTCCCATGTCCCCCATCCCTCCTTGCTGGCGGGGCCCAGCGTGGTCCTTCCATCGCTTTGGGGAAGGAGAACAGAGTCAGGCGGCGCCACCTGTGGAGTGTCCGTCCCAGTGGCCGCAGGAGTTCCCTGAGACTTTCCAACTGCATCACTTGCTGGTAAGACCAGACAAGTCGGGCGGTGGCCAGCAGGTCCAGCCCTGGGTGCCTGCCTGCCCGGTCCTCAGGAGCTCGCTGCCTGCCCCGGGAGCTCCACGGAGGAGAGCACGTGCGGTGCTGGGGTGGGGGTAGGTGCTCTAGGCACTGGGTCCGAGGTCAGGTCTCTGCGGCGGGGTCACTGCGGAGCCCTCACCGAGGCTGCTGGGGCTGAGGCGGGGCTGGGCTGGGCTGAGCACCCTGGTCTCCAGCAGGTCCCGCTCCATGATGTCTCTGCACATGGGGTGAAGGGGAGCAAGTGCTGGGGGAGCCACCGAGAGGGAGCGGGGAGACTGCACTGCCCTGGGGCATCCATGAGGATGTGGGGACTTGATACCCTCCTGCCCTGCCCCATCCCCACACCAAGGCTCACCTCTCCTCCCCCCTGAGGTGTGGGGCTCTGCCAGGGACCCTGAGGCCACAGGAGCTGGCCTGCACGGTGCCCCCCTTTCCAAGCTCCAGGGCCTGGGGGTACCTGAAGATCTCCAGGTGGTCCCAGCCATGCTTCTGCAGCCCTTCTTCATCCTGCTGCAAGCCGAGATGGCCCAGGCACCTGCTGCCAACATGGCACCACTCCCCCTTGTTGTAGGGCCACTGGGGAAAGAAGATCAAGGACACATGCCAGCAGTGTCACGTCAGGACCGCAAAGCTCCCACCTTCACGTCCTCACCCCACATGAAGGGCCACATTTCTGCTCCACTTCCCACCGTACCCCACTGC
Organism: Falco naumanni; assembly: GCF_017639655.2. Classification (NCBI taxonomy): domain Eukaryota; kingdom Metazoa; phylum Chordata; class Aves; order Falconiformes; family Falconidae; genus Falco; species Falco naumanni. Next base: position 22,364,499 of record NC_054067.1, on the reverse strand, counting down.
CTGCACCGTGGTGGCTCCATCAGGCAGAACACTGCCATAGGGATGCGACCTCACATCTGCTGGTGGCTCTATGACCAAAAGCAGGTCCCCTCCCCTTCCCGAGCTCCCCAAGCCCCTTGGCTGAGCTCCAGAGCCCCGCAGGGACCACAGCGGTACCTCTCCAGGGTGGCCGTGCTGGTGAGCATCCGACGTGCACCTTGGCACCTCCTGGCAGGGTTGTGGGGGCGGCTCCAGGGTGCTGTGGGTCTGGTGCAGTGGGGTCTTCTGGCTGTCCCCTCCACGCTTGGGGGCCACCCAGTCCAGCTGGCTCAGGCAGGTGGCCATGTGCAGCGCCATCAGTGAGCAGTCGCCCAGCCCCGGTGTGTCCCTCGCCAGGACGGCTGATTTGGGTCTCTTCTGCCGGCCCGTGCCAGGGGGGCTCAGTGGGTGCCCGCGGGACAGCCCCCCTGGCACACAGTGCGGCCAGCCACCCCACCGCTCTTCCTCTGAAGGCGACGGGACCTGCACCCCAAGGGGCCTCCGGCACCACTGGCCCCTGGGCGGGCTCTCCACCTGCTTGTTGTGGGCTTTGCCGGCACCAGGGGCTGGCACCCACGTGTTGGGGACCCCCTCAAAGATGAAGTAGGCTGGGTTGGTGTAGCCGGTGGCTGGCTCCGGGAGGCTGCGGGGCCGGCTCCTGCAAACACAGCAGGATGGGCTCAGAGTCACCCCACAGCCAGGGCTCACGGCGGGGCTGAGCCCAGCTGGGGTACCTGAGGCGCTGCAGGGGTGGCCTGGGGTACGTCGGGACGTCTGCTGCTGGCTCGGCATCCTCCTCCTCAAAGCTGATCCACTCTGCAAAGACACCGTAGTCTGGCCTCTCCCCACCAGGCTCCACACGGCTCCTGCCCGTGGCTGGGGTCCAGGGGGGCAGCGCAGGCATGGGCAGGTGGGAGCGTGGCCCTGAGCCCCCGTGCCCAGGGCAATGGGAGGGGGCTGGCGTGCGGCCGCCTTTACCGTAGAGCCTCTCACGGGTGCTGCACCTGTCCTTGGGGACCCGGACCTTCATCCAGCCACGTATGGAGCCCGTCTCCTCACCACGGTGGAAGAGGAAGGTCTCAAACTGCTGAGCCATGCTGCCAATCATTGACCTCATCGCGATGCAGCACTCACCTGCAGGCGCAGCACATGCATGCATTGCCCCCCCGGGCAGCTCGGGGGGCAGGTAAGCCCCCCCAGACACACCCCGGGTGGGCGTGGGTGCCAGGGTCCCTTCCGCCAAGTTCCAGCCACAGAACCTTACACCCAGCAGGCTGTTACCTGAGCCCTGTGGGTGCTATGCTTGGCACCCCCCATGCCACCACAGTGGCCCCCCACACCACTGTCCCACACGTACCGTAGGACTCGCAGCTCTCCACACCCTTGACGCTGAGGAGCAGGTGCTGGTCCCCCAGGTACTCCAGGTCTGGCAGGATGGGGTTCAACTGCAGGAGGAGAGAGGGGTGCTCAGGGGGGCTGCCGCAGCGCAGGGTGGCACAGGGGTGTCACTATCCTGGGGGGAGGCACGGTGTCAGCCCCCGGCACCCCTTGGGGCTCAGGGTATGGAGCCAGCAGGTGGGATGGGGTAGAGGAGGGAGGAGGATGCTCGAGAGCTGGGGGGGGGGGGGGGCAGCATCTGCCCCCACCCCGGTGCGTACCACAGGCAGATGCTTTGTGGACCAGCCCAGCCTGAGGAAGCCCGGGATGTCACAGCTCTGGAAGGTGTTCTCCCCACTCCGCTGGGCCTCTGCCGGGGGACAGCGGGGGGCACAGCTCCAGCTGGGGGTAGCTCGCCCCCACAGCACACCCCTGGCCCCCCAACGCCCCGGCCCCATGGGGCCACCTCACCCTCCAGGCAGTAGGAGTGAAACTCGATGTAGCACTTGCTGCGGCTGGTGGTTTTCACAATCACCTCGATGCTGTCCCACTCGATGCAGGCCAGGGGTTCAGGGCTGGATCCGGGAGCTGCAGGCAGGTACGGGTGGGTCGGCGTGCACCAGCCAAGTGCCCATGGTCAGGGCTTACCCCAGCTGGGCACGAGGGGTGACAGACCCCTACCCCTTACCCTTCTTGGGCACAAACTGCGACGTCACTCCCACCTCAAATGTGGCAAAGACAGGTGAGTGGTCACTGGTCACGATGTCATCGGTGCAGCCTGCATGGTGGGAGGGGGCAGCTGGGTGATGGTCCTCGAGCCCTGGGGTTCTGGGCAGCACTGGCCAGCCTGGGCTCCCCCCAGCCACAGGGTCTCGCTCACCGTAGGAGTTACAGACCACGTGGGTCTCCGGGTGCGACTTCCACAGGATACGGTCACACCACGAGGGGACGTTGATCCTCATCTAAAAATGGGTAAAGGCAGACAGCTTCAGTGCCCCCCAGCACCACCCCAGCCTGCTGTCCTTGTCCCCCCATGATGTCCTGCAGCTCAGCAGGAGTCTCTGGGAACTCACCCCTGTGGCCTTGAACTTCTGCCACACGTAGCTGTCCCGGGAGCCCCGCTCGTACCGGTATGTGGGTGGGAAGGAGATGTCACCCTCACCTGGGAACCAAGACATGAAGGTGGCATAGGGGTCAGCATCCCTGTCTGTCCCCACAGTGGCAACCGACGGAGGAGAGACCCCATGGGTGTCATGGTCCCCATGTGGGGCTCACACGGATGGCTGGCACCCCTGGCCACCTCTGACTGTCCCCATGCTCACATGTTCTCAGGACACAGAGCCCAGGGACCTGCCCTGGGGACTTGCATGGTGCACATCAAGGTGCCCCATGCTTTTGGCACCTCATGCAGGGCTGTGCCGGGGCTGGGGACCACCGTGTGCTGGAGCTGGCACACAGAGAGGTCTGTGGGGACCCTGGGTGCCACTATCTTGTCGGGGGGAGCAGTGCCCTTGCCCCTGCACTCACTGAATCGCAGGAACACCTTGTTCTTCTCCCGCTCCAGGTTGAGCTGGTCAACAGCCAGGAGGGCTTCGAATTCCTTCTTGGTTATATGGGCGAGGATGTCCTGCACCAGGGGAGGAAGGCAGGGTGAGCCCCGGCTCCTCTCACCCCTGTGGCTGCACCGGTGCTGCCACCAGCGTGCCACCATCCCCAGCTGCGATGTCTGTGGGGTCCCACCTGCACATCCATGTCCAGGCGGTAGTTGAGGTCCCCGAACCAGAAGAGGTGGGTGAAGCGCAGGGTGAGGTCGAAGGCTGCCAGCCGCTTGTCGCCCAGGACCAGGGAATGCAGGATGTCACTGTAGTTCTGGTTACGCCTGCGGCGGGGACGGCAGCACCCTGTGAGCCACCCCCGGGACACCTCATCCTCATCCTTTCCCTGCCAGGTGGGGACAGGAGGGGTACAGGGACAGCCCCCCAGGGCTATTCGAGCCCCCTGAGACACCCGCCTGCCCCAGGGCAGCCCCGTCCCACTGTGGCCCTCCATCACCTATGGGTCTTCTCACTGCCAGAGGCCAGGTGGCAGTTGACGAAGCCGAAGGAGGTCCCGTTGAAGAGGAAGGAGACGCCCACGGCTCCCTTGTTCCCTGCAGGGATGTCCCAGGCACTGAGCTGGGGGGGGCCCAGAGGTCCTGGGATGGCCCTTAGGCTGCCCCCTCACCCTGGGGATCCCCCCAACCCCATCCCCAGCCTTACCCAGAGTGTTGGCAATCCCAGTTTTCACACTGGAGGTGTGGACGTGGCTGATGCGCCGCTCATGCTCGGGCTTCACCAGCACCACGATCTTGATGCTCCAGAGGCACTGCAGGGCAACCTGCGGAGGGGCAGGGTGGTGAGTCTGCCTGCTCCCCTGCACCACCCCACAGCCAGGGGTGGTGGGGATGGGGAAGCAGCAAGGTCAGCCAACCCATCCGTGAAAGGTGGCACAGCCAGAGGGGTCCAGGCAGCACCCTGCGGTTACCACTCGGTAGTCGATGGCCATCAGGGTCTTCAGGGATGCGCGGAGGAACTCGACCCATTCACGGTCACCCAGGGAGTTCTCCTGGGTGCCGATAACGTAGACGTCGTGCGGGATGCAGGCAGTGGTCTCATCCTGCGTGCGCCCCAAGCCCCTCGCGGTCAGCCAGGAGGCAAGGGAGCGGGGCGGTGGCATGCTGCCTGTGGGCAGGGGACAGCGGATCACCAGGGGGGACAGCATGCCAAGCTCCTCGAGCTCCTCTCCAACCACAGACCCTACACATCTCCAGGAGCTGCTGGGGATGGGAAGCATTGCACCAGCTCCACGGTTCACCCATGCACATCCCAGACTGATGCTGGGATTTCCTGCTACCACCCCAAATCCTCCCAGGACCCCAGCTCCTCGGTTTCCCTGACAGCCACTGGGCGAATGGACCATGTTGGGACAGACAAACCCAAAAGCGGCCAGGTCAGTGTTTTCTCCAGCCTCCTCCTCCCACCTGGACCAACTCGGACCTCGGGTTTCCTGGGGCAGCTCCCCACAGCCCTCACCTCTCCAAACCCACCTGGGCTTACGACGAGCCATGGCAGCCTCCCAGGACAATGTGACCTTCTCCCAGCCCCTTACCCATGTTCCATGTCCCGATGTACACTGAGATGAGGTCAGGCTCATCCAGGTGGGAGTGCTGGATCTTCATCAGCTGCAGCAGCTGGCAAAAGGCCTCTCGCTTCTGCAGGATGATATGGTGGTCTTAGGGGCTGTTCCAAAGGGAAGCCAGGAGCTGCAGCACCCCAGGAGGTGCTGGTGGCAGGATCAGGGGGACATCACACCCAGACATGCAGGTCTCAGCCCTGAGACCACTTATTTGCTGCATCACTGCGTAACAGCTCTGTATTCCCGCAGGACACCCCGTGAGTGCAGCCGATGCTGCTTACCCGTGCGTTGGGGAAGACGAAGTCTCTGCTCAGGCTCTTCTGTGGCTCCCGGTCGTACACCAGCCTCACCTTGCTCTGCACGCTCTGGTATTTGATTAGCTGCAGGACTGAACACTGGGTGTAAGGGGGGCAGTGGTGGCCCCCCACCTCCCACCATGGGGCCTGCAGGCAGCGTGGGGTGGGGGCTCAGGGTGTCACCAGTTCTGCAGCCCATCGCCCTGGCATCAGGCCCATGCCAGGGAGTCCCACAGCCCCGCAGCACCCCACTGATGGCCAGTGGGGGGGGGTCAGCAGCCCCTTACTTTTTTCCTGATGGATGGTCTCCTCTGGGGACCCGCTGCCCCACTTGGTGATGGCCACTGTCCCCGACTCCACGTCCACTGTCAGGGCTGCCCGCTGAGACTTGCCCATCTTCACCTGCAGGCAGGGACGCAGTTCCCGGGTCGGCCCCGTGCCTGCCCTGCCTGAGCAGCAACGTCAGGGCCCCACCGTGCCCCCCTGCCCTCACCTCAAAGCTCTGCATGGCCAGAGTCTTGGCAGCTGGCGGGGGGGCCACCGCCACGCTGGGCAGTGCCAGGTTGTGCCTTGACACCGTCTCCTGCAGCGACTTCAGCACCTGCCGGAGAGATGGGCACTGGGCTGGGGGCACTGGGCTAGCTGGTAGCCCTGGGCACCTTGCACCAGCCTGTCCTGCCCCGGCAGCCCGGGGCTGTGCCGCCGCTGGCAGCTTGCTTTGCCAGAGGGTTCAATTGAAGTGAGGGGGGGTTGCTGGAGCAGAGTGAGGTTCCTGGGCACTGGCAGAGCCAGGCAGCGGCTGCCACCAACAGGGACTGTGCCTGCCCCTGCATGCAGCCAGCACAGCGGGAGCGGGGCAGGCACCTTCTTCTCCAGCGAAGAGAGGAGATGGTTGACAGTAGATATCTTGTTGAGGAGCAGCTCAAGGTCTGGATCACTGGTTAGGAGACCCTGAAGGGAAGGACAGACATTTTTGGAGCAGCACAGCGGCACTGGACCAGGGGATTCGGGATTCCTCCCCGTGGGTCTGGGCTGCACCCTGACATATGGGGGTCCCTGGGGTCTGGCTGGGGAAGCAGCTTCCCCTCCCACTGTGTCCAGGACCGGGTGCAGGAACAGGTCCCTGCTTGTCCCCAGGCCCCAGGGAGCCAGGTCCCCTTGGCTGGCTGCAGGGACCCTGGCACACACAGCACCCAGGGACCACCAGCAGTGCCGTGGGGCATGCAGCACCTTTGGGTGCCGAAAGGCACCAAAACCACCCCAACCGCTTCCCCTGAGGACCAGCTTCACCCAGCCACGCACAACAAGGCACCTGCTGGTGGCTGCAGGGGCCCGGGGGGACCTCACCTGCTCCCTGGCCGGGCTGCGAGGGGACGCGGGGGGGTCGAACACCCTGGCCAGTGTCTCCAGACCTGCCAGGGTAAAGTCAATCTCACTGCAGAGGAGAGAAGTGGGTGAGAGCTGGCACGGGCATCTCCTGAGCCTCGGTGGCAATGCTCAGCCATCACAAAGGGGACAGGGATGAGGTGGGTGGCCGGGGAGGGTGGTCCCCTCCAGCCCTGCCACTCCTGGGCCACTCGCCTGTGCAGCGCCCGGCAGGCAGTGACGAGTGCGGTGCTGAGGTGGCGAAGCTGTGGGTGCCCGTGGCGCAGCGCCTCCAGGTCCAGCTGCAGGTGGTGGTTCAGGTACTCGGCCATGAAGCCCATGAAGTCACTGGCTGGGCTGCAAGGTGGGGTGAACGTTTTTGGAAGGATCCTTCCCCCCGGCCATGCCTGCCCCATCACCCCCGCCAGCCCAGGGAGGGCAGGGGCGTGTTACCTGCTGTGAACCTGCTCCTGCAGCCTCTGGTGCAGCTGCTGTGAGATGTGGGTCCGGCCGGCGATGGGAGCGCTGAGCCACGTGCCCGCCATGGCTCCCCCAGCCGGGACCACGCTTGCCACATGCCTGCCACCTCGGCCATCCTCCCCATCTGTGGGCAGAGGACAGCCGGCTCAGCCGGACCCCCTCCCCGCTCACAGCCCAGCGCGGCCCCGCCACCACCTCCCTGGCTCACCTGAGTCCTCGCTGGCTGCCTGCCTCGGCCGGGGCACCGGGTAGAGCAGCGGCGTCACCAGCCCGTTGTTGGGCTGCTGGTAGGCGCTGACCAGGTCAGGGAGCGTGCGGAAGCACTTGGCCTGGATGCCCTGGATGGTCTGGGAGGCAGAGGAGGGGAAGCACCATCGCATCCCCCACCTTCTGCCAGCTCCGTGTGCTGGCGCAGCCCCCAACTGGGCTACGGAGCAGCCTGCTGAGTCAAGTCAGTCAGTCCCCAGAAATGTGCCCATGGCGAGCTGGAAGTGCGGGCTGGATACCAGCCCTGTGGGGAGCTCACCCCCGCTCTTTTCAGGGCAGCAGAGCAAGGAGAGGAGCGAGGAGACATCTGCCTCATGCAGCAGATGGGGATGCTCCCTAGGGACCCTCAGGATGCTCTTTTGAGGGGGCTAGAAAGGCAGAGATCTGGGTACCACAAGAAACTGTGAAGTGACACCAAAGAGCAGAAGTGAGGCCAAGCCGGTAGCCAGGACAGACATTGTGGGGACAGATGTCACAGGGACTGGGCCAGTGTGGCCAGGCTGGGGCAGGGGACAGTAGCAGGAAGGGGGCAAGTGTTTTGCCGGGTGAGCTGGTGGCAGCTGCCGGGCCGGTGGGGAGGCAGCTTTCCCAGGTGGCCCCGTGCCGAAGGGGTGGCTGCAAAGCACTCGCAGTCTGCTGGTGCTGGGCTTTGCAGGCAGCTCGTGTGAAAAGCAAACCACACCAGCCACCACCCCTCCGGGTGCTGCATGGGGGCTGGCGAGGGTGGCGAGCACCTCAGCTCCTTCACACCTGCATCCTGCTGGCACCCTGGCCCACAGCCTGCGGCCCCGTGGCACAGCACCCGGCGGCGCTAGCCAGGGCAGCGAGTGCACCCCAGTGGCACCAACCTCTGGGCACCCATCACAGCACCCACCTGGACAGAGAGCAGCCCCTTGTCATCCGGGAGGATGCGGTAGGTGTGGACATGCCGCTGAAACCTGGGAGAGAGCAGACCAGGGTCCGCCACAGCACCCCCCACAATACCGTGGGCATGTGGTGGTACTGGGAGGGCGCCCAGCACCCAGCCCTGATGCAAACACCCCAGCCCCTCTGCAGAGAGAGGAACTGAGCTCTTATTGCTGGAAATAAAAGCATCACCCTCAGCTCTGGGTCTGTAGTGGTTTGCAGGGGAGGATGCGCAGTGTCCCCCTGCCTCCAAACAACACCCTGCCCGCAGCGGGCATGGCCCCGGCACGCAGCCCCGGCTCCGTCAGCATTTGCTGGGGCACCTTCGGCCCCATGGCTGCGGGTGGCAGTGAGGGTTTGCAGCCTGCCAGAGCCCGGTGCTGTGCTCCCCAGGGCTGCCATAGTACAGTCGTACTCGCTCAGAGGCCACTGCACATCCCTGCCCGTGCCACCACCCTGCCCAGCAGCAGCCTGACCTCCAACTCGGTGCTGGGATGCTGGGAAGAGCGGGAGCAGCTGCCGGCTGAACCCACGGCGTGCCCCGCACCCCTCCGCACCCCTCAGCACCATGTGTTTGCAATTTGTCCCGTGCATCGGGCCAGGCCAGCCGTAGGAAAGGGGTGGCATCCTGCCAAAGCCGCCGAGACGCCGCCCCACACGCTCCCCACTGCAGACGTGTCGCTCGGCTGCAGGAAGGGTGCAGGCAGCAGCAGGAAGGGGTGCAGGCAGCGAGGAAGGGTGCAGGCAGCCCCAACAGCAGCGCTCGCAGGGGCTATGAGCCTGGGTCCAGGTGCAGGGATGGCAAGGGGCGCCGTGGGTGGCAGGGGATGCAGCCTCCAAGCCCCAGCATCTGAGATGTTAAGAGTGGGCGTTGCAGTCCGGATGTGGCCACATTGGGGGTTGGAGGGAGAGGGGATGTTTGTTTTCGAAGAGGGAGGGCGATGCAAGTCAGCCTCTCCCACTCCCACGCACGGAGCCAGGCCAGCCCCAAATGGCTTGGCGAGCCCTGGATTTCGGGTTCTCCCCTCAGCAACCCTGGTGCTGAGCAGGGCTGCTGGCCCACGCTTCTGCCTGCTCCCAAAGACACAGGCTTCTCCACTGGTCTGACCTGGAGATCGTTTGAAAACCCCTGTGCCAGCTCTCTGGCACCCTGCTCACCCCACCAGCATCCCTGCAGAAGGCTTTTCCATGTTCTGTTAGTGTCAGAAGTGGTATGCCCACAGCAGGGAGAGGGACAGAGGGACCCTGGCAAGGGGCAAAAGAGAGAAACCGCAAGCAGAAGCCAGGCAGGTGACTCACAGAAGGCAGAGGGCATATGCCCCCGAGACCGACTCGCTGTCCCGCACCAGGAAGCAGCCATCCCGCCCAGCCTTGGCCAGCAGCTCCTCTGCCACAACCCGGCTGATGTCCCGGTGGTACCAGCTTGCTGCTGCCATCCTCCAAAGTGGTGGGACAGGGGCTGTGCTGTGTTCCTGTCCCAGCCCCGCATCCGGGCTTAGCAGCGCCTGCTGGCCATCAGCTGCCCCACAGGGTCGGTTGGGGAAGGTGAAGGTGGGATGGGGGCACCAGCCCCCTGGTACCCAAGCACGTTGCTGGCTGGAGGTCTCAGTGGGTGATGGGCAGCCACTGAGGTAATGCTCATGGGGATGGGGTACCCTGTGGCCAGGCAGCGTGGCAGGAGCAAGACCAGGGGGGCAGCTGGTGCAGGCTGGGGGTCCAGATGCTCATCACAGAGGTTCCAGCCTGCAGGGTGCACGGGGGCGGAGAGGGACAGCTCAGCAAAAGGATCTTGCCCACGGGAGGATGGCCCCATGCTGCTGCCCCAGCCCCAGAGCCACCATCCTTCCGTGGTGCATGGCAAGGACAGGCCATGCTGGTGTCCCAGCAGCACGCGGGAGCCCAGATCTCTCCCCACACACTCACCGTCCCTCACAGATGTACTGTAGGCTCCTGCAGCTCTTGCGGGATGCTGTGGGCAGCGAGTTGAGTTTTCAGGGTGCAGCTGAGCAAGAGCGGAGCTGTGATGCTGCACCGGCAGCTGTGGGCTTCCTCCTGCTGGGCACGCTGGCAGCCCTGCCCATCACACGCTGCCTGCCGGGGCGGCTGCAGGGACTCAGGCAGCACCCACACTGGCCCCACCAGCAGGCACCCCCGCTCCCTGGCCCCACCAGCCAGGCCCACTCGCTCGGTGCCCCGCGCCGCTTGCTCGGCACCACGGCGCTAGCTGTGCTCTTCCTCTTTCTCTGTGCTCTGCTCTCCCTGCTGCCAGGACCAGCCTCCTCGCTCCTCCTCCTGCTCCAGCCCTGTTACAGGGGAAGCCTGCAGCACGCAGGGCTGAGCATGGCAGGGTGCAGGCAGGAGCCGTCCCGGAGTGGGGGCTCTGCCTCCACCCTGCTCCCCACTGTTCGACTTCTCCGGGGCCGAGGGGCGATGCGGGGGCAGAGCCCCATCCCTCGGGCAGGACCCTGGGAGAATGGACCGCCAGCAGTGTGGGACAGCAGCAAGCCCCTGAAATGTGTTTGGGGCGGTGGGCAGGCTGCCTGAGCTGCCCACCACTGGGTACCTTGCTGCATTGGGGCTGAGCTCTGACTTTTGCTGCTGGCTGCGTGGTGATGGAGATGCTGCAGGCATCAGGTGGCCACACGAGCCAGGCGCCCATGATGGTGTTCATGTCCCCCCACCTGTGCGTGCCTTGCTTGCAGGCAGAAGGGAAGCAGGGTTCAGGAGCTCCGGGGAAGGGGTCGGGAAGGAGGGAGGTTTTTCCAGGCAGGACAGTGCTGCAAACAGCATCGGGGTTACCCACAACTCCTGGGTGCAGATCCAGAGGTTTTGCTCCTCATGGCAAGGCACTAGCAGGCCCTGCGCATGTGGCTGGCTCGAGCTGTGCTAGGGCAATTAGCTCCAATTAATTACAGATAAGCAGCCACCATTGTCTGCTGCCAGAGTGCCCAGAGGGCACCAGGGCTGCTCTGGGGGGAGATGGAACAGAGGTTCCTGCTGGAGGAGGATGAGGATAGAATGCCATGCTGAGCCACGCTCCCGGCTGGCTGCCACCCTTGGCACCACGAGCCAACCCTTGCAGCATTGAGCAAAGGGTCCGTGCCCCACGATGCCTGCCCCAGCCCACCGGTGCAGACGTGCCAAAAGCCCCTGCCAAGGTTTCCTCCTGGGCTACCAGCTTCGAGAGGAACCTGTGGCTGGGCCACTGAGAAGTTGGGCAGCCTACTTGATTTCAGGCTGGTGGCTCCGGGCTGCACAGCAGCAGCGGTTGCATCTCTCACCAGCACTCACCACAGGGACATGCATCCCACTGGAGACCCCTGTCCTGTCAGAGACCCACTCCTGCTGGCACTGCTCTCTCCCGTTACTTAACAGCGCGGCAATAATTCCCGACAGCCGCAGAAGTGCCTGGCTTTGGATTAATGCCATCTGTGCCGCTTAATCCAGATCAGGGAAGCAAGCCCTGGAGCTCTGAGGGGCTTTGAAAAATCAGCAGCGTGGGCATTTATGTAAGGTGTCTGTGGTGCACAGTGCCAAAGGCTGAGCTGGGATGTTGCCAGATGCACCAGCACCCAGGGAGCTCTGCCAGCACCTGGGGAACAGTTGTATTTTGGAAGGCAACATGGGTTCACTGGTGCCAGCTTGCTAGGTGGCTCCAGCTCCATTCGGGCTCCCTTTGAGGGAAGACCCTGCGGGCAAGGGCGCTGAAGCAGAAGGACACAGGAAGCCCCACGGCTGGTCCCTGGGGAGGCGGGACCCTGCAGGACACTGTCCATCTGGAGCCAGGAATGAAGCTGGGCCCCCACGTGCTCCACCAGCCCCATGTCCACTGGCGCCCTGCCCCGCTGGAAGCAGCCATTTGATCTGTGCTTCACACAGCGCATGGACCTGCAGGGATGGGTGGGATGAGGCAGAAGAGAGGAGCCTTTGGTCATTATTAAACAGGAAAAAGGAAGAAGCCCTCTCTCATTTTGTTATTTTTAACACAGCGCTGCATCCCCTAGCTTCCTCCCCCAGAGCGTGGCTCAAAGCATGGCATGAGCGCAGGAAGGGATGTGGTCTGTCTGTCTCATCACTGTTTTGGGGAGGGGAAATATCTGCCCTCCTACTTGGGCAAGGTCTCCCTGGATGAATCCACCCCATTAAACCGAGCTGAAGCTGCCCATAATGAAATCTGCTCTCCATCCTCACCATGCTCTGCCACGGCCCTTGTGAGTGGCACTAGTCTCGTGGGCCTTATTAAAAGCCTAATGAAGAGCGAAGAGCTGCAGAGAGCTCAGGATTAGGCATCCCAGCCACGGTGCTGGGGGAAGCTGCTCCGCCTTCCCCCCTAGCTGGGCAGCGGGCATCCAGGTAGGGCTGCCTCCTCCTTCTCCTCTTCTACCCCCCCCCCGTGTGGGAAGGTCACAGTTCACGTGTCCCCTTGACCTTGGCAGAAATAGCACCCGTTAATCTGCAAACTAAGCAGCTCTCCTGTGTGCAATTAAAGAGATCACAAGTCCTGGCCCCAGGCAACATGTGCTGACAGCTAAAGCCCTGGGCAGCGAGGCTGGTGGGACTGGTGTGCTGCCGTGGCTCCCAGTAGCTCCCAGTGGCCCATGGGGTCAGGGGCACAGCTGGGCTGCATTTGGCAGGAGTTGGTACTCAGGTAATAAAGGTCATTGAGCTGATCTAGGGTGTTGGGAGGAGGTTGTTGGCAGTGCTGTGATGGAGGTGCAGTAATGAGCAGGGTTAGCTTGATCTCAGTGCTTAGCGCTGAGGGTTAAGACAGAACCAAGCGTGTACTCAAAGCAGAGGGTCTGGCTGAGCAAGCAAGGGCTTGAGGGGTGCTGGAGGTGAGGAAGATGAGTGGAATCTTGCTGGAGCAGTTTACAGGCTGCCCTGGGCTGTCCCTGGGGTCTGTGCCTTGTCCCAGGGGCAGCATTCACATGAGCATCCTGCAGCCACCCCTGTGGGAGGGGATCCCAAGCGCTGACTGCTGCTGAGGAAGGATGGCAGTAGGGAGTGCTTCTCTCCTGGTGGACCGTAAGGCAAACCCACTATGTGCCTTCAACAGTTTCTATTTGCAGCAGCAAACCTTGAATTAATGATGTGCTAACCAGGTCAGGTGAGGCCAGCCTGAGGTGTTATGAAATGATGTGGAGCTGAGCAGATTGCTCAAGGGGTGCTGGGGGATGGTGGCAGGTCTGTGTCCCACCACTGAGGGGTGGTGGGAAGCACAGCCTGGTGCGGGGGCTGCTGCTGCAGCACTGAGCCTTCCATATGCCTTTGCCCTATCGGGAAAGGCATACAGCCTTTGTTCATCAGCATCCCTGTAGCAAGGTTGTTCTGTGTGCCCTGGGACCACAGCAGGTCACCTTTATGTGACCACCCACATGGACATGTTGGCCACACAAGAAAGCTGCCAGTGCTTCCTGTCCATCTGTTAGGCATCCACAAAGTGCATCAGGGAGGGATAAAGCCAGGCAGGTTCCCTCCCTCCTCTCTGCCACCTCCATCCACCCTTGTGCCCAGTGCTGGCCCAGCCCTGCTTCCTGCGGGAGCAGCCGCAGAGAGCCTGCGTGGGAATCTGTGCCCCTGCCCACCGGGAGCAGAGCTTCCACCTCAATTACCATCACCTTGCTCCCTAAGCCCACTTTGCCAATCTCCCTAAGCCGCTTTCTCAGGGCTCCAGCGGCAGCCGTATTTATAGCTCACTCTTACTCATGAAGCGTCTCCCTGGTTAATAAACTAATAGGATTCTTCCTAAAAGCACCTCTCCCACGGTGCACACACCCCCTGCATCTCCAAAGCCGAGCGAGTGCGACCAGATGCCAGGGGAGGGACCACTGCAGGAGTATAAGAAGCCGCAGGACAGGGAGCAGTCTGTAGTGACTGGGTGGCAGTGGGACGTGCTGGGAGAGGAAGAGGCGAGTGTCTGTGTGTCCATCCACCTGCCAGGTGAGTGCTGCCTGGGCCCTGCCAGTGCTTTGCAGCACAGATTCTGATGTTTCATTGAAGCTTTGGGGCACGGACATTGGTGCTGGGGTGTGCCTGGAAGGAGGGGGAGTTTGGGGCTGAAGGGGGAAAAGTGTGGCTAAAAGGATTCCAGCATGGCTGAGCCAGTGGGCACAGGTGGAGCGGTCTGGTAGCACCACGGGAGAGCTTAGCCAAGCCAGGAGAGGTTGGAGTCCCCTCTCTGGAGCTTGGGAGATGCAGAGGATGAGTTCAGCTCTCTTCCACCTTTCATCGCCTTGTCCCCAGTTCCCAGACTCTGGAGAGGGCCGAGCCTGAGGCACCACTGTGCTCCTCTTCCCTTTGCACCTTCTCTTGCTGTGCCCAAGAAACCCTGCAGGCAGGGAAGCCTGAACTCCACATCCCGCAGCACCTGAGATCATCAAAGATCCTGTGTTTGGGACTAATCCCTTGTTTTCCTGTGGGGAAGAGGATCATCTGCTCTCCTCATATCAATTTCTTCTTTCTCCCCAGCTTCCCTGCAGTTGCATAAAGAGGCAACTCTGCCCACGTGCCCTTGGGGCTTAAAATCCTACCTGGGCTTAAGCTCCGCTAATGTCAGAGCTGCCTAACGTTAAGAAGCTGAGCTCATCCCATCTAATAGCCCATCGAATCAGCTGGTGATCAGCATGATATTTACGGTTTAATTCTGGATGCCAGACTTGAGCAAGAAAAACAGAGGCAGCACAGCCGGGCAGGGCTGAGCAGCCCCGGCGTGAGGGCAGGGCCACCAGCACTGACCTCCAGGGTCGGCTCTGGTGCTGCCAGCCAGGGCTGGGGACAGGGGACGTGGCTTGGGACCATGCACCCTGAGACCCGCCTGTCCATGGTGCGGTTAAGCTGCGCTCCACCTTTCTGCTGCTGCTTTCCCTGCTCTCCTGAGAGTGATGGGACAAAACAAGCCTGTTCCTTCCATTAAGCCATGACAGCAAATTCCCTGCAGACAAAAGAAAAATCATAAAACTGAAACTCCATAGGCTCTTTTGTTCATTTTCTTGTCTTTCCCAGCCTTGAACTCGCTCCTTCGGGAGTCACCCCTTGCTTCCTATTTTCTGAAGCCTGCTTGGCTAGGGCATCACTCTCCCTTTTCCTCTTCCACCTCCTCTTCACCACCTTTTGGGCCAGGGGCAAGGGGCTTGCTCAGCTCTGCTGCCCCACGGGGTCTCCAGCTGCTGCTGTGTGCCTTGTGTGCCACCCCAAAGACAGGCAGCCCCAGCTGAACCCCAAGCATCCAGGCTCGGGAGAGGTGGGAGGCTCGGCAGCACCGTGGCCCAAGGGCTCTGCAGTTTGTTGGGATGTGCACGACTGTCCCGCTGGCTGGTGATGGCCAGCAGCTGCCCCTTCCCCAGCGCCTCACCAGCACCTCCCCTCCATCTCTCCCCACAGATCCCTGCCTGCGTGACTGCTGATTTAAAATGGCAGAAGGAGCAAAGTAAGTGGCTTTTTTTTTCTTTTTCTCTCTCACTTTTTTTTTTTTTTTTTAATTGCAATGGAGCAGGGTGCTGTAGGGCAGGAGAAGAGGGAGAAAGCGAGCCCCTCGGCTCCCCCATGAGCTGGTACATGAGCTCACCATAGAGAGATGGAGTGAGCCATCGTGGAGCCAACAAAGCACCTTCTCTTTTCTTCTGTGTGTTGGTGCTTTCTTCCTTGCCCTTAGGACACAGCCAGCTAATGCACCCTCTCGATGGTCACAGGCTGAGCTCAGGAACATGACATCCCCTGGGGCAGGCAGACAGGGGGGTGGCTGGCTCTGAATATGCAGGACACCAAATTCCCCAAGGCCAGGACATCCCATGCATGCTCTGGCATAGCTCTTGGAGATGCATCATGCTTGCAGGGAAGCCCTCACCTCCTTGCCCCAGGGAGACAAATGGCCACCCCCTGCCTCCCTGCCCCAGGAGTGGGCTGTGCCACATCCAGCCTTATCCAGGGCATTCCCAACCTATCTGTCTGTGTTTCCTCTGCAGGGTGTTCAAGAAGACCAGCCCCAACAGCAAGGTGAGTCCATGCAGGCCAGAGATGGGACCATGTGCCCCGTCCCTGGGTGTGGGTCAGCCAGAGGTGCAGGCTGTGCTGGGGTCCCTCTGGCATGGCTCTGCCCACAGGATGGGATGCAGGCTGGGTTTCCCTTCCTATTGAAATGTGATTGATTCCTGCCATACCTGCCATGATGCCACCACAGGGCTTGCTTTTCAAAATAGAAACGAAAAAAATCCTGTATGAACTTTAAATGCGATATCTGATCTGACACGCTGACAGCAGGGTTAATGAGCTCCACAGCATAACTAAGGGCTTGAAAATTTTGGCCGGTTCATTGGCAAACGCTAACCTGTTTTGCTCTTTCCTTTCACCACGTGCTGCCTGCAGCTATCCATCTACCTGGGGAAGAGAGACTTTGTGGATCATGTGAGTTCGGTGGAGTCTGTAGGTGAGTGGGGCCATGCTCACCATGGAGGGGGAAGCACAGGCAGTGACCAGCTGGGGCGACTGGTCCCTGGGCTGGTGGCAGCTCACCTCTGCATCCTGCTAGAGTGAGAAGATCAAGGGCAGCTCCAGAAGAGCAAACGTCTCATTTTCCTGCAAATACCCTTACAGAAAAATGGCGATGAAAGGGACAAAGTCCCTTTGCAAAACATCCTGGCCACACTGCTGGTGGAGATGCCGGAGGAGGCATCGCCATCCCCCTGACCAGCAGCTCCCCTCGGTCACCTCCCCAGCTGATGAGCAGATTACTTGAATTTAAAAAGTGCTGTGGTTTTGTGAAGATCCTCCCGGGGAGCTGAGCTCACTGGCCCTTCTTTTGTGTTTGTCTGCAGATGGCATCTGCCTGATTGACCCGGAGTACCTAAAGGACAGAAAAGGTATTAATACAGAAAACCCCATGTTATAAGTGGAGAGGATGGAAACTGGTGCAAAGCTCACCAGCAGCCTGGGACTGTAGTCAGGCTAAAGCTGCGATGGGGCGTCTACAGCTTGTTGTAAGTCAGGGCCACAGCAGCTGACCGGGAGGGGAAGGCTGCCTCTTCCTTCCCACCTCCTCTGCCTGGGGCACTGGCTCTGAAGCTGCCTGTGCCTTGCAGAAAGACATAATGAATCGTGTTAACTCTATACTTAGTGCTTGAGGTCCAGGTCCTGATAAGAGTCATATATCTGCTGAAGAGTTACTGAAATAGGTTTTTTTTTCTTTCCTCTTTATTCAACCCTTTCCTGCCATGCCTTTTCTTTATCTCACCCTTCCCCTAACCCCACTGCCCTCCGTTTCCATCCGGCTTAAGTGTATGTGACGCTGACTTGCGCTTTTCGCTATGGCCGAGACGACCTCGACGTCATTGGGTTGACCTTCAGGAAGGACATCTATGTCCTGACCACCCAGATCTTCCCACCAGTGCCGGACCAGGCACCCAAAACCCTCACTCCTTTGCAGGACAAGCTGATGAAGAAGCTTGGAGAGAATGCCTACCCCTTCACATTCGAGGTAGGGGCTGCTCAGCCCTTCCTGACCACACACCTCCGTGGTGTGCACCAGGGCTCATCTCTGGGCACACTCTTTATTTACTTTTTTCTCTCTTTCCCTGTTCTGCCCAGATTGCCACCAACCTGCCCTGCTCAGTCACCCTCCAGCCGGGACCAGACGATGTGGGAAAGGTGAGCTGCTGTCCCCAACCCATGTCCCCTGGAGCTGTTCCCCCAGTCAGGGGGTTAAGTTGTGGGGTGCCAAAAACAAGAGCTGCTTCTCTTTCATGGGGGATGTGGCCCATGGGGTGAGAGTTGGGAAGGAGGAATGGCTGGAGTTGGGACCAAGATCTCCGGGGCTGCAGTGGAGGAAGGATGGGAATGAACCTAAACCTCAGGCAGCTCTGAGCCCCTCCTGCTTAGTGACTCTATGTGTCCCCTCAGGCCTGTGGCGTGGACTTCGAGGTCAAAGGATTTTGTGCTGAAAATCTGGAGGAGAAAATTCACAAGAGGTATTTGCAGGGGATCCCTTTCCTGCTTCATGGCCCTAAAACCAAACCATATGATCATTTTGGGGTGGCCATCTAAGGGGTTGGGCTGAGGGCCTGCTGTCAGCCTGTGCCATGCTTGGATGGGGTACTTTGCCCAAAAGAGGGGCAGTGATCCCCATGTCAGTGCCCTCCACATCCTAAGAGCAGGCTGCAGCTTGCATCCTTTGTCTAGAGACACTGTGATGTCCCCAAAAGCAGCTGATGTGTCCTCAAAAGACATGTTGACACATCCCTGCCGGGGGCACTGGAGGTGATCGCTTATTGCTGCGCAGGAACTCAGTGCGCCTCATCATCCGCAAGATCCAGTACGCACCTGTAGAGATGGGGCCAGCTCCGAAGGCGGAAACCACCCGGCAATTCATGATGTCTGACAAGCCCCTGCACCTCGAAGCTTCCCTGGATAAGGAGGTCAGTACAGAGGCTGTCTGTGGGCTCATGCCATCACATGCATCCCCAGGGATGGGGACTGGGATACCTGGTCACAGAACTGAGCCTCTTCCCATTGCAGGTCTACTACCACGGAGACCCCATCAATGTAACAGTCAACATCAATAACACCACCAACAAGATTGTGAAAAAAATTAAGATCTCAGTTGAGCAGATCACAGACGTGGTTCTCTACTCACTGGATAAATACATGAAGACTGTGTGCACCGAGGAGATAAAGTAAGTAAAAAGGGGCTGGGGTGGTATGGCAGTGAGGCCAGAGGGAGGAAGAGAAAGGAGGAGGAGGAGAGAATGATGGGGGGAGGAGGTGGGAAAAATGATTTTACGCTACCAGGCAGTGAAAATATCAGGGTTGGAAGAGTAGCTGAGAGGAGCTGAAAGGCTGTGGACACCATGCCCTGCAGAGAAACCTGGTGTCAGCTGGGAAGGTCCCTGGGGGGCAGCTGCACGCCTGCTTCCTCTCCTTGCTTTGCATCTCGGAGGCCAGCCACAGCCTCTGCACCCCTGAGAACAAGCAGGGCTGGAGCAAAGGCAGGGGTTAGAAAAAAGAAGTGGTTGTATAAGGGAACGAAAGGAGGAAACAAGCCCAGGCAGCTGTGTGGGGAGCGCAGGGCAGGGGGGTTTAGGTCTGCCCAGGTGCCTGGTGCTATGCTGAGCACCCCCATCAGGTGCTGAGCACCCACCAGGCTGGTGCTGGTTCTGAGCTATCCTCTCCCACTCCTTCCAGCGAGAACGTGCCAGCCAACTCTACCTTCTCCAAAACGTACTCTGTCACCCCCACACTCTCAGCCAACCGTGAGAAGCGAGGCCTCGCTCTTGATGGCAAGCTCAAGCACGAGGACACCAACCTGGCCTCCACCACCGTGTAAGAGCTGGGTGGGCTCTCCCTGTTCCCCACCACAGCCAGACCCATGCCTTCCCCCAACTCCAACAGCTTCCCACTGCTCAGGATGCTCTGGGCTCCCACCCAGGGTCCCCCACACCTCCGATACCTGAGCCTACACCATCCAGCTGGAAAATGTAGGGAATTTGTGACATGACCACAGCCCCACCTCTCCATTTCATAGGAGAGACACAGCCTCCCAGTCCCAACCATCATCTAAAGCCCTCATACCCCCTGCAGAGCTGCAATGGGTCTCACCTTGGGAGTAAATCCCAGCTCAGGCAGCTCGAGCAGCCTCCAGGGAACTGCTCTGTAGCTTCAGCCAAGTGACCTGCCCTTCCCTCTCTTCTGCTGCCATGTTGTGTTGTCCCCTCCTGCCAAACCACAGTGTACCCCACACAAAATGGGGCACGGTGACAGTGCTGGGACTGCCATGGGGGTAGCAGACAGGGTCTGCGGGCAGCACTGCCTGCCTCACCACTCCACTCTGCCTTTCTCCTAGCCTGAGACCCGGCATGGACAAGGAGGTGCTGGGCATCCTGGTGTCCTACAAAGTGAAGGTCAACCTGGTGGTGTCCCGAGGAGGGTGAGGCTCTGCGGGTGTGGTGGGCAGGGACCGTCCCCTCGGGCTGTGCTGCGGGATCTTGTACTGCTGGGCAGATGATGGAGGGACACGTGCCATGGGCCCCCTCATCCCTGCCGTGCTCCCCCAGGCTGTGGGGCAGCTGGGCACTGGGCTGCTGACTCCAGCCCCATCACCGCTGCCCTTCACCCCTATTATAAATCATCTTCTACCTTATTGTAAAGCGAAGTCTAACACCTCCCCTCCTCTGCCTTGGCTCATTTCTGTCCCTTCTCTCCTGCTGCCACAGCATCCTGGGGGATCTCACTTCCAGGTAAGGGGGGGGCTGCCTGTGGGGCTGAGCATGGTACGGCACTGGGTGGATTTATTGAAAGAAGCGCTTTTCCTTCCAGCGATGTCGGTGTCGAGCTGCCTGTCATCCTGATGCACCCGAAGCCTGCGGACGGTAAGTAGTGCCTGGGATGCTGCCGAAACGCAGGGCAGGAAAAAGCAGTCCCCGTTCAGAGGGGAACTGGTAAAAGCAATGCTGATGCAGCCATCTCTGTGCAAAGGGCCCTGCTCTGCCCAGCAGCCTGGGCTGTGGGACTGGCAGAGCTGCTCCGGCTGTGCTGCAGCCACACTCTGTCCGGGACCAGTGCGGGAGCAGCTCTCCTCCCTGCAGCGCCCTGCCTGCTGCCCATCCCAATGTCTCTCTTTCCAAAAAACACACCTGAGCATTAAAGAGAGGTGTTAGTTGAAATATCCCTTCTGTATTAACCTGCATGTCTGTCTCTCTTACAATCCTCGCCTCCCTGTGCTGTGCTTATCAATGGACTACAGATAAGCCAAGGTAAAGAGATGTTTCCTTATTCCTCTAAGACATAAACCCTACAGATCCATTGCAGATGGATGCAATGCCCCATTCCAGTTTAAGGTTGCATCCTTGGATTAAATCACCCAGGCCTCAAAGCCCTGAGGCCCTGTGTCACAGCAGCACAGGCAGCAGGAGCATTGTCACAGGCTCGGAGGACTCAGATGCTGGGCTCAGCACATGTTCTGCCAATTTTCAGGGCTTATTTTACAACTCCCCTTGCTGCAAACACAGCAGCCTCTCCTGCTGCAAGCCCAGACCTCACCTTGTCCCTCAGAAGCAGACGGCAGTGCCAGACTGTCACCCAGTCACAAGTGCCATCACTGGACTTAGTGTCCCCTATAGCCCTGGTCCCCACACGCCCCACGCTGAGGTCTCTTGGCTGCTGGAAGCAGCAGCGGTCACAGCCCTGTGCCCCCGCACGCTCTCCAGTGCCAAACCCTTCTTTTCTTCCCACCACATGAGCTTATTCCAGCTGAAGCCGCAGCTGGGGTTGCTTCCCTCCGGGAAGCTGCTGCATGCCAAACCCATTCCTGGCAGCCGTGCCTGGCAGCCACAGCCGCCAACCAGCCCTGCAGCTGGCCCTGGCTTGCAAAGCCCCAAAATGCTGTTTTTGTGTCTGGTTACACCCTGCAACGGGACACGAGCACTGGGATTTGGGGCCTGGAAACTCGGGATGCAACTGCAAGGCTGTCACACCAAAACCTATCAGTTTCCCAGCTCAGCAAGGATTTTTAAACTTCTAGAGGAGGAAATCTCTTGGCCTGTCCCCACCATCGCTCTCTGTAGATTTTGCCAAGCTGTTTCACATTCGCAAGATTTTGGAATCTGTGTTGCTGACTCTTTCTTTCCGTTTTCTTCCCCCACTTTTCATTTTGTGGCTCTCTCTTGATGTCATCTACCACTTGCCTTTCGCAAGAAGGTAACTAATCTCTTTGTCTCCACTTTAATTTCTTTTCCTTCCCTTTTTTTCCCTTGACAATGCAAAATACTGTCTTGAAAAATGCCAAAAGTTGCAGGCGAGAGCCCAGCTCCTCGGGTCACGCACACTTGCAGTCGAGCCAGCTATCTGTCTTCGATTCAGGCCATGGCTCACAGTGACCTGACTGTTCCCTGCAGTGTGTGGGGTGACGGGGCCAGGGCGAGCACCACAACTGTCCCCTAGTAGGACCACCGTTTTGGTGTCAGCAGGGATTTCACCCTCTTTGCTGTGGT
Organism: Falco naumanni; assembly: GCF_017639655.2. Taxonomy (NCBI): domain Eukaryota; kingdom Metazoa; phylum Chordata; class Aves; order Falconiformes; family Falconidae; genus Falco; species Falco naumanni. The sequence goes on along the minus strand of NC_054067.1, from coordinate 22,342,640 downwards.
GTATCTAGGGCACCCAGACTGCGGGCTCCCTGTGGCCGCCTTTCCTGGGCTCACCACACTCTGGTCTCCTTTCCAGTGAGGAGGACATCGTCATTGAGGAATTTGCTCGCCAAAAACTCAAGGGGGAGAAAGATGAGGAAGATGAGAAGGAGGAGGCTGACAAAGAGGAAAGCTAACCTGCTGCTGCCTGCTTGCACAGATAGCCAGCGGTCCCACGCGCCCTGGGTTGGGACATAGATGCCCGTAGCACACTCCCCGCTGTACCGCACACGGTGCAGACACCTCAGCCCCCTCCCTGCAGTGCAGTGTATTCCCCTAGGCACACCCTCCTCCCCTGGGTTCCCCGCACCGACTCCAAGCCCTGGTTGCAGTGGCGGGAGCCGCTGCACCTCACCCTGGTACTGCCACGCTGCAAAGCCTGACTGCGTGCAGGACGGTGCTCCCACCTCCTTGCACCCATGGGTGCCAGCGAGGAGACGGGGGCAGGGAGGGTGAGCCGGACCGCGGCTGAGCGCCGTCACCAGCACGTTCGTCGTTCGCCTGCGTTATGCAATACTCTGTGACACCGTTACAAATAAATCCACCCCAGTGGCCCGGTGCAGGCTCCGTGTGGTGGTGCTGGGGCGCGCGGCCGGGGGCAGCACGAAGCGGGCAGCCGGGGCCTCTGCGCCCGGGCAGGCTGCCGCGGGCCTCGGCGGGAGGGTGAGACGCTCCAGAATCCGCCGGTGGCCGCTCCCGGCCGGGCCCCTCCGGTACAGGCCGCCCCCGGCGGACCCCGCCCCAGGTACAGCGGGCCTCTGCCCGCCCCCGGAGGCCGGCCCGGCGCCATGGCAACCGCCCCGGGGTGTGGCGGAGTGACGTGCGGGTGACGGCGGCGGAAGTGACGACGACGCGGCGGGCGGGGCGGCGGCGGTGCCGGTGTGCGCGCGGCGGTGTCTCCTTCTCCTCAGTCACGGCTCCAGCTCGGCCTCCCCGCGCCGCCATGTCCGCCCCCGGCAGCGGCGGCGAGTTCGGGAACCCGCTGAGGAAGTTCAAGCTCGTCTTTCTGGGCGAGCAGAGCGGTGAGCGGGGCGGCGGGGGGCGGCGGGGGGCTGGCCCCGGCCCCGGCCCCGGCCCCGCGCGGGGGGAGGATGAGGAGCCGTCGTGGGCCTTCCCCTGCGGGGGGGCGGCGAGCAGCCGTCAGGGGCCCGGGGGGGCGCTGGGGGGGCGAGGGAGCGCCGAAGGCTCCCGGGGCGGGGGAGGATCCGTTGAGGGCCGTGAGGGTCTGGCGGCGGCGGCGGAACCGTTAAGGGCCTCTTTCCGCCTGAGGGAAGGCGGTAAGAAGCCGTCAGGCCCCCCGCGGGAGGCGGCGGCCGGAGGGAGCCCGCCCGAGGGAGGGGCGGCCCGGCGAGGTCCGGCCTTGGGCTCCAGCCGGCGGGAAGCGCGGGGCTGCTGAGCGGCCCGGTGCCCGTGCCCGCCGCGCAGCCGGCCTGCCTGCCCCCGGGCCGCCCGCCCGCCGCCGTGCGTGGGGAGGCGCGGGGCCGGGCGCGGGGAGCGGCGGCGGCTCGGGGGCTGCCGCTCCGCCCCGTGTGCGGTGTCTCTGGCCGTCGCACCGCGCGTGTGGCGTACAGTGGAGAGAGGAAACAAGCGGCAGGGCGGTGCTGTTGGTGTGGCATGGCTGCTGCCTCCCGTAGCGTCTTTTTGTTTGTTTAACCTGAAGTCGATTCCCTTTTGTACTCCTTCCCTCGTAATATATGGATGAGTTGTATCCTTTCCTTGAAATTATGGTGTTCTTTGTTGTATTACTCTTTAGATCTCTTACCGCTTACCTTGCGTCAGACCCCAGAACTGTAGGTCTTAGAGGAATCTCTAGAATGTATTCAATTCCCCTGCCTTACCAAGGCAGGATCGACTTTACTGCTGATAAACATTTGTCTAACCTGTTTTTAACCCTCTCCAATATTCTCAATTCCACAACATTTCCAGGCAGTTTATTCCTTTTCCCTCTTCTTTTTCATCCATGTCCTTTGAATTTTTCATGGTTTCTTCCAGCTTCCCGAGAGAGAATCAGAAATCGTACCCATGGTTCCCATTTCTTGTCATTTCTGCACTTTGTCTCTTGATAATATTTGGAGATGTAAATGTAAAGTTTTTAAGCAAGCTACCAAAGTTTACTCTGTATCTAAAATCTTGTTATCAAGAAAGGATGTTAAGCCCTGAATGTTGCTTTTCTATCCAGCCAGAGGTGGCTAAACAGCGTTCAGGACATCACTCTGTCTTGGTTTGATGTTTATGCTTGCAAGTCCTAGACCTGGTGATTACATAAGTAGCAAAATATGAGTAACAAAGCAGATTTACTGCTTGCTTGAAGCAAAGACATTATTTTTTTGTCATATGCATCACAACATACCTAATTTGAGGACCAAGTTATCATCATGTTTAATTTTATTTACTGAGATTGATTTGGCTGAACATGCTTCTGTCATTTTGTAAATTAATTTCTTAGCTGGTTATTTTTCAGGAGTAGCCTTAGATTGGCAGCTGCATTCTGATCAGTATTACCAGTGTGTGGCTTCCAAAGCAGTGGTTATTTTTTCCCACTGCTGCTTGAAAGTAACTTTTCTCTTCTTTTGTAGTTGGGAAGACCTCTCTGATCACCAGGTTTATGTATGACAGTTTTGACAATACTTACCAGGTATGTGGTAGTCTCTTTTTTTTTTTTTAATAGATATGTAGTATCTATTAATAATCTATATTATTAATAGATATATAGGGTAAATCTATTCCTTGCTATAAAATTGTATGCCTGTGGGAACTGTTAGGGCCAAGCGCATTTTTCCATGAAATGTCATTTCAATATCATGTAAGGTTGTAATGTGCCTTGAAATGGAGATGAGACTTCATGATTAAGCCCAAGCATCTAGTATGGTGTCAGGAAATACAGTGTACAAAAAAGTGAGGTTTAGATCCTGTCTGAATATGTGAGATGCCTTGAGGAAAAAAGGGAGAAATACTGGTTTATGGGGTTGGCTAATGGAGAAGATGATGGATATGGAAGTCTCAGGAAGCAGTTAGAGTGAGTAAGGTATGAACGTTGTTTCTCTAGCATCTTTAGAGGTTTTCCATTTAAGTAGGAATAGTTGAGTCCAGAGAGATAGGTCTGCAAGAAGTCAGCATGGTATATTCTTTCTTTGAGTTTTTTTAATTATTACTGCTTGGTTTTTTTTTTTTTTACTAGAAGGCTATAGATGGAAAAGGCTAGGGAAGTTCTGGCAGGGAAGGAGCAGAGTAGGGATGAAGAGGCTGCAGGTGAAAAGCTGAAGATATGTAAGAGGCCTGAAGATTTCGGGAAGGGTTAGTCCTATAAAAAGCACTTAGCAGTATTTCAAGAGAATACCAAATACCTTTAAAGAAGATGAGACTAGGGTGTTTTCTTTTACTCCAGGCCAGAAAGAGTTGCTGGTTTAGACTGGGATAGTTTTAAGTTGGAAAAGGAAGAGAAGATTTTTTTTCCTTGAGGACTAGTCTTTCACTGGAACTGGATCCTCTGGTGCTTTCTGTTTATTTTCCTGACTTTTGTAAGGTGCTTTCGTAGATTTATCTGCTTATAATAGTTGTTATAAACTGTCTCCTGGCTGCAGAAAATTGGACTCCCAGAAATAAGTACTTGATACAGAAATTGACTGTTGTGGTCTCATCTGCTTTGGAATGGTTTGCGTTCTGATGGAGGCCTTCCACAACACATTGTGCACCCTTGTTAATACTGGAGATAATCTGTCTAAAATACTAAAATTTGTTATATCTGTAACCTGTCTTCTGGTTAGGGCTAGGACATCTGCTTGATTTAAGTGCCTGGGAGCACATCTAACTTAGTAAATGACTTTAAATGTCTTTATCGGAATTGCTGTACAGCAATGGAAGCGTGAATGGAAGGAGACCTACAGGAAGAACTGCTTGGGAAATGAATGTCACTGGAAAGGAAGCACGTTCTGCAATGGAAAGATCCAAATAAACAGTGCTTTTTAGCTTTCAGTGCAGTTGCCCGCAGTTTATATATGTAATTTGCTCTACCTTTTGATTATTTCTAATAAGATAATTCTTACCAGACTGAATTGTGGTAGACCAGAAGGGGATGCCTGTTCAGATATGATCTTTGTTAAGATGCATGAATGTCAGGCTGAAATTGAGACTTGGAGGTTCTTGTGCAGTTGGGAAGTGTTGGAAGAATGATGTGAAATGAAAATGGTGCAGATACCCAGATTGCTTTGTTTTTATCAATTATATTGAAGGCAGATGACTTCAGCAGCTAAATTGTAAGTTTGTGAACATTTCTGGAAGTTTGTGTAGAAAGATCTGATGTGCAGATGCTGGAAGGCCAAGTTGCAGTTACTAATGCTTTTCTTCTTTTCAGGCAACCATTGGAATTGATTTCCTGTCAAAAACAATGTATCTTGAAGATCGCACGGTAAGTGAGGCATCTGTGTGATAGCATGGCAACTGCAGTCACGGGAGCAGCAGTTGCTGTGCGTGCTGTTTCACCTGGCCATTCCTCCAATGGTTGCTGAAATCCCACAGCAGCTTTCAGAGGGACAGCCTTTGTTGAATCAAATTGCTGACCCACTCTCCTGTTTCAGATCTTGTTAATATCTGCTATCTCTAGAATGAAGTCAAAATCTGTCATGCAAAACTGGGGCAAGCTAATGTCCATATACTGGGGAATGGGCTGTCTGTTATGTGTACCGTAGGCATCGTTTGCTCCCAGAATTTGAGCTGTGCCTCTGAGATTGTTAGTATAAATAGGTCTAAGCAGATGCTGGGCAGTTCAAAGTCTTCAAGTCATTCATGGTTACCAGTGGTGGCGAAGTTCCTCCTCCTTGCAGAAAGGCTCCTTTTGTAACACATTTCTGATGCACTGTTAATAAAGCAGTTTTAGATTTAGCTTGCATGACACTACCTTTTGCATAAAGAGATCCGTCGCATCCCTCTCCTGTCTTCCAGTATTTATCTTTTCACTAGTTCAGGTTTTGCTAGTTTTACTACTGGCTGGAAGTATGAAACTGTTGCAGGGAGGAAGGGGCCAGTGGTGTGGTGGAAGTAGTTTATGTTGCTTTGGGGTTGTTGTTTCTGAAGAAGTCTCATGCCAGTGCATGTGGTGAGTTTCATGGGTGCTTCTCTGCCATCTTAGCAGTGATTTGCTGTTAGAAAAGACCTTGCACAATCTTTGAGAGAAACTACTTTGGTAACATTCTTGAATGGTAGTGGCAGTGGCAGAGGAAGACAAAGATTCTGGGAATGCTGCTTGGCACCTGTGGAAGCAAGTTGGAATGCCTGTATGCTGTTTTCAGCAGTGTAGTCTTATTTCTTGTGGTTGTGTAGGTTAGGTCCCTCAACCGCTAGCCACTATCCAGAAAATACCATTTTCTTTGCCATGTTGGATATACTGTTAGCTTTCCTGGTTATATAAGTGGTCCACAGAGCCCATAAAGCTTGTTTAAATAACAGAGAGGTGTTGAATGCAGATAAGAGGAGGGAGAAATACAAGCACACAAGCTCAGAGAATTCAGACATTGAAATAACTTCTTATATGTGGCTAATGCTGTGTTTTGCAATAGGCTTTGACTGCTGGGCTTGAAATGAAGATTGCTAAGCCTCTGACTGCAGCATATGCCTTGGCGTATTTGATATGTCCTTACACCAAATGATAAATCCTGAAATTATACCTATGCTGGATCACTCGGCTCTAAATATGGCCTGGGTAGCATGTACTAGCCAACAGAATGGACAAATACACATGGAGTGTGTTTCTTCAAAACAATCTCCAGTAGCCTCCCACAGAAGGCAACAGTCAGTGTGTCATTTCCAGCACGTTGCAGGTGCTTTGGGACCTGTGGCATTAAGTGAACTGGGGCCACGAGAAGCCCTGTCCTCGATCCTGGCTGTCACGCTGCCAGTTCCATGTTACAGCTACAACCGCATTCTTGAGGGACGTAGTAGTAGTCTTTTCTTTTCTGTGTCTCAATATCCTCACAGACTTGTTGGATTTATGCATGAGATAAGCCAGTCAAGGGTGTTTGCTGTTCCGGCTTGTACCCTGCTACTATGCTTCACCGGGTCTGGCTTTCCAGTGGGTTCATCAGTAGCTGGGTGGTGCACTCCTCATGGTTAGGAGTCACTGCATCTCACTGTAGGTTGCAGTCTGCTTGTGAGGCCATTATAGCCAGAGTCCTTACATGGCAGGATGCCCTCAGGTATGTATGCTTCTTTCCCTTGTCAGCAGATGGTGTGAGAAGGTATTTTCTAGGGATATCTTGGTCTTACGATGAAATGGAACGATATATGTGTGAGTTGTTAATGGGTCTGCAGAGGGAGGGAAGTTTCTCAGATGTGCTGGGCTGAGGTTGCTGTGCGAATGTGTTCAGAAGTGTCGTTGGCTCTTTTCACATTTCTGTTCCATTTTAACTTTCCTTTTGTTGCATTATTTTTGCCTTGCAATTTTTTTTTAATTATTATTTTTATTTCACTTGAGTTTTGGTTTTGTTTTTCATTTTCCTGCTCTTCCCCCTCCTTCTTCCCCTACACTTTTCCATTTCCCAGATCAGGCTGCAGCTGTGGGATACAGCCGGCCAGGAGAGGTTCCGCAGCCTCATTCCCAGCTACATCCGTGACTCTGCTGTGGCTGTCATTGTCTTTGACATTACAAGTAGGTATTGAGCCGGAGTGTCTGCAGGGACCTTGCTTTTAACATGTACCTTTTATGCGTTGGAAGTAGTGGTGTTATCTGAAAAGAGTTAAGATAGACCATTGGCCCCAGTTTCATGGGCTCAGGGGGACATAGCTGAGCATCTTCCCCCACAACCAGTGGTAACTCCATCCCGTAGTACAGAAATTGGGAAACTGGAAAACTCTGGTCTGCTCAAAGCAAAAATGATAAAATGACATAGAGGATTGGCAGGTAGGTGAATAGGGATTGTGACTTCTCGTTTGTCTGCTGGTTGGAATGAAAGGTGGTTGGTAGTCTTTGGAAAGCTGTGTACCTTTTCTGATTTGGGTTTCAGTTTTTTTTAAACCTCAATTATTTATTTTTTTTCCTTTCTGGATAACTTGAGAGGTAATACAAGTAACAGCTTCAGATGCCAAAGCAAAAGAACACTGTCAGAGTAGGTAAAACAGTACAACACCCATTTAAATAAAAGATATGTAGCAACTTAAGAGGATTCAAGACTCCCATTTCTTTGAAGAAGAGCGCTGGCGATTCATATGTGTAACGAGAGCTTTTGAAAGAGAACAGATGTAACTACCATAGTTTATAAAGAGTAAACAAGCGTAGAGGGAAATTCCCTATAACTTTTAGTGTGAATATTTTAAGTATAAGATACAAAGATATTAATTCATTAGAACCCATTCCAGTTGATCTGGCTCTTTTGGTTAAGCTACAGTATTAGCATAAATATCTAGACAGGATTTATACCAGTGAGCCAACACCATGTCTAAGGAAAGAACGCAGCGCAGATGAAAAATCTCTGGCCCGTGTTTATTCTGTCACAAACTCTACGGCTTTATGGGCCAGGGATTTGTTTTGCTTGGGTTAACTGAAGTGCTTAACAAATAATAGACTTCTGTTATGATTTATCTTGCATATTGAGGGCAGATAATCATGTGGCCTTTCTCCCAGTCCTGTAGCTTAAGTAGTTGACTTTGGGAGGATTGCTGGTTTGATGTAAACTAATGTAGAACTGAAGTGATCTGTTTGAGGTGTGCTGAGATGTGCACGTGGTAACTTATGCTGGGAACTCGTCTAGGTTAGGCAGGCTGCATAGGCTGGCATCTTCTCTCCCCACTGTTATGACAGTACAGTACAGAATGCTGTTTATCCAGGCAGGTGGAAAAATCTTGCCAGTCTAGGCAGTTCTGAACAGCTTCCACACACGTCAAATATAATTAAGTGAAAGCTGATCTCATCATACTTTGTTAATGGTCCAATCTTTTCAGATAATTTCATTTTTTCTTTTTTACTGCTCATTGTTCTGTTCTTAGTGATTGAGAGGCTTTTAGTTTTCTTGTGTTAATGAAGGAACATGCTTGTGTACTTCTGGGGGCATCGTGATGGTGAGCACTAGTGCATTTAAAAAAAAAAACAGTTTCCTTTATCACTCTGAAGAGCTGTATGTTGTCTTTTGTGGTGGGAACCTCAAATAGTCTCCTGTAAGTTAATCCTGGTCATGGTAGTGTAAAATAGGGATAGTCCCACAGGGTATACTTAAGTGCCAGCCAAGATACTTTTAACTTGTAGAGAAAAACTGTTAGCTAGCATGTGGGGAGCTGAGAAGAAAAATGAGAAATTGCTTAGTTACTGTTAATCTGCTGGGCATCTTGAAATGCAAGTAGCCTGTGGAGACATCCGTGGTGAAAGTCCATACTGCAACTTGGGCCCCTTTGTGAACAAGTTGCCTTGTTTCTGAGAGAGGCTGGGTTAATTCTTGGTTGAGGAGCTTTCATCTTTCCGTACTGGTAGGGTCATCAGCACACTGTTATGTTTGAGTGGTTTATATTTTCTCTTCTCCTCCAAAATGGGTGCACACAAATTTTGACTTGTAGAAACAAGAAGCCACAGAAATACTGCAGCTCACTTTCTCAGGTCGCTTCAGGGGTGCCTGCATGTACTTGCATATTAGCTGAAGGCCTTCCCTCAAACAGCACTACCCTTCACTACAACAAGATTACTGGGACCAGTTCTTCCCTGGTTCTGTGGTACTTCCTCTGGTTGCTTCTTTGTGAGTCTGAAGTTTGGAGTGTTTAAATCATCAGTTTGGTAAACTTCCTGGGTGAATAGTCTGGTGTAGCAGCAATGTTTCGGGGACTCTGTGGGAGCTTGTTGTGAAGTCCAGAAACAAGAGCCAGGAGCTGTCATTATCAATCTGATCTTTCAGCACTGATGTAATATTGTCCAGGTGCTTGGAGATAGTCACCCTGAGTTTCCTGGGGTAGTAGAGCCCTGACTTTTGCTACTGTAATCAAGGCTGCCTTCAAAACAAAGCATGAGCTATAAGCCCTAATCTTCCTGAAGCCGCAGTTCATCAGATCTACATATCCTGATGTAGATAGGATGTTGTTTTGAATCTGCTAGTAGCAAAACACTTTTCAGGCATGTGCTCTGTCCAGCTTGTATTTCTTTTCTAAGCAAGCCAATTATTGGTCCTTCTGTAACTGCTTTCTCCCGTGTAGCCAGTCTCCTGCAAGCTGCCTTATTAACTACAGTTCTGTGCATAAACAGCTGCTCTCCCTCATTGGTGAATAAGTGGCTTTGTGAGCACATTTAACCAAGTCATGCAATTAAGCTGGGAACCAGTATCTGCCCTCCTGTGAAACTCATGCCTGTTGAGAATGCCAACAGCAATCGTGTTTTCTGGCAGTGAGTGCTACTTGTACCGCTCACAGTGTGGAGTAATGACTGGGAAGGAAATGTTATCACTCCCAGTTGTGAAAAGCTGCTGTTCAGCATTCAGTGTGGTAGTTGGGCATGTTTTGACTATTGTTGTTTCAAACAGGCAGGTCCCAGACCTTAGAGCTGCTGTGTACGATAGGTCAATTTGTGTTTGGGCATAGTTCTGGAGATCAAACTGTGCCTCTCATAGCATTTGTGCTTGTATCTGACTCTTGTGCTTATCTGAGATGGTGAGCCCTGTGCCATTTGTGTCTTGTGAAGCTTGCGGTGTGTAACACCTGCTTTTGTTTCAGCTGGAACAGAGGTTGTTGATTGCCTTAATCTTGCCTGAAGATCCTCATTGCTATCTTCTGGATGCTTGATGCTGAAGAATAGATGCTATTTTACTACATGGCTGGGGGAATTGCATGTCTGTCATGTGGGAATTGCCCAAGAAAGCTGTGATTTGAGATGCTCTATGCTAGGAGTCCTGTCATGACCCCATACATAATCCTGGGTAGAGCAGGAAAACCAGCTCTGTATTGTTAGGCACTGCTATCAGCAGTGAGGTAGCAGTCATAACCTAGGACTCTTTGGGAATAACAGAATCTCTAGATGAGCAAAGGAAGTAATTAAAAGCACGTTGTCTACAAACAGTCAAAAAAGCAAACTTCTGTGGTGTTTGGATATTTGGGGTAAGATTACAAGGTCAGCTTCTCAGACTGAGCTGCATACAGTTGATTGTAGAAATGGCCTTTTCTCTAAAGGACAGTTTCCTCCTTTCTTTTCTCTCTTGCTCTCTTTCTCTCTCTTTCTCTGTGCTCTCCCTGGCCTGGTACCAGCAGGTTCGGCTGCAGCTTTGGGACACAGCAGGCCAGGAGCGGTTCCGCAGTCTCATTCCCAGCTACATCCGCGACTCCACTATTGCTGTGGTAGTCTATGACATTACAAGTGAGTGATACTTTGATGTCTCATTATTTGAAATACTACATGTAAGCAGAACTAATAAGTTACAACCAGAAGTTCTGCAAAAAGATGATTACCATTAGAAATGTTTTTTCCCCCTCCCTGTTTTTCTGAGCAGAAAACAATTTATGGGTCATTTATATGTGGTGTGGTGAGATCTGGAGAAGCACCTGAGTACAGGCATAGCATTCTCCCTCTCTAAAAAGTTTTATCCTCAGCACTCCTATTTGATTCTTCTTTACAGACTTGAATTCTTTCCAGCAAACCTCCAAGTGGATTGATGATGTGCGGACGGAGAGAGGAAGTGATGTCATCATCATGTTGGTGGGGAACAAAACTGACCTGGCAGACAAGAGGTAATGGAGGGGAGCTGCCCTGTAAAAGCAAGGAACTGGCTGACTGGTCTGTCTTCAAAACAATTGTTGATTTTAAATGAAACATAAATGGCTTGTCATTAAGTTTAGTTTTCTGGTTTCAGCAAATGAAAGTTATTCCCTTTCGGTTAAAACAAACCCACCTGAAAAACCCCTCCTTTTATCCCTTTACCACATTTCGTGATTTTTCTTTTCATGTTGAGATAAAGCCAGAAGGATGTCTTGGAAAAGTAAGGAAATCTACTGTAATCCTATTTACATCATTCTACATGTGCAACTGTTAAGTTCATAGTACAGTTTCTTGTTACAAGATGAAGCATGAGCTTTTTACAGTAACAGTCTAAAAGGTTTCCTTCTGAGAATCAGTTTCATGTCGTAACACAAACTGAGATGTTGTGGATATGTGAGAGGAAACTAGATTAGCAAAAGTGGGCTTCCCCAAGAGATGTAAAAAGTTAATTAGACTCTTAAAATCATGTGGACAATGTACTGCACAAAAATGTCATGAAGTATTTTCCTGCTAAAACTCTTAATCCTACAATGCCACTTCAACCAACATAACCAATGTAATGGCTTCTTAGACCACAGGCTTGTGCTTTTGCGTTTCTGTTTCAGATTCTTCTCTTGATTGTTGATTTAGCAAAAATTTTGTTTGTTTTCAGAGATTTATCATTCTTTATGAAGTCATCAGAAATTGTAGATAAGGAAAGATTTTTATTTTAATGGTTAGTTTCAGTAGTAGTTGGCAAAGGGAAGATAGAGTAAGCCATGCAGTTCCTTACAGTCCAAACAGTTTAAGCTGAAACATCTTCACATACACAAAGTACTCTAAAATGTGTGGTTTGTATGTCATGGGACATACAAAGTATTGAAATGATGAGGAATTACCTGATGCAAAACAAAGCATCTTAAAAAGACAGAAGTAGAAAACGCCTGGATTGCACAGCAAAATGAGGTCTTACAAAATCAAACCCTTATACTTCGGTTGTTCATGAGACGCTTCTGATCTGATAACAGATTGAAAGGCCTTACAGGTGGAACATTAATGTTTTCTCAGGAAAATCTGGCATTATTGTCTGAACTGCCTGTTTACTGTTTCTTGGGATGATGGCCCAAATAGGGATCTCACTGTTTCACTGTTGGATGCTACCACATTTTAAATTCTAAGCCTTGCATTACTCAGTCCTGCAGTGTACATATTGCTGCAGAATGTATTGTGATGTGAGTTTTCCCTTGTGGTTTTAGTGTTGTCCAAATGCTTGTACAAGACAATACCCAGCATCCTTGGCTGCACAAAATGGTGTCAGCAGATGCTTTCTGCCCTTTGTCCCTTAAAAGTCATGCTGTTAGGTTTTTGTTTGCCATGCCTAGTAGGAAAAGCACAGACTATTCTAATACTTGCTAGTGGCTTGAGTCAGTGGGGAAAAGGATAAAGTTAGGCTCCAGCTGGGCACTGTATGGGCTTTGTACTGATGGTTCTTAGAGAAGTGTGTTCTCTGTCCTCCATGCAGACCACCTTAGGCTTGACAACTGTTGGCTTTTCCCACTTCCAGTGGGAGGCCATTCTAAGTGTCCTGTGCCTTGCACTTTGGAATTATTGGTGAAGCTTGGTGCTCAGAGCTTCAGAAATACGATAAAAATGTGTGTAGCTGATTTGGATTAAGAACTGCTGGTGGCAAGACCTCGATTAGTCTAGTCTCAAATCAGCTTACAAAAGCAGCAGAGCAAAATCCAAGGTGGTGTATTGTAGTCAGTTCTGGATGTTGACAACTTAGTATCTCTTATGCCCTCCTGGGAGCTAGAAGTAACTGCAGCTCCCTAACTGAATAACCTGGCATTTAGATTGGAGGCCTTCTAATTTCTATCAAAATCCAGTTTTATCTGGAACTGGAAAACCCAAGGGGATAATTACAGCCTTGGACAATTTCCTGATAGTACTTAAGTGAAGTGGAGTGCGTGCACAGGACAGCTGATGCAGCACTGCCATAAGAATTAAAAATACCTGAAAATTGTTTGAAACATAGCTACGTTTGAAGTTCATATAGTGCTAGAAGTTCTTATTTTAGAAGTTTAATGTGACAGTAGTCCTGGTCTAGGTTAGAATGTGGAATTATGGTGTATATCCAACTTCCAGGAGAAGAAGCTGCCTTGCCTTTCTTTTAAAAGGAGGTTAGATTTGTGTTAGGCTGAAATACTGGTCCTTTTAAGGCTGGACAAAGCCACAGTATCAGTCTGAGCTTGGTCATGTTTTGCAAAATGGAATACAGTGTATTGGAAGCCATTCGTTCTATGGTAAAAACCAAGTGATGATGCAAGTTAAGTTCTGAGGCCAAAAAGCTGAACTAAAAATAACACTGTTCTTATCTGGTACAGCCTGTTAAATTTTTCTTCCCTGTTAATGTTGCTTCACTTAGTGGCTATTTTTTCCGTGCAGTTTTCATTTTGGTTTTGGAGTATTTTTCTTTGTTTAGGTTTTTCTTTTCTGTGATTTGTTCTCATTGCTGTAGACAGGTTTCTATAGAGGAGGGTGAGAGAAAAGCCCAAGAACTGAATATGGTGTATATTGAAACCAGTGCTAAAGCAGGATATAATGTGAAACAGGTATGTACAGGGTATTGATCAGAGATGCAATTGCAGGTGCTCGCTCGCAGGCAGCAGCCTAGCACTTGCTGTTGCAGTGTACTTGCTGCTGGAGCCTTTCTGAAGTCTCTCTGTAACCTCATGGAATTCTCTTCTGTTGACTTTTGGGAAACTGCTTTTTGTATCAGGTGCAGTGTATGGGGGTTCTTCCTTCCTTTGAGGATGCTATGAATGAGGTGAAATATCCTGCACAAACTTCATCCTGTGCTGACCATCCATTACTAACAGTCAAAGTCCAGGCATTCCCTGAGTATCTTACCTGAGGTTGTTTCATTCAAAGCTGGAGGACCTGGGAGTCTTAAAGACTTGGAGGTCCTGAGGACACCACTGATGGACTGAGCGCTCTTGGAAGGGGTGGTGAAGCAGCTCTCCAGTGAAAAGCATCTTGGTCACAGACATCTCTTAATGCTTCCTGTCTGTTCTTCCTTTCTGTCTTTGTGCTTCTGTTTGCGTCTTCATCCAGGCAAATCACTACAGAAGAAGGTGAACAGAGAGCCAAAGAGCTGAATGTGATGTTTATTGAGACCAGTGCAAAGACTGGATACAATGTGAAACAGGTAGATGAATGTTCTATTCTAAAGCCAGGAAATCTGTACTTTACTGCTCTGTATGTGTATGCTCTGCTTGGGGGTTGTGTTCTGTCAGGTATTTACTTGTATTGTTTAACGTCAGCCCCTGAAATGCCTTTTGCCCAATGATTACTGCTGCTGCTGCTTTATCTGGAGGAAGCTCCTTCCCTGTCGAGTCAGTGCTTCCCTGTTAAATTAAGCAAACTTAAATTGAAAGAAAGGAGAACCTAAAACTAGAATGTGCTGATGGATAGGAGTGGCACTATTTTGTGCAGCCAGCCAAACCCAGTTCTGTGCATTCCCTTTGCTTTTGTTAACAGTTAATGCACTGTTTTCTAAAATCAGTGTTGGCATTGGCTGGGATAATTGCTTATGATGCTGGTGCGCTAGAGTAGAAAGAAGTTCCTGCTTCTGTTGCAAGCCACAGAGGAAAATCTTGGAATAGTTGAGGTTGGAAGGGCTCTCTGGAGATCTAGTCCAACCTTCATGCTCAGAGCAGGCTGCCCAGAACTGACTCCAGCTGAGTTTTGAGTATCTCGAAGGATAGAGGCTCCATCTCTGCAGGCAACTGTTGCAGTGTTTGACTATCTGTACAATAATAATAATTTAAAAAAAGTTAAACTTTTTTTCTTATGTTTAAGCAGAATTTCTTGTGTTTCAGTTTGTGCCCATTGCCTCTTGGCTATAAGCTTGTGAATGCACTCTTTGCTAGTTCAGGAATCATTCTGAAGTGTGGCAAAACTTGGGGAGTAAGGCAGCTGTAAAGTCCAGGGGTCTGCAAGGAGCATAAGTACTGCTGGTGGCAGCTGGGAAACATACTTACCAGCTTGCTGCACACCAGCTGGTTAGGAGAACCTCACATGGGATTAGGAGACTTCGGTTTTGTTTCTTTTGGCTATTCTGGATTGAATCCACTTTAGTCTTTGGTTCTAACTTACTATTGCTTTATTTGCCTAGCGGGTGTTTGCAGTGAGAACTTAAGTGACTAAAGAGATGCTAACGGCAGCACCTTGCTGGAACCTCGGTGGCTCGATTTTTCAAATAATGCAGTTTGGAGGGGTGGATGAGAAGCCCCTACCAAGCTACTGTGAGAAAAATGATCATTAGGACATCTTTCCTCTAGTTCTTTATGCAGCACGTTTCACCAGACTGATTAGCAGTGTCTGAATTGTGTTAGCTGCTGCATTGATGTCAGCAGGAGGAGCTCTAAGCATTGACTTGGAAATCTTTGCAAAACTATTTTCTGGTTTTTATGGGGATATGATAGTCCTTCCTAGCTCTAGCGTGTCCTTAATAGCTTAAATGCAGCTCACTGTTTCTGAGCTGTTCTGCTCAGAAATAGCTGTTTTGCAGCAGAATTGAACCAAAAGGATGGGCTGTAAAACCTCAGTCATTCCATAGGCTTCTTAAACCATCTGCCTCTTGCAAGGTCACTCATCAGAAGTCCTGAGTTGTGCGCTGTAATGGTGCTGTGTGCAAAAGCAGTTGAGGCTGGAAATAGTAAATGGCATGCTTAGTGCAGGAGGGGAACTGTTCTGTGTGTCCCTGGAAGAACTGTTGGTAATTAATTCTATGTTGTGTTCAAGCAGAAAAAGGTAAAATAAACCTGCCTGTTTGATAGGCACTGAATAATAATTTAATAAAACTTGTTAGATTTCATAGATAAAATTCTCATGGCATTTGTCAATCTTTGCTTGCTAAAGTACCTACATTACAAGTTTGTACAGTTCTGTAAGGCAGTGGGGTTTTTAACGTGTATTTTTTTTCTGACAAGCCTTCAGCTTTCCTATTGCTGTTTTTCAGCTTTTCCGTCGTGTGGCTGCTGCCTTACCCGGGATGGACAGCACACCAGAGAAGAGCAAAGAAGACAGTATCCTTGCTTTCTCATCAGTAACTTTTCCTGTTCTCATAGAATTTGGCAACTGTCTTTTGTTAGGTTGGGCTTACTGACTTTTTGGCACATTGTGGGGAGGGGCCTTACTGGGTTTTTGCAGAGAGGTGTCTGAAACCGCCAGTATAGTGTAGTGCTTAGCTGTGGACGTAAATTGATGACCCTGCTTGTGGTCTATATATAAACATACACAACTACTTATAATGGCAAGCACAAATTTTGCTTTTTCCACTTAACCTTAGGATAAAATGTGCACAGTTTTAAAATACTGTTGATGTTTTCCTCTTTTTGCACAGAGCTGTCTTCTGTGCAGACCTAGCCGATTGGGCTCTGTTCTCTAAAAGGTCGTGACATACCAAGTCTGCTGGTTTGCAGTTAATTCTGTTCAGGCATGATATGGTTTGCTCTGCTAAAACACCTGCCCTTAGCAAGAAGGGACAGCTAACAACCTTCTCAGATACTGATCCCTTTCTCTGTTCTTTCCTTCTTGTTTTTCCTTGAATTGGGTGATTGCCTTAACTTGTCTGCTGCAGTGATTGACATCAAACTAGAGAAACCTCCTGAGCAGCCAGTAACGGAGAGCGGGTGCTCCTGCTAACAGGCCTGTTCTGTAGCAGCACATTCCCCAACCGGCCAGTCTCACTGAAGAACATCACCGCGCATTGGCTAGGCAACCCTACTTTGTGGGCTGAAAAACCAATCTACTAAGCGAGCGAACTCCCTGTTTACTGGTGGGGAGCAGCCCCGGCCGCCCCTGTTACTGCATGGTATGAGCCCTGAGTGCAGAATGAGTGTCCTGTCTTTTATTTTATTTTTTTATGTTGTTGCACTTTGGCACTGTGGTGCCCTTTACACTCTCTCTCTTCCTCTCCTCCTCCCCCTCTTCCCCACCTCGAGCCTGTCTGCTCAGATGTATCTTGTGAATGCAATGGAAAAGCCACAAAGTTAGGGAAGACAAAAATAAAGCTTGGGTTGGGCTTTCCACCTTCCTTACTGCCTTGCATCCTAACTAGTTCCCTGTCCACTCCAGCCCTGTCTTTGTCCTGCATCCCGACTTCCTCTCTTGAAAGGCTGCTCCTTTTAAACCAGTCAGTTTGACTTGGCCTTGCCTTTTTGGACAATACAGGTTATCTGTTTCTAGGCTTTTGCTTCCTGCAGGGCACACACAATAATAGCTCCTTAGTTTCCCCTTTCTGTGGATAATCTTGGCTAACTCATTGCTCACGACTTCTGAGTTTTGCCCCTCGTGTTATACACAGCACTGGAAACCCCCAGACTCTTGATAGCTTTGGCCTTGTTGCTCCCGTTTGTGTAGCAGAGACATCCCACAGACTGCTCTCCTCAGTTGGAATATCTTCCCATCCAGAGGATGCTGGCGCTCGGTGAGTGTTGGGTGTCAGATGTGGGGAAGGAAGAGGGTACAGAGGCTTTGCAGCTTGAGGCTGGGTGGGGAGAGTTTCTCAGGGTGGTTTGTAGAGACCTGGGACCTGTCTGTCAACAGAGAAAGCAAACAGTTGCTCAAAATCCATCACTACAGGGCAGCAGCTGCCCTGGGAGTCACAGATGCTGTTCAGGCTCCTTTCGTAGTCTCTGTTCTCCTGTTCCTCATCATGTAGACTGGGAGCTTCTTCACGTGGAGCAGGAGAGCTACAGCAGAGCGAAGGGCAGCGATAGCTGTTCTACTCCCATACCTAGGTTGCTGCTTGGTGAAAGCATACATAGCTGCTTCTGCCTTTGTAGTAGACTTCTGGAGGATGGGGCTAGTAGCATTCTCATTTTTGGGGTAGTTTGAAGCTGCAGCACGGCCAAAGCTGAGATGAGCAGTGGCAGGGATTTATTGTCAGACCTGGGGAGAGGAATGGAGGATTGTATGCTGCTGAAGCGAATTTTGGTGTCACTTCTCGACCTTGGAGGTTGGGAAACACCTCTTCTTTCCCCTGCCCCTGGTTTCTAATTATGTTAATAGAGCTTTTCAGAGACTTTTGACTGGGGTTTTTTTTCATCCATCTGTCCCAACCAGAAGTCGTTAGGTTTGTCTGTTGACAGAGAGGAGGATAAAACAGTCAGATAATGGTAAGCCATTCGCTGTTTTTTTCATCTCCTGGCCTGTGTCATGCTGACAGGGAGGATGCTAGTAGGCAGGAGAGTGACTGACCACAGTGTGATGGGTGGGGACAGCAGCATTCAGTCATTAGTGACACTCCCCTAGCAGGATGTCCGTTGGTCACTGACACAGCCTGCATGCTTCAGAAGCCTGTGGGCTGTCATGGGAGGGGAAGGGGCAGCCTTGGACTGGAGCTGGCAGTCCCCACGTTGGCTTGCAAGTCACCTCTCTGCTGGTGACTGACATTCTGTTCCCCAGAGCCCTGTCCCTTCCCCTCCGGGTGAGCTGGCCTGCAGGAGGAAGCTGGGATGTGGTTTCCCATTCTACTCTGGAGTGTCCTTCCCCCCTTTACACACAGTCCCAGCTGGCAGAGCCAGGTCCCACTCGGCCCCCTCCTCTGTACATACCCCTGTTGTGTGGGAATTGCTGATGTTTGTCGGTGTGTCCGTGTCTGCCGTAGAACAGGTTTTGCTGTCCCCTTCTCACAGGCAGGTGTGTGCTGCTCTGCTGTCGTGTTGTTGAGTCACGGACCAGGGGGGAGGGAGGGGGGAGACCCTAAGTAATGGGGCAGGTAATTAGTGAAATGAAATAGTTCACTTCCCACTGTCTTCTCTATGGATGTGTATAATATTGAGTGTGTGTCTGGCCCTGCTGTCTCCTAGCTGTTAGCCGAGTAAGTGTGACTATTAATATGAGTATGGACTGTCTGACCACAGCCGTGTATCACACTAAATAAAGTTATTTCACCAACACCTTCACTGTCCTGCTGCTGCGAGGGCCCTTGGGCTGCCTCTGCTTGTTTTACTCATAGGTTGTACAAGTCCGTCCTGTGTAGAGTACAGTGGGAGAGGGGTGAGCTCTAGGCGTGGCTTTGGGAGTGGCATGAGAAGGGCTTTAAACCGGCCAGGTGGGGCCTTTAAACTGGTGGTGGGGTCCCTCTCCCCATGCCCTTGCCAGCCCCTTCCACCCCTGGTGGTGCAAGGTGTTTGGGAACCTGATGGCAGTGTTCCTTTGCTGGGCACAGGGACCCCCCCTCCCACAGGGACCCTGCCAGGGAGGGGTGCACAGCTGTCAGTACTCCTTGCAGTGCCACATTGATGTCCCAGATGTGCCCATGGAGACTGTGTGTGATGTGCTGCACAACATCAAGTATGGCTGGAATGTCATTGACACATGTGACATTGCCTGGGTGGCTGCCAACGCTGATGTGGGCTTCTGTGCCTCTGAATGGGGGTTTGGGGGGGGATGGCACTGGCTGTTTGCCACCAAAGTCTTGGCTTATGTTAAAGGGGCCACCCAGTCCGAGCTGCCTGGCAGGAGGGAGATGTTTAGGGTGCAGGACACCGCTTGGGACCTCTGCTACATGAGGTAGTTGATACCACTTGGGCTGGGAAGGGGCAGGGTCGGTGCTGCTTGGAGGAGACAGGGAGAACACCAACTAAACTAGAGGACACCTGGGCCAGGCAGAAGCCTCTGGAGTGTCTGCACGTCCATGCAGGCCCCGCATGCTGTTCAGGCAGCTGAAACTTTTCTGCCTGTTCAGGGGTGTGGGAACACCGGAACTCCAGCAGCCGAGAGCAGGTGTCACACCATTGTCAGCTTCTCTGTCAAACACCCGGCGAGTGAAGAGCAGGCTGGGCTGGAGCAGTCTCCTAATCACAGTCTTCCCCTGGCCTGGAAGGTCCCGTTAAGGGCAAAATGACAGCATCACAGAAGGGTTGGGGTTGGAAGGGACGTGACAGACCACCGAGCTCCAACCCTGTGTTTCCTTGGCACAGGGCTGAGGGTGGTAACAACCAACCCTCCAGAGATTTCCTGAGCGGGAATAAGGAATTCCAGTTGCTGCACTCATTTTATTTCAGTCACTACAGAGAAGTCAGAAACACCACCCACAAGGCCGGAGCAAGGGCTGTCCTGATGCCATCTACAACGTGATACCACCACGTACCACACCCAGATTTGCTAGTAATGAGCATGTTTTCCTCTGTGCTTTGCCAGCGCAGGGTGCAGCAGGCTTCGTCCCCTTTCTCAGAGGAGAGACAAGGGGAGTTTACCTCGAAGTGGTGGGGAGTTCTGATGGGAGGTCGTGAGAGGGACAGGGCTGTGCCAAGCGAAGGAAGCAGGTTCAGCGAGTGAAACCCTTAACCGTGCAAGCACCACACCTGAGGGAAGCTGGACAAGTGCCTGCAGCAGTTCAGGAACATGCTCCAAGCGTCTTGGTCCTGTGTCGCGGGGGTCATTAAGCAGCAAAGAGGTACAAACATGCTTTGGCAGACTAGTGCAGCTAGAGATGTGCACTGAGTTTGAGGGGATTTTACTCCTGTTCCTTGAGTCCCAAGCAAACCCAGTAGCGTAGAGCAGAGGTAGGACAGTGGAGAAGGAAAGAATTTCATGTCACAAGAGAAGCGAACAGGTTGATCTCTTGGAGGACACAGGCCATGCTCTGCTCAGGCACGCTCAGACCCTCTTGGCCTTACATTTAGCAACAAGGGCTGGATCCAGAACCAGGAGAGCACTCATTTAATTTAAGTCCTGCTAGAACAGAAGCACAGATCTTGCTGGAGAAGCTTCCCTCCAATACCCACATCAACACCATCAGCTTGTTTCAACACCCAGTTCAAGGAGTACAGACTAAAGCCCCATCCATCTTCCAGCTAAATGAAACTCTGTTGGAATCCTTCAATGCAGGAAACTGAGTTGATGCCTGTGCAGCCAACAGGACATTGTACTTCCAGTAACAGGTGAAACAGGATGTTTCATCTCAGATGTTGAGGAAAAGTAGTGGAGTTTTTTGCAGGATGACCACTCTGGAGACTCAGCAGACAGCTGCCTACTAGTGAACAGTTCTTTCCTTCTGTCTCTGGTAATCTGGAAGGGAAAGAGAAGAGAGGCAGTCGCTGATGGCAAGAGGGAATTAGCCAAAATGTTATAGGAAAACATATATTCTGTTTATATCTCACTAAGTAGAGAAAGCGTTTGCTACCCCCTTGGGTAGCAGCTGGCTTTAAAATAGCATATTTGCACCTCAGCCAGTCATTTCAAGTTATTTTAGGGCACGCAGAACAAAAGTTTGTTTGAAGTCCTCTCTTCTCCTGCTCCCTATTTTTGTTCTTTCTTCACTTAAGGGTCAGTTTCCATTTTATGAAGAATCCTTGTTTGCCTTGACTTGACCTTTTCCCCACACCCCCCTTCTATCTATGAACTTTATGGGTGCAGAAACTGAGTTAATATGGTCTTTTCCTTCACTTAGAATTTAAATGTTCTTAGGGAGGGATAAAAGCCACAAGCAGTGTCCACCACTGGCACAGATCCACTAGCGACAGAACTCATTCCTATGTTGTTCAAGGATAAATAGCTACTTCTACCACTCTGAAGTTAACATTTCCATTCAAAAGTCACCCCATCTTTTAGCACTGTGTGGATAAGCCCTGCTCTGCAAGTTTTTTCTATGAGGGCAGCCAAAGCCAGTGCTTACTGTTTTGTACCTTTTGGTACCCGTCCTTATCCCCAAATCAAAGCCTAATGTTCTTTCTGATCTGCAGGCTTAACACCATCTATCACCTTAGACTTGCAACTGCTAAGCTCAGGTGGAATCAGCAGGGATGCACAGGCATCTGCGTCCCAAGGAGAAATGCTGCTAGGTGACTGGACTTGGAGCTATCGGGCACTTACTGTAGGGGAAGTAACGCACACGCATGGTGATTTCACGGGCCGTCTTCAGGATCTCCACAGCCTGAAAGCAGAAAGAGTCGCTCAGTGACCAGACCGTGCTGGAGAACAGGAAAAAGGAATGCATCGCAACTGAGTTGGTGCAGGTTGAAAGGTCGGACAGAGATGGTGTGTGAATGGATTCTCTACCCTGTCCTTGCTCCAGCACCTGGGCCACAGGAGTGCTCACCTTGCTGTGCTCAATGTCCTGGAAATCCACATCGTTTACTGAGAGCACCTGGTCCCCTTCCTGCAGCCCAGCTCTGTGCGCATCCGAGTCAGGGATCACCTGTGAAAGGAAGAGCAGAGACAGTAGCAGTGACCCTTGGCATGGCCAGTGCCACAGCTCCCCTCCATGCAGCCAAGGCAGTCCAGCTCCAGAGCCGCCCCACTGTGTCCATCCAGTGCACTCACACGGGACTGGGGAGGATGGGGAGTACGGACTGCAGCACACCAGCAACACTGCGGGTGGGGAGAGATGAGGAAATGGTGCGGGACTGTCTGATTGCTGCTTAGTGTGTAGGAAATTACAGCTATGAGTCTGGAGGTGCATATAAAGCATATGACAGTCTCCCTGCACACCCAGCTGGCTCAGCAACACCCAAGGGAACAGACAGAATGCAGGGAGGGAACGACAGAAGGACAGACACACCTTAGAAATGAAGATTCCCAGCTGTGAGGCTTTTCCTCCCCGGATATTGAAGCCCAGCTGTGAGAGAAACCAGCAGTGAAACACAGTCACCTGCTTTGGCCCGGGACCCTTCCCACTGCTAACGTTGTCTCTTGGATGGAGCAAAGGTGTCAGCGCTGCGGCACTCGGCCGGGCAGCAGGGCGCACCAGGCCCTCTGCTACCTTCTGCACCATGGCAGCTCGGCCAGGCGAGGGGCCCCCTGTTCCCTGTCCTTTATCTGCTCCACATTCCAAAACACCGTACTGCTCTGCCTCGCCCACGAAGCTTTCCGCTCCCGCTGTGGCACGGCCCTACCCGGCGAGGGGGGCAAGGCCTGCCCTTAGCCCCCCGCCACACCGAGTCCCCGGCTGAGGGGAGGGCCACCGCCTGCCCGGGCTGGGCATCCCCCGCTGCGAGGTGCTGCCGCTCTGGGAGTACAGCAGCCCCGCAGCTGCGCCCGCCGCTTTCCGCCAGGAAAGACACCGGGAAGGACGGCCGCGCGCCCAGCACGGGAAACCCGGCGCCGACGGGCCGGGCGGGCAGGACCCGCACCCTGCCGGGGGGAAGGGGGGAAGGGGTAAGCGGGTCTCACCTGCGCTCCGGGCGGCTTCTTCAGGACGATGGTGCGGGGCAGGAACTGGGTGAGCTCGTTGTTGTAGTCGGGGTGGTACACCCTCTGCAAGGCAGCGCTGCGGCCCTCAGGCGGCGGCACCGGCCGGGCCGCGCCGCGCCACCATCCCCGCCACTCGCCCCCGGCCCGACCAGACCAGGCCAGGCCAGGCCCGGCCCCCCGGCCCGGCCGCCCCCCGGCCCCTCACCTCATGCGGCGGCACCCAGGCGGGCGGGCTCTCGTAGGGCGGCAGGAAGACCACCGGGAAGTCGTCGTAGGGCAGCCGGCCCTCCATGCTGCCGCGCTGCCTGCCGGGAGCGCCGCGCCCCGCCCGTGCCCGCCCGCGCGGCCTCGCCATTGGCGGCTGCGGCGCGCGGCCCCGGTTTGAACGTTGGCGGTTGCGGCGCCACCATCACCCAGAGCAGTGGCGGCTCCAGGTGGGTCCCGCAGCCGCCGGTGAGCCCCCCCCAGCTCCGCCCCGCTCCCCTCCCCTCAGGTGGGACTGCCGGTGGTCGCTATGCTTCCCCGCTCCCCGCCGGGCCGGGCCGGGAGGTCGGTAGCGGGGGCGGGGCGCTGGCGCGGCCTAGGCCCCAGGGTGCCGGGTCGGGGGGTAGGCCGCAGCGCCGGGCTCCTCCAGGGCGGGCCCTACCGGGCCGCTCCTACCAGACCTCACCTGGCTGTGTTCCTCGGCAGGGCGGCCCCGGTGGGTGAAAATGGTGAGGGAAGATGACAAGGTGATCCCGGTGCGTGTGGCGCTGCGCTGCCGTCCCTTGGTGCCGAAGGAGACCAGCGAAGGGTGCCAGATGTGCCTGTCCTTCACGCCGGGGGAGCCGCAAGTAAGGAGGCCGCTGTCTGCGCCGGGGGTGGGCCGTGCCTGCCCCGGCTGGCTGTCGGGGTGCTGGGGGGGTTGGTCAGCGCTACCTGCTCTCCTCTCCTCCACAGGTGGTCGTGGGGAGCAATAAGTGCTTCACGTATGACTATGTGTTCGACCCGTCTGTCGAGCAAGAGGAGGTCTTTAACACGGCTGTCTCCCCTCTCATACGAGGCATCTTCAAAGGTTTGTTATAACTGAGTTCAGGCTCTGTTTTCGGACACTGGGGGTTTGGTGGCCTCGGCTGTGTGGAAGATGGTGCTGTTTAATTCTCTGTTTTGACTTGCTTTTTGATTTCCTCAGAAAATACAATCCTGTGCTATCTACATACTGACCCCAGCCTCTCATGAGAAGTGCCAGATCTTATCTGCTTACAACCTGTTGTACCCACAGGGCTAACAAAATGACTTGTATGTGTTCTTTGGATCAGGCAATAGGATTTTATCAAGAACACTATGAGTATTGATAAGCGTCCCATACCAGAACCTGTTAGCGATGTGCGGTGGAGCTGGGATGACGGAGAAGTTACACTGTGTTTCTATGGCTAGCTCTAGTAAAGCAACAGCACGTTCTTGAAAGGGCTGGAATAATTGTATCAGCATTTTGGGGAGCTTTTCACTGACTTTTTTTCCCCCAGATGTTGCTATCTGTGACCTGTGCATAAAGATTGTGTGAACTGATAGTGAGGGGCAGTGCTTTTCTGGAAGGATGCTTTTACTAGAATGCAGCTTTGTTCCTCAAAGCTTCCTCTGGTTCCCATGTCTGGTTCAAACTGTCTCATCTGGGCTGACTGTCTGATCTGGGTGTCCTTTGTTCCCCCAGGGTATAATGCTACTGTCTTAGCCTACGGACAGACCGGATCTGGAAAAACATACTCTATGGGAGGTGCCTACACTGCCAATCAAGAGCATGACCCTAGTGTGGGGGTCATCCCTCGTGTAATCAAACTACTATTTAAGGAGATGGAGCAAAGGCAGGATTGGGAATTTATCCTCAAAGTTTCTTATCTAGAGGTAAAAGTTGCTTTGATTTTCAAACTATTATAAAGTTATGAATTAGTGATGAAATGAGCTTTAACGAGGCTACCTGCTTCAAGTTATAGGTATTTATTAAGTCAAAACCTAAGACTACATAAGGTCTTGTCAGGAACTGGGTTCTGAGTCCCAGGTATCTTTTTGTATAGGTAAAATGAATGGACTGTCATACAAAGTTAGCTGTGATTTCACTGTAACTGTACATCTTTATGCAAATGGTTCTCTTGCAAGGCTGTGAACCCTGAACTGCTGTTCTGATGTTTTCAGATCTACAATGAGGATATTCTAGACCTGCTGTGCCCATCAAGAGAACGGCCTTCTCAAATCAGTATACGAGAAGATCCAAAAGAAGGCATAAAGGTCTGTTGCCGTGTTAGATATGGGTACCCAAGGGGGCAATGTGGCTAGGGACTGATGTTTTGGTGAAATAACTGTCTTGACTCCTTGACCACTGCTCTGTATTAGTACATATGTAATCACCGCAACTACTCACTCCTCTCAAAACTGAGCTGTTGATGATCCTTAAGTGTACTCAGATAACAACAATAGGTTAGGAATTCACAACAAAACCACTTTCAAGCCCTATTCTGACTTTTTTTTTTTTTTTCAAAGCTGAATGCGGTGAATAACTGAGAATGTTATACTTCAGGTTCCTTCACCAAATTTCAGATTCTGTTGCAATTGTACGCTTCAGTATGGCAGAAGTAGGGTGCAACAAAGGGATCCTGAGGGGAAACTATTTAAGTGGCCAAATTATTTTCTTAGCAGTTTTGTACAGATGTGTGCTTACAGTGTAGTGCAGAAAAACCTTGTGCTACTGCTTGCTCTGTGTACACATTTTGTAGTTAAACTTCCATCTGTCAGTTGTGTTTCGTTCATACAGTTTGTTTGCAGTGGTGGATAGGTTGGCAGTTGTCTTTTGCACAGCTTAGGTGTGTGTGACACCTGTAGCTTTTATCTATTAATATTTTTGTTATGTGTAATCCTGTGTTGCTCACTTGCCTCTAAAGTACTGGGGTGCGACTCATCCATGTCAGTAGTGGCATTGTGATCCAGGGAGACAGAGAAAGCACAGGCTTGCCAAGGAGTATGACGAGTCCCTACTACTTGGTCCAATCTGTCCTTTATGTCCCTAATACCTGCCTCCTCTCTACTCTATTCACACCAGCCTCCCCACCACATCAGCCAGTTTTCCCCTTCCTCTGCCTGTGACTGGCACAACTTTCAGCTACCTGCTTGGCTGAGGATATCTGAGCACAGCTATGAATTTCTCCAGAGTACTGGGATGTCCTGCTTCCATCCCATAGCCTAGTTGACACTAAAGCAGGCATAGAGGAACTTGGTGTGTGTACACAGGAGTAGGATGAAGGAGAGGGGATGTGAATTAATGTTACTGTTAGGAAGTTCAGAACAAATTTTTGGTGGGGGAAGTATCTTAAGCTTCTGTCTTGAAGCAGGACTGGCTATTATGGATGCAATAACTATACAGGGACTTTGTTTTGCCTGCTGTAGTCTAAGGATAATTTTTCTGTTGTAAGTTGGGGTGAAGAGGGAGAGGATAAATAATTCTTTCTTCCTGGATGCAGATTGTAGGGTTAACAGAAAGAAATGTCACCTGTGCCCAAGATACTGTATCCTGCCTAGAGCAAGGGAACAATTCCAGAACGGTGGCCTCCACAGCAATGAATTCTCAGTCCTCACGGTCCCATGCCATCTTTACCATTTGCATTGATCAGAAGAAGAAAAATGACAAGTAAGTGTGATCGTGCAGCCACTCCTAGCAGATGTTAGGAGTCAGACTTACTCAAAGTTTCATTGTCCTGTGTTGTGGTTTAACCCTAGCTGGTAATTAAGTACCACACAGCTGCTTGCTCGCTCCCCCCTCACCCAGAGAGATGGGGAGGAAAACTGGAAAGGAATTTAAAACTTAAGGGTTGAGATAAGAACAACTTAATAATTGAAATAGAATAAAAATGAAAGAACAATAATAACAATGATGACAATAGCGGCGGTGGGGGGGTGGAGTATAAAATCCAGACGGGAAAGGAAGAAATATGTGATACACAATGGAACTGCTCACCGCCCACTGACTGATGCCCAGCCAGTCCCCGAGCAATGACCTGCCCACCCTGGCCAACCCCCCAGGTATATATAGCAAGCATGAGATCCCATGGTATGGAATACCTCTTTGGCTGGTTTAGATCAGCTGTCCAGGCTGTGTCCCCCCCCAATTTCTTGTGCCCCTCCAGCCCTCTCGCTGGCAGGGCCCGAGAAATTGAAAATTCCTTGACTTAGTATAAACATTACCTAGCAGCAACTAAAAACATCAGTGCATTGTCAACATTGTCCTCACATCAGAGCCAAAACACAGCACAGTACTAGCTTCTAAGAAGATAACTAACTCCATCCCAGCTGAAACCAGCACATCCTGTTGTCCTTTCTTGGTCTTGGATAAACTCATCTGAGCTATTATGGAGGCAGTTATTTGGCTGCCTCTAATATGCATTATATTTCTCAGCCGAGTAGCTCAACTATAGTAACCACTGGACTGCTCCTTTCCTAACTACATGTGTACTTGAGAGAGTAAAATAGTTTATTTCTGTCATAGGAACTGCAGTTTTCACTGCAAACTACACCTGGTTGATCTTGCTGGCTCAGAGAGACAAAAGAAGACCAAGGCTGAGGGAGACAGACTAAAAGAAGGTCTGTAGAAAAGGGCTACTATACCTTGGGTTTCCTATTGCTTTTCAGTTAATATTAAAGCATACCAGTAATTTAACCCCTCTAATGTGCCTTTTTCAAATCTTCTTTAATGTTTTTCTTTAATAAGGGCAGTAAATTGCCAGTTCCTAGCTATTGAGGTGGCTCTATTCACTGTCATCTGTTTGTATGCAGGCATCAACATAAACAGAGGTCTCCTCTGCCTGGGGAATGTAATTAGTGCTCTTGGGGATGAAAATAAAAAAGGTGGGTTTGTCCCCTACAGAGACTCAAAGCTAACAAGACTGCTGCAAGGTAAGAGACAGGTGATGATAAAGCCTAAATTTATAGATGCACTTTAAATAAAAGTAGCAAGAACCCCAACAGCCATACAATCACAGTTCAAAGCAGTAGCTGCTGTTGACAAAGGGATTGCATTTATTGGTTTTGTTCCTCTTCTCTCTGAAACTAGACCTTTTCTATATGCTTATTTTTAGATTGCAGGTATATTGAGATGGTCTCATTTATGAGTCCAGCTCTTCTGCCGTTCCCATGTGATAGGAGGAAACGAGACAGATTCAGTGTGTGGGCTTTTTTTGGTGGGGAGAAGGAAGTTAAGGCTGGAAGAAGAGATCTACTATTATACCCTAATTATAGCTACTTACTGGAGGATACAGCAACCAGAATGAAGCCCCAGCTGTCTGTGCCTTCACTGTGTGCCATGTTTGTGGTGTTCTGTTAGTCTGAATATCTGGTCTTAGTGGTACTTATTTTTCTTATAGTTGCAATGTTCTTTTAATACATTTTCTCTAAATTAGCCTTTGATATGGCCATAGCTATAGTATTGCAATTTACTGGGATTTTTTTGGTAGTTAAATAATTCAGTACACAAAGTTAGTGTCTTGAATGTTATTCATATCTGAAAGTATCTAATGAAAAGAAACTGGATTATGCAGAGCTTGATGTGGGGCCCTGGTTTTTTTTTTTCTCATAAAAAAAAATTTAAGTAGCCAATATATGTTAGTGTAAAACCAAAGGATAAAATGCCATGCAGCTTGATGATCTGAAGAAACGTGTTCTTAGGCAATAATTCTTTAAATTGGAAGACAGTGTGAATTCTGGTGTCTGGACATGTGTGAAGGTCTTGAGTATTATTGTGTGGGAGGAGATGGGATAGAATTATGCCAGAAATTACATACAGAAATTGCAGCATTAACAGAAATTACTTAACAGGACAACAATATTACTGGGGCATCTGATGTGAAATCATTGATGTTTAGAGCTGAGACGTAACTTTGGCTTTAAAAAAAAGCTCTTCAGTATGGTACTGACTGGGGCAGAGGAGAAAGTAGATGACAATGACACAAAACTACAGCTGGATATCTTCTAGCTGTAGTTTGGAGAGGCACTTGTGTCCTTAGATAATCTTACTAGTCGTTCTTACTCACTCTCAAAGCTTTAATTACGCTTTATTTTTTTTTTTTTCTCAGACTCTCTGGGTGGTAACAGCCACACTCTCATGATTGCCTGTGTAAGCCCAGCGGATTCCAATCTGGAAGAAACTCTAAATACTTTGCGCTATGCTGACAGAGCAAGAAAAATAAAAAATAAACCCATTGTGAACCTTGATCCCCAGGCAGCTGAACTGCATCATCTAAAGCAGCAGGTACGGCATGCTTACTTCATGTGAGAGGAGTAGATATGTTGGTTTGGTACTAAGTTCAGTGAACAGTGAGCAAAGGCATAGGATGTCTAGCTACACAAGATACACAAAAAATATTTAGTGTGTGATTCTTGATGGCCCTGTAAGTGCTGTAGAAGGAAATACATGAATGTTTCTTGTAATCCTACAGCAGTTATTCAATACTATAGAAAAAAGGTGATGTTAGTGTGATACACATTTCCCTTCCACTGAACAAATTATCTCCTGCCCATTAAGCTACAGGCAAAATTGGAAATACAGTGCTGGTTGCCTTGCTGACATCACGTGCCTGTATCCAGCATGGAGTGGGAAGTGGAGAGTGTTCCTATGTAGTCAGCTTCAGAGGGAAATAACTTGCATAAACTAGAAGTGGTTAAACACAAAGCCAGAAGTCCTCAAGGCTGGTCTGTGGGTGAGGGTTAACCAGGCTTGCTGTGCTCACTTGGCAGCATGCATATGATACAGTCTTTCGTGCTGCCTCTCCAAAGGAAAGCTCAGTAATCTGATTCCACAATGGAGCAAGTAAGTGGTTTTGCTTACTGCACAGGAGTGTTCACCAGAGCCTAGTGAATGTTTATTATCGTACTGTAAATTCAAACGTATTGTAGTAGCTTAGGAAGATAAGTGATCTGACGCTCACAAGTCATGTGAAAGGTAGCAACAGAGAAGTGGTTCAGCAAAGTGGGAGACCTTTAGATCAGCAAGGTTTCTTGACACCCTGCACATTCAGCCATCTAGTTACTGCATGGAAAAGTTTTACAAGAAGTAATTGTTTGTCTTTCTAGGTTCAACAGCTGCAGGTGTTACTGCTGCAGGCCCATGGAGGGACCCTCCCAGTGTCTATCAAGTAAGATCTGTAGATTAATGCTCAGTATCTGATGGCCATCACATATCAGCAAAGGCTCTCGATCTCCTTTGCTCTAGACAGTACTGTAGTATGAGGCTAGAGTAAACTGGTTGCTTTCTGATAGGATCTGGACTTTTTTTTCTTCTCTTCTTTTTGTGATGCTTACTGAAAATTCTATGCATGTATGGCTCATCTACTTTTGTAGTAAACCTCTTGCGACTGCAAACATCTGTTGTAGAAAATATGAGAGGAACTAGGCAATGTATTAGAGTTTCTCAGGCCTATCCATTCCTCTTTTCCTCACCCCTCTACCCCTAAGTGTAGAGCATCTCCATCTCCATTGTTCTTGAGCAGAAAATGCAGGAAAGAGTTGGACTGTGTAGTGGTTGTCTTCTGAGGATATTTCAAAGCCCAAGTAAATGCAGTTTACAGATTTATCATTGGTTAAACAGCATTGCTGTTTCAAAAGGATGTTTTCTTCTCTTGCAAATGTCTACTTTTGGTATGCTGCAGTACTTATATTTTTGAATTCAGATTAGACTTCCTCCAGTTACTTCTGTTCATCTGCTACAACCTATACTTATTGTAAGTTATTTAGGAAACTTGGAGGTAATTTCAGTGCTGTTACAAACCTCTGGCAAAGCCAGTTCACAAGCAAACTGGTTCTTAATGTTTCAGTAGTACGGCACCTTTAGAGAACCTTCAGTCCCTGATGGAGAAGAACCAGTCACTAATGGAGGAGAATCAAAAACTGAGCCGAGGGCTGAGTGAGGCAGCTGGTCAGACAGCACAGATGTTGGAGAGGATCATTCTGGTAAGGTTCAGTTACCCAAGAAGAGCTTTAAGTTGCATGACTTGCCCTGTTAGCTGAAGGATTATTCATAGCAGCTCCTGTACTAATGGCCTGTTAAGAATCTCTCTTCAATGTTCTTTTCACATTTATTTCAAATCTCTAGCTGTCAGTCAGAACCAAAAGTCTTCCAGACCCTGTCAGAGCCTACAGATCTGGTGACTTCAGTGGGGAAACCCAGACCTGAATATTTCAGCTTTCTGTTGCTTTAATGTTTTAAATACCAGCACTTGTGCATGCTTTCTTTCCTTTTTCCCACGCTGCTCTGCTTTGTTTTGATTCACTGCAGTGTATATTCCTGTGGAAAAGGCTAAACAAAGTGGTAGCTATGATCATGCAAGATCTTTCAGCACATTGATTTGACACAGACTGACAAATCTTTTGCTACAAATAAATTAGCTGTTTTCTGACTTGTCTCCTACAATTTATATAATTCTGACTTCTTTTAGACAGAACAAGAAAATGAGAAGATGAATGCCAAACTAGAGCAACTTCAGCAGCATGCTGTGTAAGTCTATTCCCACACCCTGCTCATGCTGAGGAAATGTCTTTCAGTATTAAATGTTTTTGTTGGGAAAAACTGAATACAATTTCTCATTTGTATGTTCAGTGGGGAAGTTGTTCCTTACTGGCACGTGTGACACAAATGTGCCATGTAGTACTTGAGGACTTATTCCCACATCTGCATTACAGGTGCAAGCTTGATCTGCAGAAGCTGGTAGAGACTGTAGAAGATGAGGAACTAAAAGAAAATGTAGAGGTGATTCGTGATCTGCAGCAAGTATTGGCCCAGTTGCAGGTAAGACTGAATCCAGGAAGAGTGAATGCCAAGTGAGTTTACTAATTAAACTTAAGGTTCTTCTGCTAATCCTCTGAGCAGTGGATTCAGTTCTGCAGAAACCTTGCTTAAGAAGCTCGGGCATTACAAGTATTCAATGACTCTTGATATCCACTTCAAAACGAGCTGTCCTGCTGTGCTTTTAATGCTGCAGAAAGGCCACTTGTGCTTGAGTGA
Source organism: Falco naumanni (assembly GCF_017639655.2). Taxonomy (NCBI): domain Eukaryota; kingdom Metazoa; phylum Chordata; class Aves; order Falconiformes; family Falconidae; genus Falco; species Falco naumanni. The sequence continues at coordinate 22,310,688 of NC_054067.1, read as the reverse complement.
CTATGTGTGGTGGAAAAAAAGGAGGAGTCTTCATAAAAGAATCTGATAGTGGGAGATAAGTGTGGGTTTACTATTCAAAAGTTGGGAGGAGAATTATAAACTTGGTAGTTGTAATGAGCAACACAAATTGCAGGGACCTGAAATTGTTAAATAGAAGCTGTCAAATCTTTGTGTAATTTAATAACTTCTGTTCTCCCTTGCTAGATGTTCCTCCTGTTCCCAGAATCCTTACTCTTGTGAGGAGCTGGCTTGCCAGTGCTGGAGTTCAGGGAAGACTAGAAAGAATGGCTTGTCCAGCTGATCTAGGAGGAGTATGCTCACTTTTACTAAAGGATGAAAACAATGGCATCCTCTTTCCAGAGAGAGCTTTCTGAACAAGGAGAATAACCAATAGGCCAACAGGCTGCTAGTAGCTTCATTTTACTTAATCTTTCACTTTTGACCAACATCGTCTTCTTTGTCCTATATAGAGTGAAAATGCCACAATGGAAGCTGCTGCAGAGATGGCAAACTCTGAGCAGGATGCTACAGCTGTAAGTGAGGGGAGTACAGCAGTGCAGACCTTACCAGGGGCATGTTTTTATACCTTCATCATTTCTCTTTTATCTGCGTTCTTATGCTAGTTTTTTAATCCAAATGTTTGGTAAATAATATATGTCACACTTGTGCTGCCTTTCTGTGCTTTTTTTTGCTCAGTGTGTTCCAGATCGATAACCTGTTCTCATTTCTGAATAATTTGGGGGGGGAGAAGAATTTGAAGCAGTCACATAGAGCTTTCAATTGGCCTCTCCTGCTCATTGCTGTCTCCTCCAGGAAGCAGAAATGGGCCAGGATACCAAGAGACCATCAGATGAATTCACCACTCAACATGCCCTCCGTCAAGCACAGATGTCCAAAGAGCTGCTTGAATTGAATAAAGCTCTGGCTCTGAAAGAGGCACTTGCCAAAAAAATGACTCAGAATGATAGTCAGCTGGAGCCCATTCAGTCCCAATACCAGGTAAACTCTTCTGAAATAGTTCTTGTAATGATATACTCAGTTTGTTTTTCCCAGTTAATGTGGCTGCTCCATGCTGAGGAGGGAAGGAGGAAAAGATCTATCCTCTCATGAGCATGTTCTTAATGGGTTTATTTCCTTAAGTGATTCGCTGCCCCCTTGGGCATAGTGGGGAGTTAACTGTAGGTATCAGCAGAGAAGGTGGAGGGGATGACCATGCCCAGCTATTTACAAAAAGCTCTACCACCAGAAGATGGTCTTTTCCCTGAAATAAGCTATTAGCTACTAGCTGTTGTATGTGAAATGGGCTCCTCTGCTTTTTACTTGGAGGTTTGCTTGGCTGCACCAAGTTAAAATGCAAGTACTTCATTGTTAACTCTCGTAGTACCGCCAGCTGTACTTCCCCTGTTCACCAGCTGTGCTGGGATCTCCCATCTCTGAAATTGTTCAGTCGTAACTTTTAGTTTGTCACAGTGGTTCTGTGGACCAGCTAAGGCTTCAATGTATGGCAGTGTAGCCCTTTTGGTGCTTATAGTGCTTTCAGATAAGGTGGTCTACAGCCTATTGGAATGTGGTTTCTCGAGTTTTCCTGTCTTAAAGCTGTGTCTCAGAGTGTAATTTCAAGGTTTTTATTTGGGGGCTTACTACTCTTGTCCTTTCTAGGCTAATATCAAGGACCTGGAATCAGAGGTCAGCAGTTTGCAAAAAGAAAAGGAGGACTTGATCCTTGCTCTGCAAATGGCAAAGAAGGATGTCAACCAAGCCAAGTAAGAGTGACTGTGCAAGCCATGTGGCTTATAGCACTAGAAGTTGTGTTAGTGCACCTGTGCAAGTTCATTGTCTTGCACTTTTACAGTTTGTAAAAGCTCTTTTGATGCAAATGCATCCCTTTAACACGCCATGTGAGTTGTATGAACTGCAGAGAAGCCTGATAGTGGGCATTCATCGGTGGGAAAGATGTTAATACACAACTGCTTCATTCTTCAGAAGGTGTTTCTAAAGTTGGAGAGTACTTGTTTGAGAATAACAGTTATTGGGGAGGCTGTCTTTAAAGTGTAATTTCTTTACAGACTGAGTGAACGGCGTCGGAAAAGACTTCAGGAGTTGGAAGGGCAAATCAGTGAGCTGAAGAAAAAGCTGAATGAGCAATCAAAGCTCTTAAAGCTGAAGGAATCTACAGAACACACTGTCATCAAACTGAACCAGGAGATCAGGGTAACTAACCCTAGCATGGAGTTCTCAGGCTCGCTCCAGTGTAGACAAAGCAGTTTCCAGATGGAAGGCACTTGCTTTCTGTTTTGTTAGACTGTAAATCCAGTTTTTGGCACAATTCCTTTCGCTATGTGACCACGATTGCTGGAGTAATATAATAGGCAGGTGACTACTGGGACCTGGAGGAATAAGAAGTCCAAAGTGTGTTCTGGCTATAATCTGATCATGTGTTGCCTCAGTCTAAGCACTTGATTTCACTTTGATTTCCATGTGTATACTGTGCATGTGTTAGTCTCCCCTTTATGCCTTAAGAAATGAATTCCTGGGGTTTAGCACTTTGAGAGTGTCCTTAGGCATGCACTCTGAGTGGGCAGCACACTGTAGTATTTCCCATCTGCCACTTCCCACCCCCACAGACGTGCTAGGGGAACATAAGTTGAAACTAACCAGAATGCAAGTACTGGACAATTCTTCCAGCCATTTCTGTTTTTCAGGAAATGAAAAACCAAAGGGTACAACTGATGCGCCAAATGAAAGATGATGCTGAGAGATTCAGGCAATGGAAACAACAGAAGGACAAGGAAGTGATCCAGCTGAAAGAACGGGTGAGCAAACAATAAGCCCCCAAAGTGTACTTCCCTCTGAAGAGTGAAACAAATCATTAAAGTGTTTGCTGCAAGGCTTTGTTTAACTAGCAAGCATCTGAAAAACATCTGGGGACCGCTTTGAAGATAACATAGTTCATATGGTTGCCACCTTTCACCGGCTGTAAACGAACTCGCTTATGTCTGCAGATCTTAGCTGTTAACACACTTGTTATGATTCAGCTCTAAAGCAGAAAGCAAAAATTAATAAACATTTTTAAATATTTAAAGTTGTAGGATTTGGCCACAGAAAGGTTGGAATTTAAACTTTCAAAGGAATATTGAATGTGCAGGTAAACAGAACTGTTAATGAAACCCAGCTGCTTGTAGCATTCAAGTGTAATGGACAGCAAACATCTGTTCTTGAGTTGGTCTCCCAGGAGTTCTTACTGTAACAAGTTTGCTCCTCGGTGCTTCATGGTTCTAAGTCTTAAGCTTTTGATTTGCAATCTCTTACAGCCTTTAGGCTCCTAAACCTTTTAATGGAAAGTGTGGAGCCCTTTCAGGCCTAACAGCCATTTGTTCTCAGAGGCATTACAAGGCTTAAGCTTGTAATGATCACTGAAATCCTTATCATGAAGCACTTGCATTACAGAACAGCAAATGTAATTATACTGTTCTAGGAAGCGTGAAATTGGCCATAGGTGTTACTGTGACATGTTAGGACAGATGGAAAAAAATTACATTATTTCCCTGCAGGATCGCAAGAGGCAATATGAGCTATTTAAGCTGGAACGAGATTTCCAGAAGCAGGCCACTGTACTTCGGCGCAAAACAGAAGAGGTAAGGAGCCAGTATCTGCTAGAAACTCCTGGCCAGTTCCAAAAGTTCTGCAAAGTGTGGTTGGAGGTGGTAACAGAATATGCAGAAACTTCTTAAAAGCAGTTTGGAGGTCGGGAAATAGGTGCTTTTCTCTCTGTAGAAAAATACCATGCTTCTGTCTTGTGGCCTTTGAGGGATTCTAGTTAAATGTTTCTTAAAGGCTAAGATACCCTTTGACATCAGGTAGCTGTGACAAAGCTAGGGAGTGTAGAATGAGCTCGGTGGCGGTGAATTTGCTAGACTGCAGTTCAGAATTCTTTCAGGATGGCTGTATAGAATAAACCCATCTTGAAGCCATCGTTTGGGATACTACCTTTAAGGCCTGGAAGCAGATTTTTTTTAAACTAGGAGTCTCAGCAAAGAAAATGAAGTCAAGGACTCTAGTCTTGGCTTAATTCTGAAGTTGTTCTGGTTCTATTAACCTTACACTCTCTTCTCATCATCTCAATGTCTGGCTTGCATTGAGTACCTCATGTTTTCAACCATTGCAGGTTAAGTGAAGTAACTGCCGTTCAGCTTTTGTGTAAAATATTTTACAGGCAGCAGCTGCTAACAAGCGCCTAAAGGATGCTTTGCAGAAACAAAAGGAGGCTGCAGATAAACGGAAGGAGAGTCAAAATCGGGGAATGGAAGGAGTTGCTGCACGAGTAAAAGTAGGTGACTGTTGTATATTCCAACAAACAACGGGCAAGCTTAGATTTGTTAACTCAGTAGGTGCTGCTGGGGTTGATGGCTGGAAAGCGGAGGGGAGGAATATGGATTTATGTATTGAGGGAGGTATTGTGATTGTCCAGTTTATCTATGCAGGCATTTCAGAGAATTCAGTCCTGAAGTTGAGACTACAGTGAGCCACTGTACTGGATTTTGGCTTTTGATGTGTTTTTCTTCCTCCAGAGCTGGCTTGCAAACGAAGTAGAGGTTCTTGTTAGTACTGAAGAGGCTCGACGGCACCTTGCAGACCTTCTGGAGGACAGAAAGATCTTGGCGCAGGAGCTCCTTCAGCTTAAAGAGAAGAAAGAGGCTGGGCAAAACCCCCCTCTAAAGCTCAGAGTAAGAGGGGGAAGTACTGTTTTCCTTGTCCCACACTTCTGGCTGTTCAGCAAGTACTGTCACTTATTCATTCCTATTTGACCTTTTCCCTCAAAAGGTAGGGATGGCAATGGTTACTTTTCTGGAAGAAAGGGTTAATGTTACTGTCCTCTGGCTTGTCAGGGAACAGAGTTACTAAAGTAACTTGTTACTTATTGCAGTGAATCAGATGGATGTGAGTGGGTCACCCCCCCTTATCACAGGCTTATGCTTTTGGGAAGGAGCAATGGAATTGAAGCCATAGGGAGATATTAGAGGCTTTTAGAGTAGTATGGCTTCTCTTCGCTGAAATGTCTGTAAATGAAAGCTCGGTCTTGCATGCATTTCTTCACCTGTTGCTTACTTCTGTCCATTGTTGCAATTCTTTAGAGACGCACGTACTCCCTCACAGATTTGCAGGCTTCAGAGATGGACCTTTCCATATCAAAGCAGATTGAAAGCCTGGAAACTGAGATGGAGCTCAGGTAAGGCAGTACGGCAACACTGACTTGCACATCCTTGTCTCTGTGTTTGGGTTTTTTTTTCCTCATATCTGTCCACAACTCTTCTGTGAAACAGAAGAGAAAGTAAAGTAACTTATACACTGACACTAAAAATGAGGAGAACATGTGGTTTTCCTGGTTTGAATGTTTCCAGAATGGGGACACTACTTGGTCACTAAGATTGCTGTTTTCTCAGCTGTTTGTGAGCATCTCTGTATGAGGGAAACATGCACTTATAATTGGAAGTGTGGCAGGGAGGAGGAACTCCCTGGTATAGCATTGCAGACTTCAGGTGCCATATTAAGCAGTCAAAACTTTTAACTCGATCTAGTTTGTCTAATATTCTGCTAACAGTAACTTTAGCCCAGGTTTTCACTCGTGTTGTAACCTTGAATGCATGCATTCTCTCAAAGGAGCGCTCAGATAGCGGATCTACAGCAGAAACTCTTAGATGCAGACAATGCAGATCGTGCGAAACAGTGTTGGGACACTATTGCAACAATTCTAGAGGCTAAATGTGCTTTGAAGTATCTCCTTGGAGAGGTAAATTCTGAATTTTCCTATTTGTATTACTAATGACAAGGGCTGTAAATCTGCTTAGCCAGGACGAAAGGAAGTTACTAACAGGCTGACAGCAGTGATGAATAAAAGTGAAGCACTCTTGTACTGGATGAGTTTTATTTCCCTCACAACTTCTGATTAAAAAATTCTCCTGTACTGTAGATCACTTTGGGGAGGGAAATCCAAAAAACAGGAAGAAGGAAATGGAATCTATGTGGGTCTGGAGATATGAGCTAAAGCTGTTCTTACAGAATGCTTGCATGGGAATAGGAAAAAGGAAGAGAAAAAAAGTACCTAAAAATACTTCCTGAACAAGTAGGCAGTCTGCAGGGAAATGAGGGACATACGCTCCGAGGTCAGAGCAGAAGCAGTGGGATGGATATTGAGATTGGAGCAGACTGAACAAGATTGATGGTAGGAGAGGGTAGGAATTGGGCTCATGTGGAATCAAGGAAAGAGCAACTGAATGATAGAATCGTATATCAGTCCCTGGTGCTTGGAAATCAAAGGAAAAGAATGAAGGAGCTAATATGGGAGAGCATTTGTTTTGGGGGTCCCCCCAGTACTCAAAATCAAAGTGCTGCAGGAAAGGAGATCAATCTAGAACTGCTAACAAGACTTCCTGCTATCTGTTTTGCACTTCCATACTAGTTGTCAGATGTCTAGCTCCGAATCTCTTGGCTAGTTCCCTGTTGCTGATGGCCAGTCCAGTTCTTAGGGTGGCTGGAAGTTAAACAGAAGTGCTTTGCCATCAGACCACCATGTCTGTACCAACAGACATCAAATGTGGAACTCATTGACCCAAGCAATTAACTTGCTTTTCTTTTTCAGCTGGTCTTCTCAAAAGTGCAGGAAAGCAAGTTGGAGAGCAGCCTACAGCAGAGTAAAGCCAACTGTTCAGACATACAAAAGATGCTGATTGAAGAGCGAAACCATATAACAGAGATGGAGGCTGAGTTCCAAAATCAGCTTTTGGTGCAGGAACAACATCACCAGGAAAAGGTAAAACCCAAGTGATAGAAGTCCTGAGGGCTCCTTTGTCTTGGGACTCTGGGTCTCAGATCTGCCTGGTGATAAAGGCAAAGGGGATGTGCTGAAACAATCTGTCGCTATATGTCTGATCGGGATTTGTTACTCTTGCAGACTGTTAACAAAAGCCCAAGAAATCTCCCTATTCATCTTCTGTCCTATGCAAGTTGTCTTATTGAATAACTTTTTGCAGTGCTCTAGGCGAGGATGTTCCACCTGAACACAAGATAACTTTTAAAGTATATCAGGGTGGAATCGTGCTGGGAGTAGCAGAAAGAATCTTTCTGAAATTGTCAAGGCCTTTGCCTGGGTTACCAGATTTCTCTTCAGGAATTCATAGCTGTTTACCTCTGCCATATTAACTTGCTTTTAGGTTCTGTACCTGCTTAGCCAATTTCAGCAAAAAGAAGCAGCAGAGAAGAAATTGGAAGATTCACGAACTGAGCAGGAGAAACAGCTGCAGGAGCGACTCAGGTTTCAGGTAAAGTGGCTTGGGGAGAGTGTGCTCATTAGGGCTATCTGTTACTTAGAATAGTAGCTTTAGAGTAAGGAAGGTGCAGCAGGATTGAGAGCGCTTCTGTCTGTAGCTAAGATTGCTTGATGCAGCTGTTCAGAGAGGATAGTTGCTTTACAGGTTTGAGTAAAGCTTGTGGATTTTTTCTCTTGTATATCTTCTGTTAAATAAATGTAAATGCAGCAATGAAACCCACCACAATCTGATCAGTTCATGCAAATGTCTTCCATGCTCAGAACATGTTTAGTTAGGATATTCAACATGCTATTACTAATCCTTTGCTGTACAGCTCCACTGTGCTATCAGCAACAGAAGAACTTGACCTTATAAATATGTTTGCGTTAAAGGGGAATGGAGTAATTTAGCAGGAAATAACCCCTCCAACCCTGCCTTCCAACTCCTGTCACCGAGGTGAGAGATTTACAACAACACGTTACAAGCTGCACTTTGTCTCGTCATTAAGAATTAAGTGGTGTAGCAAGCTCCTGTGGAAGGGCATGTTCAGTGATGTATTAAAGCAAAACCAGTCCTAGGTGCACCTAACTGGGAGACAAACCTTAGAAATAGAGGGAGGTTTTGATCCTTTCAGAGTGAGCATTTAAGATATAATTCCCTCTGTATTAGCAGTTATGCATTAAACAAGGTAGTAGCACTAATGGTTTTCCTGATCTAGAAAGTCAGAGCTGATCTCTCGTTGGAGAATACAAAGAAACCCCTCTGGTGTTGCAAGAAAGGTACAAACAGAAAACTCTGTCCCAAACAACTACTTGTGATACCCTGCGTAAGCCTGCAGATTTCATCTTGTCTTGCAAACAGGAGGAAGAGCTGGAGAAAATGAAGGAGATGTGTGAGAAGAACCAAGAAATTCTCCAGGAAAATTACACTCTTAAACAGGTAAAGATCTGTACAGACGTAAGTCACAAGAGCTTCCTGGCAGTTGGGTTAATGTATTTAGCAAAGCTAACTTTTTTGTCTCTCAACAGAAACTAGTGCTGCTCCAAGTTGCCAGTGGACAGAAGCTCCATCACATTCAGCAAATGCCACCTGAGTCCCCAGATTCTTCTTTTGATTATATTCCACCCAAGGTAAAAATGCTGCATGCCAGTTTCCATGCTTACATTGTACCTGGGTTCTTTTCAAAAGTTAGTGTTGGCTATTAATAGTTTCTTTCTCCCAGGCTGCTTTTTACAAGGCATCCTGTTCTGCTTGTTGAAGTAAGCCGGGTCCCTACTTCAGACAGTCCTTAAGGCTTCTGTTTTCAGAATACTTCTGAAACTAGCTTGCAGTAGTTCTTCAATCTTAAAAAAAGCAAACAAAACCCCAAAATTGCTTCCTCAGTGTAATTATGTCTGACTCTGTATCTTCCTTAGTAATCCAGGTGTTTTCTCTGTAGCATTTCTAGTCTGTGAATCACGGAGCAAGGCATCTGTTAAAGGTGATGTAATCATTGCCTTGCAAAAGAGCTAAGTCTTAGTGCTGGGAGAAATAAATGTTTTATTTTGTCAAGACGGACACAAATCTATTTCCAAGTGTTTGTCAACTATAGCAGTTTAAAAATTCAGTCAATTTAATCCTGACAAGTTGATCTCCTCTCTAACCGCCTTGGCTGTCTTGAGAGGAATGGGGCTGTGGTAGTGGTACTCTGATGTGCTTTAACAAAATGTAAACCTGTTATTTCTTCTGGGACTTCAACCCTTGTAATTTCTGTGTGTAGCCAAAGGCTCGCCGGCGAACGACAGCAAAACCCCATGCACCATACAGAGAAATGGATGTCAAAGAGCTGTTCTCTGACTCGGAGGAGTCTGGAGAGGAAACGGAGGATGCAGACTGGGTTCCGGTAAAAGTAGTCAAAGGAGCAAAGAGAAGCACGATGGGGGTAAGATCCTGTTACCTTTTGACTTGTTATTACCTACGAGGGATTCACGTGCCTGTCTCCCTAGGATCTAGTATGTGTACAGAGAAACAGTGAGACTGTAGCGTCTCCACTATTGTTCTGAAAAGCCTTAATATGGTGGTACTGCTGGCACTGGTTGTGTATAATCTTCTGACAGAAAGAGCAAAAGCTTCCTATAGTCAGCAACACCTTCCTAAATAGTTTTTTATTGGACAAGTCGTCTTCTACCACAAGACACAGGTGTTCTGTCCTGCTACCTGTGGCTGAACTGGCCTATATTTTTCAGGTGGCAGCAAAATCGTGAGCCCTAACAGCAGCCTTATTCCTTCACGGAGCCTATTTTAGGGGAGAAAAAAAGGGATGGCCTGTCATGTATTCCTGTGTACCGTTCCCACTGTGGTGTACTGCGGCTCCTAGTCCTGATAGAAGCCTCAGCTTCTATCTTCTGTTTGTATCAGTCTGCTGGGCCTGGAGCTTCAGCCTGCCGCTCAGTTAATTCCTGACGCGGTGGAAGAGATGACCTGAATGTGCTGAACACAGGTCGCTGTGAGCCAGTAGGCATCTCTGGGCTTGAATTGCTACGAAGCCACATCTCCACTGTGAGCCTTGTTCTTCCTGTTTCACAGGGGGGGTTAAATTATTACACACTTCACCGTTGAGTGACTGAAAATGCCAGCAGTTACCACAGAAAAGCTTACGGATTTTAAGACCTAGCTTTAGTTCCTCTCAGTGGAGCTTGTCAACCTGAAATACAGTACTGTTAGTGGTTTGGGTTTGGGGAAGTTCTGTTTGGCCTTGTTGCAGGAGGGAGGGTTTGTGCCTGACACTTGGCTCCTCTGAGTTCATTTTAAATTAATTCAGCCCTGCAGAACTCCAATGCAAATTACTGCTAGTTCACACCTGTAGCTTGGAGCAGCTGGGCTGTGCAGTCTGCTACTGCTTCACATACCCAGATTAGCAAAGAGATTAATTGTTCTGATGTGCCGTGAAAGAGCTAAATTAGGTCACCTCCATCTAGACGGAGGACGCTAGGTGTGGTGACTCAGGTTTGCCTCCTAGTGTGTAAATGGTAGCTTGTCTAACTGACACTGAAAGTGGCATCCCTTTGGATAACTTGGTCAGGGACTGAGTAACTGAAGATGCTTATCTTGGAGATACTGAAGCAAGAGATGCCTCTGTTGGGGGAAAGACCTTGTTTCTTTTCCTGGGGTGCAGGACTGGCCAGAAAACAGCGAAAGATTTGTGGCAGCTTGGGGATGGTACTGTCCACTAGATCGCTTCAGGTGTTGACAGCTGTGTCAATTCAGATGCGGTCTCTAAAACACCAAAGCTCTTTCTGCATGGAATTCTTTTCTTACTCAGTGCTCTTGCAAGGGCTGGTGTGGAAATAGACAGTGTGGCTGCAGGAAGCAGAAGATGAGCTGCACTGAAGGCTGTAGCTGTGACTCAGCAAAATGTAGAAATAGAGACCGTGGCTTCCCGGTGAGTAGTGCTGTGTTTGTGCGCCTGAAAGGGCTTCACCCAACATCATGCACAGTTTGTCGAGGTGAAGCATGTGCACCTTTCTGAAACATTACTAACTGTCACTGTAATTCAGTGTTTATCTGTGGTAACTGAGTATAGAGTCTTCCACTGCAGTACCAGGCTCGTGCACTAAATACAGCAATTTGGGAGATATCACGTAGGTTTACCTGCTGCCATTTGTCAGCCACAAATCTAAACAATTTAAGTCTGTCTTCTACAACTTCTATTTACTAAGTGCATCTTTGGCTTCAGATGGCACAAAAGCTTAACTAATTTGCAGATATTCTCTTTTATTAAGCATGGAAGGGTTCATTTGGGGAGGGAGTTGTAGCAGCAGGAAGGTTCATGAGCAGCTGATGGTCACTAAAACTCTTGCTAGAAAATTCTGCCTTGCTCTTGGATCTTAAAGATTTGAAGCAGAGACCTCCCACAGTAAATCTTTAATTATTGACTATTTTATGAAACCAGTTGCCTGACAGGCATCTAGCATCCTGTACTATGAATTACTTTGCAACTGGAAAGAAGGTGGCTTAGGTACCCCTAGTGTTTCTTCAGCCGTTGGTGGGAACGGAAGGGATGGATGTTGAAGTGCTTCAAAATGCTACTGCCCCTCAGGATGCCGCACTGTGTCAGGACAAATCAAGGGACTCTGACGGCTGCTTCAGACTTGAAGACCCCACTGAAGTGGCTTCAGGAGAGACTTTCTTTCAGCCTGTGTGTGTCACACCAACTACAAAGGTAATGCCTAAAGCTGTAAGAACAAACAGTGGTTCTGATTGTGCGCACACTATAGCTGGTGATGGATCTGAAAGGAGAAAAAACCCAAGATGATAGACTGCGGCTAGAAAATTCTGAACAGACTACAGCTGTCAAAGCAGCTTGTATTTAAGTCTTGAGTCTGTTGAGTTTCCATACGAAAATCTTGCCGTACAGGTTTGTCATGCTTTCCTGCTGCACCCTTCAGCAATAAGAGAGGGCAGACTTAGGGCAGATACTGGGAAGAAATCCTTCCCTGTGAGGGCGGCGCTGGCAGAGGCTGCCCAGAGCAGCTGTGGGTGCCCCATCCCTGGGGGTGCTCAGGGTCAGGCTGGACGGGGCTGGGGGCAACCTGGGCTGGTGGGAGGTGTCCCTGCCCCTGGTGGGGGGTTGGGGCTCGGGGGGCTGTCAGCTCCCTCCCAGCCCAAACCAGGCTGTTGATAATTGAGGAACTCACGGGACAAAACTGTCTAAATCCAAACTTACTATTAAGCCATCGTGTACTCCAACTTGGCAGCTGTAATCTTGTCTCAGCTGAACAAATTCACTTTTCCCATGTGTACCTTTGCCCACTATTCCAAATACTGTCTCTTCCTGCTCAGCCCATGAGTTTGTCTTTAGAATTTTGACTTGAGTAAAGAAATCAAGCAACTCCTGATATTGGCCTGGCAACTTCTGTATGTGCTGCCCCCAGCACAAGCTGGCTGGCTTCTTCAGGGTGGGTACCAACGCCAGAACTGTCTTCCTTGCTTTTCTGATAGGTCCTGAAAGATATCACAGACCAAGATGTGTTCATCAAGAAGCCCAGCACTACTGCTGCTTCGCAGCTTGTGAGAGATGAGGAGTCACAAGAGAACCAGATACCATTTATAAAGAGAAAGAAGAGAATACTGAGTAGCAATACCAGCTTCTTCTCAGGTTGCACCCCTATCAAAGAGGAGCTTGACTGACGAGCCCAAAAGATGCTCCATGACTGGGTTGTGCTGTGCTTCTTCACATGATGTTGCTCATGACTTTTTTAAAAAGTGTTGGGATCTCTCCCTGTGGCAAAAGCCTGATGGCTGTTGTGCCTGGCAGCTTCTGCCTCAGCAAGGGAGCCAGACGCTAGTTCTTGCTAGATGATGTTCAATGCTTTGTAAATATGTGTATGTCTGAGTCTTGGGCCAATGGTGAGAGACTTTCCTTTGGAATTTCTGTAGTGAGTGGAGGTGATTTTTATCCAGGTTGCTCATTCCAGCTGCTGCCTTCATCTTGAGCTGTGAACATGTGGGGTACAGTTTAATCGGTAGTCTTGAACTTTGCATTTGCACTGGAACTCTGAGTAGTGTCTCTCTCAGCACAGATGAGGAACTGTCCCAAGCTGCCACCCCAAGTGCAGTGGCGCTTGATCTCGGGCGGCACTGTGTCTGTAGTCTTAAACTAGCTAGCAGGTATGAAATGGTCAGTATTCCTGTACCCTTTGGGGCACCGGTCTGTCCTTGTTCGATGAATTTAGAAAATTTCTAGCCATCTGTGAATATTGCAGTAATTTGAACTTTGTTGTAGCTTTAATAATAAAGTAACTAATAAACACCCCTGACTTTTGATTTTGCATTGTGTACAATGAGCCACACAGGCACGTTGGGGTCTCTGCAATTAAATTTGGCCTCAAAACTTTCAGCAGTTGTGGTGCTGACTGCCAGTAGGACTAGCTCTAGCTCTTTTTCTGTCATACCTTACTCAAAACCTAGGTAGCCCAAACAGGGCACTACTCCTTTCCTTTTCCCTTCATTGTCTCTTGGTCCTAAGTTTTGAGTTACAGCATGAAGGAAAAGCGACAGATTTTTTTTTTTTTTTTTTCCTCTAGTGGTACTAGTAATAACCTAGGCCTACCCTTTGACTTGCACATGGATGCCGCCCCTTCCCTGAGCTTGTGCAGTCCTCTGTTTATCTTGAGCTTGGTACCATAATAAAGATTATGTTGCTTCTGGCTCGGTGTGAGCTCAGCAGGCTGCTGGGTGCAGGAGCTGTTCGGGCATGCCTTTGTGGCTTATTAAAGGGTAACTGGATGGTTTCTCGTGGAGTCAACACGTAGCTTTCCCTTTGCTCTCTTACAAGCTTGTTCCCTGTATGGGGAGTGGTTGGAGCAGAGTTCTCGGCAAGCTCCTGTGCGTTTGCGGTCGAAGCTGGGTTCCAGCTGTACCTGGCAGTGCCTCTGCGTGCTGAGCTCTGCTGCCAGCCGAGTCATGATCCCATGCAGTCCGCTCAAGAAAGAGCTGTTGGCTGACTGCTCGTCTAACTTCAGTCATCTCTCTGCTTTCCAAGTCCCTGCTTTTAAGATGTTTGTTTCAAGGTGATTTAAACAAGCATGTAAGCTGCGAGGGCCCGACCTGCTGAAAGGGCATCCGTCTCCCGTTCCACACACCTTCCTGTCCTTTCTGCAAGGGCTTAGAAGCTGTGAGTCAGGATCGCTTCGTATTTGAAGAACAAAGGCACAGCACAAAGGCAACTAATCTTTGTGCAAGTGAAACACGAGGTAACAAATGCCTGTGGTTTCAGCAAGCTTGTCCCACTTGTAGCCAGGATTATGAAGTAATCTGCTGTGGTGCTGGGAGCGAGTGCCGGGGCGGTGTTTGGGGAGCGGCCAGGGTGGCAGGTCTGGTCTCTCCCCGCCTTTCCCAGGTGCTGCTGCCCCGCTGGAAGGCACCGGTGAGGAGCAGCTGCCCAGGACAGCAGCTCACCCCGACCGGCCGGCGGGGCCAGCTTAGCCCCGCTGCTGGGAGGGGATGAGGCCCGGCTGCACAGGGCTCCTGCCCCGAGCCCCGCCGCACCTCCGTGCCGGGGCGGGGATCCTGCTCTAGTCAGCTGTAAGAGAAGAAAAGCCATAAATCAGAAAAATGTGGTTTTTTTGAAGCTAAGGCAACTTAGCTCCATGCCCTTGTACTGCCCAGTTCCTCCTGGAACAGTTCCTCCTGTCTGGGTGCTGGGTTTAGTGGGGGCTGCACTGGCTTACGCTGGAGACTCCAGAAAGGCGCTTTCCCCACCAGCGTGAGGAGGCGATGCCACCGGCCCCCCCCCAGCCTGCACCCCGAGCGGTGCCCGGCCGGCTTCGGCCAGCTGCAGCGGGAACGGGGCCAGCATGGGCCCCGGGAAGGTGACCCCAGCACCAGGTGCCGCAGGACGTGCTCGAGCATCTTAATTTGGTGCTGCTGCGGTGCTGGGAGCCCAACCGCTGGCAAACTGCCCTGGGGGCACGGCAACCCCCTCTCCTAGATGTTAAATAGAGTAGAATAACGTATAACACAATTTTTATATATTTGCGTGTGTGTGTATTTGTATAGCATATGTATGTCACATGTATGTGAGAATTTAAATTATACATATGTTAGAATAGATATATAAAAGAACAGGTATTTGTGAACATTGGGTGTGGATATGTATCGATATTTTTTATATACAACAGATAGTATTTTACAGATTAAGTTATATGTTTTAGCTATATAAATATATGCATACTATGTATAAATATAGAATCATGGACTCAGGCTGGAAAAGACCCTTAAGATCATAGTAGCCAACCCTTTCTTTTTTAATATATATACACACCCATACGCAAACAAACGTGTTTTATAGCTATGCTTTAGGATATAAAAGCATTATATAAGATAGTGTTATATTTTCTCTATTACATTATACGTTTTATGTTATAGTTTATATTACATATTGAATATACTTCTTATATATACACACATAACCCTGCCCTGAAAGAGTGTCTGAGACAGTGTGCATAGAGTATAAAAAAATGTGTACATAAAAGCATAGATTTATATGTCTTTTAAACTCATATGTAAGTATTATACATGCTAGATAATAGATAATATTTTATTGTATGTTACATATTATGTATTATGTGCTAGGTATCATATAAAAATGTTCTCGGGGAGGGGTGTGTGTGTGGAGAGGGTACAAATACATACAGGAGAACAGGTCTGTGTGAGAGCCAGAGTGTGTATGCATGGCGCTCATAAATATTTAAATAGAGAGACAATAGATTTTTTTAATGAATATATTATCACAGTATTACAATATATACAAGAACACGTGTCTGTCAGAGCGTGGGTGTGTGTACACATGAGATGCATTTTATATTGGGTATTATCAGTGTACTTTATATAATGTATTGTAGATATGAACAAGAGTACCCGAGACTGCAGAGTACAGCTATGCATATGTACATAACAGAATAGGAGACTCTGTGTGCGTGTGGGGTTTGTATATATAGAAGTATAAATAATGTTCAAATATGCTTCTTTAAAAAAATACTTAATATGTAGACAAAGTGTGTGTGAAAGGATATCATATAGTTTTATTTATGCATATATATTTGAGTAGTATGTATGTAAGAAGTGTCTGTGAGAGCATGGATGTGTCTAAGAAAAACATACATATTACATGTTATATATTGTCAGATGCTATATACTGTGTATATTACACATTATATAAAAAGGGTGTCTGAAACTATAAATACTGCTATCTACAAGAGTAAGTGTGCATGAATGTGTGTGTATAACACAAGTGCATATAGACATAAGTATTTATTAAGGGGTGGCTTAGTGTGTTTATGTGCATGCACAGTTAACTACTCTATATTCTCTAGCTACACACACTATATTCTATATATACTACCTATACATATATAAAAGAATAGCTGTCTTCTGAGTTTGAGTGTGTAAAATACAATTATATGTGTGTGTCTGTGTATATGTACATGCATATATATATACACACACATAAAAAAATATATATAAAAATACCTTACACATATGTTGTGTGTATTTAAAACACCCCCCCAGCAGCCTGGCTGCCAGGGCAGGTCCAGGTCCCCAGTGCACCCCGGTCCCCCGGGCTCTGCTGGGGCAGGGAGGCTGTGCCCCTGCCCCTGCCCTCACCGCAGCGCCCACCACACGCTGCTCCCTCGCCCGTGCTGCTGAGCGCGGTTTGTTCTTCCATCTTGGCATCACCTTGAGAAGCCGCCCGTGTCCATGCAGCGCGGACAGAGCAGTCTCAGGACCTGCAGGAGGAGACGGCCGAGAGCAAAGCAAGGGGGGCTGTCAGCCAGCTTCAGCCCTGAAAAACGTCACGAAGCATCGCCATCCCTTTCGGTATTACCTTAGAACTGGTCGATCCCATCGCTTACCCCCGCCTGCGGGCCTTAGCAGCAAGGAGGGGTTTTGCACTCGTAGCTGAGCCAGGGTTTGTGGAAGAGCTCCCCCCGCCCCACTCGTGCCAAGCTCAGCATGAGAAAAGCGCCATTAGGAGAGGCGGCACAAGCCAAAGCCTTTACCAAGAGACACTGGTACAAACACACACCACTTTATTTTTAAATAGATACAACAGTGCTAAATTTAATCAGTCTCTTAGTATGGCAGGCTTGGGGGTCACGATACACAAAAGCATCTGCAAGTACCCGAGGCTTTGAGTCTGACCCTCGAAGTCAAGCTCAGGCGATTTGCCCTTCGCCAGATCCCCCAGTGCCACAGTGACAGTGGCACTTTATACACACACAAACACACGCTTAATGAAGTGACAAGAGACAGAGGTGCAGCTCTTTGGAAATAAATAAAAATCTGGGCTGGGTTTTTACGTCTTCTCTAACTTTACACTGGAGTTGTGGGTCCTGATGTAGGTATGTACCCATGGATTAAGGGGTACGCGAGGTCAGCCTAAGTGTTCTCCAGAAAACCCCTCCTCTACCTTTCGTCTGCATTCCTACTGTTAAGAGATAGTCTCCACACCCACTGGACCTGCACAAGTGTATGCAACTAACACAACATAGAAGCAACAAATGTGTTTTGGGGAAAAAAAAACCCCACAACAAACGCCGGCTGACACTCCCCAGCTACATCCCGCCCCGCGCAGGACTCCGGTTTTAATGTTACTTGACATGAATACCTATGTCCACCACCCAATGTTTTCTGAAAATGATTTTTACTAGGCACGGAACAGTACTACCAGCACCTGGCTCAGCGGGCTCCAGAGACACAGCCACACCTGTCAGAAATAAGGCGACAGAAGAGGTGTGAGGGCTGTTCTGTGCAACAGTAACCAGCACTCACCACTGCTGCTGAGGTTCAAAAGACATTATGGGCCACAGAAAAAGATGAGGTGCTTTTTCATCTTTCCACAGGCAAGGACCTCTCTCTCACACCACACGCAACCGCATATTAGCAGAGTATTTACATGCTCTCACCCCCTTTACAAAGAACTCTTGGCAGAAATCTTGTCAGGCTCAATACAAATCGCTGCAGGACAGTCTCTTCACAAGTTATCATAGTCGTCGTCATCCTCATGCTTCCTTTTCAAGGGATTTGATTCATTAGGTGTATTCTGTGATGATACCATATTTGTAGTAATAAGAATGTTCTTTGGTCCAATTAATGAAGGATTAATTAGAACATTCTGAACTGTCGGAGTAGTTGGTGTGGCTGTGAAGAAAAAAAAAAAAAAAAAAGAAAAAGTCATCACTCAATGAAAAACAACGGTTGATTTTCCCACACTGAAAGAGAACTTCCAACCTAATAAAGCAGCACGCTAGTAGAACATTCCGGGCTGAAAACCCGGGCAACACAGAGAAAACAGGAAAATACTAGTGGAGTGAGCACAAAAGAGCGAGAGAGCACAGAGGTGGCAGGTAAGGTGCAAGGGGAATCCGCCTGAAACGCTGTGTGCTCTGGTTGACACCACTGTGCTAGAACTGGGAATTGTAAAATACCCAGAGAGAGGACTGCCTGCCTTACATAAGGAGACACAAAACATCAGCAATCTTACAAAGAGACAGAAGAGGTGAAGTAATTTCCCACATTATTGCCATGAATTAATTTCTGTTCTGCTAAGAACAACAGCAGGAAGCACTGCTGATCTTTACAGCTTGTGTTACCTGACTTGACTGCTGCCTGAGAAGACGGGATCTGTACGGTGAACCTCTGACCGGTCAGTGACACTGGAGTGCCAACTTTTGTTGAGACAGATACTGTCTGTGCTGAAGGTGTACCTGAAAGTCAAACCGACTCAGTCAAAAGATAAATTAAAAAAAATTTATATACTTGGCACTTGTGCTTTCAAAGTGGAACCTCTTATCTTCAGAGTGGTGGGAATACAGAGGAACATACCAATACTAGATTTATAGGAGTCACGTTTTCAGGCAGAACTGCATATTTACTCAAGACCTATAAAACTGTAGGCTACAAACACACACTAATACGCAAGGG
This sequence comes from Falco naumanni, assembly GCF_017639655.2. Classification (NCBI taxonomy): domain Eukaryota; kingdom Metazoa; phylum Chordata; class Aves; order Falconiformes; family Falconidae; genus Falco; species Falco naumanni. The sequence goes on along the minus strand of NC_054067.1, from coordinate 22,291,918 downwards.
CACATGCTCAGGCATAAATTCTGTGAACCTTTTAAAAATGGATTTTATTTATTGCCATTGGTAGTTCAATGCAGTGCTTACACTGAGGGGAAAAACCCTCAAACTTACGTTAAGTTTCTTGAATAGTCTCTTCGCATAAGAAGTTATCACAAATACAGAAATAAAAATACAGAATGTCAGTAATGTATGTATGTGTCAAAGATTATTCTAAATAAAGAGTATTCTGAAATTAATTTCATTTTCCTGATGCTGTCAAATGATACCAAGTTCAGGCAGCACCCAACATTTCCTCAGCGGCTGGAGCATACTTTATATTATGCCTCTTTTTTTTTTTTTTCATTCATCGAAACAACACGGGAAACCCCAACTGAGCTGTTTCCTACCTAAAGTAGGAGTGCTGGGCCTGCTGCTCACAGCACCCACACTCAGGCGAGGGACTGTTATTCTCCCTGCAGAGGAAGAGACCTGTTGAGAGAGAACACTCAGTTTAGCATCCCACTAGAAATTAACAGTTCTTTAACGTGAAAAAAAAAAAAAAGAAATGGTTCTTCCTACAAAACCACAGAGAGCCTATTTCACAGCAACAATACACGAGGTGTGTGCCAACACAGAAGTTCTTGGATCTTTACGGTGCAAATGCCCTGGTGCAAGCTGCAGAGCTCCTGGACATGACATAATGCCAAAGACCAGCAAAGTGCACTCAGGTCAGTCAGGTTGGAGAGGAAACTAGAGTATTTTAATCAGCAATTATTATTCCACCCTATACCTAGCAGAGAGGCATGTCCTGTGTCAATACCTGGAACCTTAAGTTCAACTTTTCAGATTCTTTCCTTAAAATGGGGGAAAGAAATACAAAATCCCACACACCAAGACATTCAGTATTTTCCAGCAAGAAAACTAAATCTTCTCTCTTCCCTCTAAAGCGGAATCAAGTGAAGTATAAGTACAAAAGACCCTTTAACATCTATACTAAAGCCTTACTTTCGCCTTTTACAATCTGATATTCAGCTTGACAATTTTAACACTGAACAATTCACACGTGCATTTTATAATACACTTTCCATTCAAAACTAAAAACCAACAAGAACACCTGCAAATTCCTAGAGATAAAGACCACTGACAGACTTTCAAACACCCCTGATGCTCACAGGTCAGTATTTGCCCACACGTATCCTTCAGAGCTGTGGAAAACTCTTAATTCCAACATTCCCGACAAACAAAGTGGGCATTAGGTGAATCCTTCCCTACCCGAAGCCCTTACCTTCTTCTGTAAGGACTTCAGTCTGTAGTTGGGAGCTGTCAAGCAGTATCTGTCAGGTGGAAGCCTGGGTCCAGAATAAGGCTTTATCAATGGCAACGGCGTCTGATTTTTCTGCCTTGCAATATCTAACAAGAACTGGAGAGACACCATTACATTCCCACCTGTAGTCTTTTATTGTATTCTGATGCCATCAATACAGTTTTACTTACATCCCTTGGAGGCGGAGATGTAAATGACTGGTCTGTTCGACACTGGATTGCCAACCTCACGTCATCTGCATCGACACTGGACTTCTTTGCGTGGCTCGAGTAGATTTTTGCATCTTCCAGTATAGTGGTCACATACCCTTTGAAACACCGAATCACTCATTAAGGCTGGATTAAAAGAGTAAACCTTCCCGCTCCCGATCCCACCCGGCTGTCAGCAAAGACACCGCTCCCGCAGGATTGTTTCTGAAGGCTGACAGCAGAACCCTGTCACTGCCGGTATCTCTCACACCAAATCAAACACAAAACCATACACTCCCGGTATCTCTCAAACACAGCACTGTACCAACTGCTATGGAGAAAATTAACCCTGTCCCAGCCAAAACCAGGACCCCCCCCCCAAAGGGAACAGGGCTAAAGACAGCATTCCCCTTCTCCGCTCGGCTTTGCCCGGCGCACCCCCTGCCCGAGGGGCCCGGCAGAGCTCACCCAGCCCGGCCCCCAGCAGAGCCCCCGGGAAAAATCCCCCGGCCCGGACCCCGGCAGAGCCCCTGGCCCCCGCTGAGCCCCCGACCCGGCCGCCGCTTACTGTAGGCGAACTCCAGCATCTGGTTGATGACGCGCGGCTCGTACTCCGTGATGCCCATGTCCTTCAGGATCTGCGCCATCACCTGCGGGGCGGAGAGGCACCGCTCAGCTCCGCCACGCTGACCCGGCCCGACCCGACCCCTCCAGCCCCCGCCGCGCCCGCGGTACCTGCGCGTCTTTGGGCGCGCTCTTGGGAGACGCCATCTTGGCCGGCTCCATCACTTCCGCTCGCCTCGGGCGCCGCTTCCGGTCGCGTGGGCGGGGAGCGGCGGGGCCGCGAGGGAGGCCGGGAGGGCGGCGGTTGCCATGGGGACACGGCCCGGCGGTGCGGGGAGCGGGGTGCGGGGAGCGGGGAGCGGGGTGCGGGGTGCGGGGAGCGGGGAGCGGGGAGCGGGGAGCGGGGAGCGGGGTGCTACCGCTGCTCCACCCGGTGCCGCAGCCAACACCGAGCCCGGGGGTTCGGTGCCCGGTGGCGGGCGGGGGGCAGCGCGTCCCCCAACACCCTCCCCAGGCCCCGCCGGCGGCTGGGTGCGCAGGGCTTCCGTTCTGCTTCTGATTGTTCAAAACTGCGTTTCCGCGAGGCAGAAATTCTTGTTAACAAAACCATTCCCGGGGACAGCGTGCTGCAGGAGCGCGCGGCCGTGCCTGATGGGGTCACAGCCTGATGCCCCCGTCGGCCCCGCGATGAGCCAGAAGGGTGTGCACCTTCCTTACCGGCTTTGAGGCCACTTTTTTAATTGTCAGCTTTCCCAGGATTAAATAAAAATGAGACTATCGACAGCAGGGCTTCTTAAGCTCGTTTTCGTGGCAACCAAATGATCCCCACGTACATTCCATGCAAGTCTTGTCAAAAGTTTCTCTCTCGCTTTCCGAGGCAAAACAGAACCAAACCAATGTTTTCTTGCGGTGCTGTCAAGCAGGGATTAGCAGCATGCCAGGGGGAATTGCAGCAGTGTTGCCGTTAGCTGTGATGGTCCAAGTGAAGCAAGGTCTGGAGGGAGGCGCGATACCCGCGCTGGAGCAGCTGACATCATGGGGCAGGGGAGCCAGCTTCGCTGAGAGCAAGAAGAAATAAACAGCTGTTACCGTGTGTTCCCTCTGACTCACGCCTGTAACACGTTGCAAAACAGTCCATCAGCAGGGAGAGCCTCCCTGCCTCTCACCTGCACCAGGGGTGCTGCGTGACACCTGCGGGCCCTACACCCAGCCCTCCGGGATGTAGATGTAACTAACCCTCACGTCTGACGGCGCCCGTGTATCTGCACCGAGGTGGCGGCTGGACCCCCCTGCCGCAGGTTTGCGGGTGACGGGGGTGCCAGGCTCGGCCTGGCGGGGGGCACAGGCAGCCCTGTGGCTGCGGCAGCGGCTGGAGGAGCTGGAAAACCTGTGCCCAGCACATGCCAGCGTGGAGGTGCAGGCGGGCAGAACGCCTCTGCTGGGGCTCCTTGGCTGGAAGCACCGCGGCATTAGAGTCCAAGTCATTTGACTTGCATGAGTCAGAGTATATTACACAAAAACATCCTGCAAGGAGGGAACGGAGGATGAACTCCAGACACTGACCTTAGACAACAAACAAAACCCACTTTTTTCCCCTTGTTTTAGGGCAGAGGGGGAGGGGAGCTCTTCCACTGTGTACTGGATGCAGGCTGTGGGTCAGGCTGCAACTTGGCATCATCGGGCTGTTGGCCGTCACTGCCATTTATTGCTGATGCAGTAAAAAAACCCAACGTACTTTGTACTGCCAAAGGGCTCTGGGTTTACCCCAAAACTAGGCAAAGACCCTTTGCCCCCCTCAGCCGTTTTGTCTGTGCTGTGAGTGCCTTCCCTGCCAGCGCTGCTGCACACAGGTGACTTTCCAGGCTGAGCAGCACAGCCAAGAGCTGCAGCTACTTGCAGCATTTCTGCCTGGAAACCAGCAGCGAGGAGAAAACACAGGGAGCTAGTTTCCACAGGGGAGATATATGTCCCCGAGGCCACAAATGCCACCCTCATGGGCAGCTGAGCTGGAGCGCGTCTGCCCGGCCGTGAGAGCTTTGTCCCCACTGCCAGTCACCTGGGGCACGGCCGTGCTGTGACGCCTGCGTTCGGTGGGCTGCGGGCACCGTGTGTCGGCCAAATGAAAGAGCGGTCACCCTCCGTCTTTGCTCAGACACTGGGGTTTCTGAGCACTGGAAAACAGGAAACTGGGTCACGGCGCGGCCAGGCCGAGCGCTGACTTCTCTGTCTGCTACCGCCAAACCGGGGACATTCATCAAAGGCAGCTGCCCCGCAGCTGGGAGGGCTCTGCTCGGAGAAATAGGGACGACAGGCCGCATGCCGTGCAGCCCCTGCGAGCGCGCACCGGCCAGGGCTCAGCTCTGCTCGGGGTGCATCGTTTAAGTCACCAGCGCAGAGTTAAGCTTTGGGGATTTCTTTTTAGACTTTTTTTTTGAGATGTTTAAGGTGCAGCAAAGTAAAGCCTTGGCACATGGACGATTTTTCTTTTTTTGAGGTGTCCAGGTACCTAAATCCCTTGAAGAAAACCCACAGCCATCACATTTGCCTCTTGGAAGTGGCAGCAGAAATCTCCCTAATGTTAGAACCAGGGACCTGTCGACACAATGCAGCGACTGTGTTCGGCACTGACCTTTCAAGCCCGAATCCCACACTATTTGGCTCTACAAAACACTGGCTTTTGAATAGTCCTTCAGACAAGAAACACTGCAAAGAGCAGAGCTCTGAGGGGAATGGAGGAGGTTTATTTCATATCGGGTACCCCACTCACTTCTGCCTGTGCCCCAGTCATGGAGAAATTGCCGCGGGCGGTGGCTGAAGGCATCCTGCTGTTGAGCTGAGCAGCATACGCAGCCCCTCCTGCACCGTGTCTGTGCTCTCTCCGGCTGTGTACAGTTAACCTCCAGCTTCCCAGAGCCTTCCCTTGCCTTTTCCCTCACACTGACCCCTTTTCCCCTCGCCTCCCCCTCCCTGGTGCTTTCCAGCTTATCATCTCTGATCTTTTCTGAAGTGGAAAGTAAATCAGGGCCAAGTGTCAGACTGTCTCAGTTAGAAGACTGATGCTCAAACGAAGGCTTTCTCATCCTGTCTTAATAATGTCATTAAAACACTGTCACTAGAAATTTCTCACTCAGAGGCATATTTCTTGGGAGTCTCTGGGAATCTGATAACGATAGTAATTTTCAGACGTTCACACAAGATGAGGATGACGGTGAACACGTACCTGTCCATGTTCCTGACAGCATGGCGCTGTCAGACACACTGATCTTCCTTGGCCTGCCTTCGGACCTCTACCGCCTTTGGAAGTACAAGCCCTATGTATTTGGGGATTTTCTCTGCAAGTTCCTCACTTCACTGAGCGAAACGTGCACGTACTGCACCATCCTGCACATCACCACAGCGAGCGCAGAGCGGTACTTTGCCGTCTGCTTTCCCCTGAAAGCCAAAGTGACCATCAACAAGTGCTGGGCGAAACGGGTCATCCTGGCTCTGTGGGGCTGCTCCCTCCTGACCGCCGGCCCCATCCTCTTCCTTTTCGGGGTGGAACACCCCAACGGCAGCCTGCCCCAGGAGAGCCAGGAGCGCAGGTCCATCGAGCGCGTGGTCCGCATGGGGCTGCTCGAGACGATGACCTGGGTCTCCACCGTTTACTTGTTCCTGCCAATGCTGTGCGTGGCTCTGCTGTACGGACTGGTCTGCAGAAAGCTCTGGCGCCGTGGGCAGCGGCTGCTGGAAGGAAGAGGTGCCACCACAGACTGTCAGAGTGCTGGGTCAGAGTATTTTGGAAACCAGCTCTGAAGAGCTGCCCTCTTTGATCACTTCCACTGCACAGCAGTGCAGGGGGTGATGGAGAGGAGATACGAGCCACACAGGGTTACACAGATTTAGAATCAATGGATTTACATTTAATTTGTGTTCCTGGCTCCTGCTGGTGTGAAGGGCAGTCTGTGACTGCGTGTGCAGGCTAGGGATCTTACCACACGCAGGGAAGCACATCAGCGTGGCTTTTAGTTGTTTTGAGATCACATTCTTCATGTTCTTCCCCCCATCTCTAACCCTTAAATTTCCAATTTAAAGAAATTGAAAAGTTCTATGACTTCATAGCAGACCAGGCTCTTCCCCTGCTGCAGCAAGGAAAGGTTTCAAAGCCATTTCCCTTGCAAAATTTCTCAAGCTTAGCAACGATGACTTCATCCAGGACAGCAACAACGCACCTGTCTGGGCTGACCTGTGCACGGTCGTTATCCTGTGCCAGCAGGTACCTGTGCCTTGGTGCAGACCAGGAGTTTGGGTTCCCCGCTCCCACCCCATCCCTCTGATCACTCTCCCCCGAGCCCCCCCCCCCCCCCCCCCCCCCGCAGGCAAGCAGCAGCACCCACGACTGTGGATACTGTCAGCAAAACGTACCGCAGCTACTCACTGGTTGTTTCCTGGCAGGTTCTGTTTGCTTATTGCACGCTCAGTTTTCCCATCCTCTTCCTCAGTGCCTCTGGGTCCAGCTGGCTCCCCTTTTCCTCCCCTCTGCTGCCCCAAGGGGCCCCCACCTCCCGTGTCCCTGGTCTTTCCCCTCCGATACCCATCGCAGCATGCCGATGGTGACTCAGATTTTCAGGCCAGGAGTGAACGTGCCCCATTTTAATTGCATACAATTAATTTTGTATGCAACCTGAAGTCCTTGTCACTTGAGATGACCGGTAACCACAGCACAGAAGCAGCTGGGCAAGGCACTGGGCTTGTCCTTGCTGGGTTTAGCTTTGCAGGCTCACCTCTTGGTCCTTACATAAAGGGGCAGAATAAACTGTTGTGCTCTTTCCTCCTCAGCTGTCCTCGTCTTTGCCTTTGTGGTGTGCTGGCTCCCGTTCCACCTTGGCCGAATCCTCTTCGCCCGAAGTGAAATTGTCCTGTATGACCTCATGCAGTACTTCAACCTCATCGCCACGCTCCTCTTCTGTCTTGGGGCTTCCATAATCCCCATACTGTACAACAAATACAGGAAAGCGATGAGCACAATCCTGCACCACAAGCGAACCCGGTGCTGCAGGCACCTGACCCGGGGTGCAGAGGTTTCTTCTGAAGGTACAGAACTGGGGTCTTCTGTGCCAGCTGTTCAGCAACTCTCACAACCCAAGTGTTTCGCCAGCTGCACTGTGGGTTAAACCCCGGGTAGATGGTGCATATGGAGACTGGAACAAGATTTAAGGCTGTCCTTTTGGCTTACCTCTCCGCAAGTGTTTCCCGAGACACGTTACGAACGTTTCGGGAAGGTTAGAACCAATTCGTGTTATTCTTGCACGGGACGGACACACACACGATGGGACAGGGGGAGGCTGGACTACTCTCTTCAGTGAACTTACCAGCCACATCGTCAGCGTGAGCTGTCCACAAAACTCCTGTGAAAGGGTTTGTTTCTGTTTTCAGGACCAGACATTTTGCTAATTGCAGACCTGTAAAACATAATTCTTCCAACAGAAGCCAAGAGAGATAAAGTAGAGGTCAAAGCCAGGCCAGCTGTTTGCTCTCAGCAACAAAGAAGACAGTCTGTAATACAGGTACTTGAAAGTGCTAAGAAACTACATCTTTTCTAAGACTACGAACACATTGCCGCCTTCTTAAATGATTTATTATTCATCCCTCAGGTCTCTTGATTTGCTTCCCTCCTTTTCTATTTTTTATCTTGTTCTTTATCCAAACTTTATCCAACTTTCTGCAAAGTCAGGCCCCGTACCTGCTAAGCTCTGCGGGAAGAAGCAGCCCTTGCCTTCAGAGCTCACCTGAACGCACCAGGGACAAATCACACAGGTGGGCGGTCGCTGGGGAGGGAAGGGAGAGCAGGAGGAATTTCCCCATCTCCCTTGGTTGTAACACTGGCAAACGCCGAGCCCGGCTCACCAGCTCGGGGGCTCAAGTGGCACCGCTCGATCCCCAGGCTGCCACAGCCCTTGGGAAGGGACAGCGCTGAAAAATCACTTTTCTTTCCCTGAGTAAGATTAAAATCCACAAAACCACACACAGCCCTGTAGTCAAATTTGAATACATTTGTATTATTTATTGGCTGTATTAAATATATTATCTATTTGATAGTTACAATTTAGTAATACAATGCATGGCAACTTTAACATAAGTTTGAGATACCTCAAAATTACAATACAAGAAAACTGAAGATACCTAAATACATTAATGCCACTAGGGTACATCGTTCTGGAATGGATAACAGCTGATGTCAAAATCTGTATTGCAGTAGGCTTTCCCCAGATATTTTCTGGAAACATGAATATCGTGGCAATTACAAAATAACTTTTTTTTCAGTTTTTAGGAGTCATGACTTGTTAGTATTTGCTCTGCAATCCTAATTTATCAATTATCAGAAATATTATTGCCAAATAAACCTCTATAAACTTTGTTCTAAGAGTTAAAGAAATAACCCTTTGGCAACAGAGATTTGCTGAAAGGCAGTCTTATCTGCTAAAAGTAGGCTATGAAGAGAAATAAAGACAGATTGTAAACTCTTCTGCAAACTAAAGACTAATATCTGTATAAAACTCTTTCCAACACTGGAGGGAGAGATTTCTATGATATAATAAATGATTAACTTAAAGTTCTGCTACAAGTAGAACAATACATTCAAACATACATTTTCCAGGACTTTTAATCAAAATAAATAGAGTACAAAATGAAGAGTACATTTTGAAAAGATTAATTTCAGATTGCACCATAAATCTACTTTTAAGAGTATTAAGCGATACTATGTCATAATTTAGGTTTTCCATATCTGAAATACAACACAATGCCTCAAACTATAACGCAACATTATTCATCAACTGCCATAGGAGAAAGACCCTTAAAGTGATTAATTACTGGAAATACTTAGCCTGTAGCACTATCACATCCAACATTCCACGTACAAGTGCATTGCTCTGAAGTATATAAAGTGTAGCCGCAGCCTTTGCAAGATACGCTAAATCTACCTTTCTATGGCATATTCCAAATGCTGTTGGGAAGACCCACCCCGGAACACATTCGAAATCTGTGAGTTCCAGCCTTCAATGTATTTGCTATAAGGACAGCCGTCAGACTCGTCTTCAGGTATTCGCGAGCAGATTTAACAAGAACAGTCATATGTAGTGCACAGTGTCCACAAAAACATACCCCCCAGACAAACAGGACGCGTTTCAGAAAAGTTCATAGCAGGCTGAACATTCCCATCTAGAAAACAATGGAATGTGAAGCTGCTACCACTGGGATAGCAAGTAATTTAAAACATTGTACAAATGTTATCTAAAAAGAGTTCTTTCACGTACAATTTGATAATTCGGATTAAGTTAGAAGGGCATCCAAAAGCAGTTTGAACTTTTTATTTTTAGGTTAATAATAGTACAAAAACATTTGCTCAGTTTGAGCCAAATAGTGTAACATTTATCATAAATGCACTCTTTCTCCTTAAAGACAATACCTGTGCTTTTCTGAAAACACTGCAAAGATTTAATCAGAAGCACAGGAAATTACTTTTCTCTCAGGCACTGAGAGTGAAATGTGGATTGGGCCAACAGCTGCTCACCAACAGCAGAAAGCATTTCATTCAGAAATGTACGATACAAAAGGGGCCTTTTCTGCGATGTGACATAGGAACGCCTTTGCTGTACGTACATCACGTCCTGCTAACGTTTTGTCTAGCATTTTGATTAAAACTTTAAAAATGCTGGCACCCTCTACTTTAACACTTGAAATGATTATTACTGAATCCGAAATATTAAAATAACTGTAAAGTAGTAATATCGCTAAGTCATTATTCTGCTTTCCTTCTACAGTATATTAAATGTGGTATGCTCTAGTAATTGCAATGCAGGTTTGCAATGCAGTACTGCTCTAAGCTTAAGCATCTGTGCTGCTGTATTCCACGTATACCAAACTGCAACGATACCTGATTAAACATCGCGGATCGATGACCACTGCTCTAGCTGTACTTGAAAAGCACTTGTTCTGTCAATGCCTTCTCTCTCGAACTGGCCAAAGGGCCCCGCTTTGAATTTGGAGAGAGGAAGAGTGTGCATGATAAGGCAGTTTTTTTGCTGTTTTATTAACAGCTAACCCTGATTACAGAGGACCCAGGATTACCCTTTCTACAAGAAATCTGTGTTCAGTATTTGGAAAGGATCTGCCAACCCAGCCTCACTGTTAGCCAGCAGCAAAAGTAGAAATGCATGTAACCATACATTTCCAGCTAGGATTTTAATTAAACTAACCATAAATACCCGAAATAGCTTCTGTACAAAAAGCTGAGTACTGAACAGGCTCTCGTCTACTTGATTACAAAGTACTGAATAACAACAGCAAATAAAATAGCAACCACCGCAAATCCGCAGAGAAGAACGATGGCGATGAAGCGCTCTTCACGTAACGTCTTCTTAGTCTCTGCCAACTCCGTCGTCAAATCGGCACACTGGGGGACCAGCTCTTGTTTCTGAGATGAGAACACTGTACTGGGACTGTAAGGTCCATACAGTTCTTGTGATCCAGTAGAGTCTTGGGACTGACGGCCAGCGCAGACTCTGATCCGATATTCACAGTTTGTCTGCAAGCTCGTCAGACGGAAGGACGTCTCTGGTCCCTTGTACACCTGGTCAGACGAAGAGAGAGAACCACTTTACAGGGGGTGCATCTCACGAACAGTACGCAATGCTTTCTGTTCCACTTCACGAGCACGTGCAGTGCTGGACACAGCCTGAAGTTGTTCTCTTCAAGCCAGCTCAATAAAATCTCAGCTTTTATTTCTGAAGAATTTACAATTCATTTTCTTGTGAATAATCCAAAGCTTCCTGCTATGCCTCACACCGTCAGACCTGGACTGTGAAGCTCAGAAGAAAAAACCCAATTGTTCAGCTCAACTCCTGTTCCATATAGCTCCCACAAAAACGTGGGGCAGGTGCTGTCTGTGACTAACAAAGGCAGTGATGCCACAAAACGTAGGATTTAACAAACAAAAGAGCCAAAGGAAATGCTGGAAGAACAGGGTAAAACAGTGTTAACCCACTCCTAGATAACCAGCTTTCCGGATGACTCTCAAGCCTGCCTTCGCAGTCACTTGCTTTTATGGAACAAGCAAGAGGTCAGCAGGGAAATGAAACTTTATGATCTTTAATCTGGCGCAGCCTTTGATGCCGTGAAGAGGCCGAAGGGCAGGACCCTATGCTGGAAGCTGTCTGCACCCACTGTAAACTTAAGTCTCACTGAGAGGATCCATTTGTGAAGTAAACGAAGCACCCTGGAAGTCAAGATTGTTGAGTCCCTTGCCACAATAAAAAGCGTCCCCAAACAGAATTTCAGCTTTCAAATACAGACATCTTTTTTGGAAGTATGGAAAAAGCTCCTCAGGTTCATGACGTTAAATAAAAAGGTACCTGATCAAACTCTCTCCCAGCAGCAAGCTGAAGGATGTAAACAATTGAATCTCCTTTCATTGGCTGTAAAGGTTCCCATGTGATTTCATAAGTGTTTTCTTCCAGCTGATTTGCTTTGGGTGCTAGGGGAAAAAAAAAAAAAGAAAAAAAGTGTGATTTGTGGGTATTTTAGAAGAGAACAATGGTCTCTACAAATGTTCTTGTTTTTCCCATCAGAAGAAAAGGTCCAAAATCACCAGTGACTCATTTCACAGTTAATGTAGCAAAGGGGCACTGGTTTCAGTGACATCAAGGAAGTTTTCTCACTCTGGCTTAAAGTATGCTTTGCTTTTCTACATTGTCCATTGAAAATGTTTCAGTTTAATGCAAGTGACTGGGCAGTGTAAATCTAAAAGCTGAAGGTTTTTCCAATGTATTTGTTAACAATGCAAAGGTAACTGTTGTCCTTTGAGGCACCAGTCATACAAATAATTTTAAACAATTACCTGCAGGTAATTAGCAATCTGATCTTCAGAACGACTTTCTCTAATGGCAGTCCTTAATGTTCATAATAGAAAAGCACAGAGCAGAGGAAATACTTGTGTTTTCATTTGCCTAAATGCTGTTGTAACTTATATAAAGTGATAAATAACCCTGAAAAATTACTTTCTAGTTAAAAAAGGGTAGAAGAAATCCTCACTGTCTGGGGTGGGAAAAGCTACAGTTCAGGAGATGGCCACATGCCGGCCCTTGTACCAACATAAAGCCCACCACAGCTAGTTTCTGTTCTCTGCCCCACAAAGGCCCTGGAAAGACGCTGGGCTGGGAGAAGGGTCAGGCTGTAGCATTCCATCTAGTACGTAAATGGATCGCAGAAGGGTCCTTGTGCAGTGTGAGGCTCACCTTTAAGAGATGCGGGTGGAGACTTAGTTGTAGTGAAAGCGTAAACTTCAGAAAACCTTCCCTCTCCAGCATCATTATATGCCTGGATTTTAAAATAGTACGTAGTGGATTCACTGAGTCGCTGTACCTTGTATGTGTGACAAGGACCGTTATAAACAGTTACAAACCTGGAAGAAACACAAATCAGAATTATTCAGGAATCACACCTTTGCACATCAGAACCGTAAGTGGAACACTTTCATATCTAAGTACAAAGAAGTGACAATGCATTCTGGGTGCCCCAGCTTTCTCCATGCACGCACGATGAATGTTAGGCAGTTTGACCTCTGTTATTGTTATAATTGGTTCATGATGTGCATTAAATCAGCAACACACACCATTCATACTGGTGGGGAAGTCTTAATTTATATTCATGAAGCATTCATTCAACCTGCCTACAAGCCATACACAGGCTACAACGAAACTACATGACCAAACTCTTGATTTGAATTCAGAGAACAACCCTTGCACACATTGGGTACCTAAGTTGTCATTTCTAGTTAAAGAACAGCTGTCAACCCTGCGATTCTTTACATGCAAACTGACTTCACTGTAGAAAAAATAAAAAAACCCTGGCAACATAAGAAGATGGTAAGATATTACTATTTAAACAGTAAATGGTATTTACTGCTTACAAGTAAATATTTGTGCAACAGCTATTAACAGCATTGCCAGTTGAAAGATAGGATGCAAAAGTGCAAACAGAAGTGAGAAAAATGTCTTAAAAACTTGGTAAGTTGTAAAGTGACAATATATCCTTAATGTTCCGAATATCTTACCTGCCAAACCTGTCCTCCATCTGCAAGTTGAATTGTGTAGGGTTGGTAATTAAAGCTCTGCTCGGACCTTCACCCCATTTAAGTTTAAGGCTCTGGTAGCTGAAGACCACACATTCAAGATGAGGAGGGTCAGGAGGTAGTGGTTTTGTTTTGGCTTTAATGGAATGACTGAAAGGACCAACTCCAAAGCTGTTTATGGCCTGTATTCTAATTCTAGAAAGGTGAAAAGAGCAGCTATATGGTTAATTTACTGAGGTCCTGAAAAACTGCTAGGTAATAAAACAACAGTTAAAATTTGTAAAGAATTTAACAATTTAACTCCAAACAATTAAGTAATTAAAATGCAGTTAGAAGTTAACTATACAAATAATCTCCTTCCAAACAAGCCAACACAGTTACATTGTTTGCAACATAATGAAGCTTCAGTGTTTCTCAGTATTGTTGGGTTTAGTGCACAAGCGCCCAGGTCCTCCATGCTGAGTCGTTTGCCTCCCACTGACAAAGTCCATGGTCTGAACTAAGCTTTAACCAAGACTAAGCACGTGACACTGGAACAGCTGCTCTACTCTTGTCCCTATAATCATCCTCTTTTGGTGAGATAAACTCATAATTACATGCATTGCTTCAGAATAAAAAAAATTCTAATCCCAGAAAACTTAGAATAAAGCCTTAACTTCGAGACAGAACATCCGCCTTAACACAACAATCTTAACTCTTGCTGCTAAAACATCGTGGTTTCATTCTGGATGTGACAATTCTGTCTTGTTTTTTGGAGTTGCAGAGTGAATTAGGCAAATAGTCTGTAAGCCGAACGAAAAATTATTCTAAAAATTTAAAACCCTACCCTCAAAGCTACTGATTAAAAAAATCCTGCAAATGTGGTTTCAGAATAAAATGATTAATTATTACCTGTACAGAGTGTCAGGCAGCAGATTCTCAAGAACATGGCTTGTATTTCTGCCAACAGTTACCAGCTGCTTTTCCCCATATTCTATATTATATCCAGTGATCTCTGACCCATGACAACACGGTTCTTCCCATTGAATTGCAAGGCACGTTGATAAAGGAAGAAAAATTTCCATTTGATCTTCTTCAAGTAAATGCAGTACTGACACTGCTGCAGGCACCGACGCGGGGGTTGTCACGACAGCAGCCTCACCGAACAACCCAACTCCAGCGACATTCACAGCCTGGAAGAGAGACGTTTACCCAATCTATGTTTTTTCTAACCAGGCACGTCTATCATGCTTCCTTTTGCATGTAACAAAATGCAGTTTGGAAGAGAATGGAAAATCTCCTGAATAAAATGTAAACACGGCAAAATTTCTGGTATTTCATGCAACACTGGATCTAAACCTCTTTTCTAGATACATGGAGTTAGGAAGGACTTGGGGAGAAGGGAAAGTATATTTACCAGTTACCTTCTATATTTCATCAGCAGGTGACGGTACATCATTTTATTCATTTCTAGCTGAAGTTTTTCTTCAAGCTGTATGTACTTGTTCACAGGCTTAGTAACATGTAACAAATGCTTTTCTTACCTGTACTCTGCAATAGTAAGTGGTTGCAGGTGTGAGACCTTTTACTTCATAACTCTGGCAAGGGCCAGTGTAAATGATATGCATTGACCCTTCCGCCTGTCCCCAGTCCAGCCTGTATTCACTGATTTCTGCACCATTGCACGCAGGGCTCTGTGGGTTTAAGTCACAAATTTTCTTTCAGCTGTTGCACATACACACATGCACCATACAGGTGTGATCCCCTGTCACAATGAATAGAGACACTGGAAAGGAAGCACTGGGCTTGAAACCCGAGGGCTTTTCCACCACAGCCAAGGGCATGATTTTAACTTCAGCTTATTAAAAGGTTTCCATCTAGACACACGGCTGTAACAACACAATTCAGACCAGAATTCTGAATCAGAGCATCGCAGCCTGGTTTGGGCTGGGAGGGAGCTGACAGCCCCCCGAGCCCCAACCCCCTGCCAGGGGCAGGGACACCTCCCACCAGCCCAGGTTGCCCCCAGCCCCGTCCAGCCTGGCCCTGAGCACCCCCAGGGATGGGGCACCCACAGCTGCTCTGGGCAGCCTCAGCCAGCGCCGCCCTCACAGGGAAGGATTTCTTCCTAATATCTACTTAAATTTACCCTTGGTCAGTTTAAAGCCATTCCCCCTTGTCCTGTTGCTACAGGCCCTACTAAAAAGTCTGTCCCCATCTTTCTTCGAAGCCCCCTTGCAAGTACTGAAAGGCCACTATAAGGTCTCCGCAAAGCCTTCTCTTCTCCAGGCTGAACGACTCACCATCTCTTACCACCTGGATAAACTAAATATATTATATATTAGTTACCATAAGGAGGATTAAATGTCACCCAGTTCATTCAGTTAATACGGAAATTCACAGCTGACATTTACAAGACCAATGTACACCTCTGTAAAGAAATGGGCTTAGAATATTCCAGCTCTACATTTGTTATTTCTTCCGTTTCTGTGTATCAGATGTGTCACCACCACTAAAAGCCACATATTAATTTGCGCATTACTGAAAATCATTAACACCTACCTCCCATGAAACTACAGCACAAGTTGCACTTTTGCAAGTTACCAGGGGTTTGCAACATTGATCAGGGGGTCCTGGAGCAGTAGAGATCTCTGCTTTGTCAGAGTGAGGGCCAAACTGCAAGAAAATACAATTGCATCAATACAGCAACTGCAGTAGAGCAAACACTGATGTGCAAGGATATGAGCTGAAGAAAACAAATTATTTTCAACTTTATAAATAAATAAATAGAGGAGTTCAGTGCTTATTTCCACAGCACCGTTTAAGATTCCTTTCAGGTAGTCTACTCTAAAAGCTGGCCCTGTGCCTACAGGGTATCTGTAATCCTCCCACTGCTATGGTTTTGCAGTCCTCCTTCCCCTGTAGCCAGGCTCCGGCTTCCAGAAGCAGCTGGGTACTGTTTCAAAAAGCTTTTTACGTGACCAACATTCATCCCAACCTTTTTCAAACCTGGCATTATTTGAACACACCCCTCCCTACACAATAGAGTTCCCACACCGCTGATCCGCAGAGGCTACACTAATTGTAGAACACGAGGCAATTTCTTAAGACACAAACATTAAGTGGTTATTCACAGCCAGAAATTCAGGGTTTACACTGCAGTCAAAGACATGACTAAAAGTAGGAAGAGAACGTCTAGCACTAACTTTGGACTAGTTACTTTCAGCACTGGCAGTAACCCAGTAAACGACAACAGAAACACAACACCGTGAACATCCCCTTAGGGCTGAAGGAAGGACTGAATGTCCCTGACTAATTTATTGATTCTTCTTTAAATTGTGGTTTTTTACGCTGCAAGAAATTGTGCTCCTTCAACAGAACTACAATAGACGCTACAAAATACTATCAGGCTTTTAAGACAGTAGTATCATTACTATCTCTTGTGTAAAAAAAACCCAGATCCCATTAGCACAGTCGGTTGGTTACCCCAACTTTATTTGCTGCTCGTATCCAGAAGCAATACGTTCTCCCTGGAAGCAGATTGTTGACTACGTATTCAGATGCTGGACCCTGATACACTTGTCTGCGTTCATCCTGTTCAGAGTTTGCCATCTCTATAATATATTCCGTAATGTCAGAACCTCCATCTACAGATGGTGGGCCTATAAAACAAAAAGAGATTTTGTCCCCTATTAATTTCAGAAAGCACTTTTTCTTCCAAGTAGTTTCTAATCAGCATTCTCAAGCTAAAAGTTGAGCCAGATGAATTCTAAAAGTTAAGAGTGCAGGCTTTATCATATATCTGAGCAGAAACACTTCTGAAGCTTGCTTTTTTCCCTCCAGTTACTGATAGACTACTTTAAGATGGCCTTCATAATTTCTTTTCAGATATTTTCCACACGTTTCCTTCAAAACACATGGTATCTTCATTACTTTTTTCAGTATCTCCTTTACTGAGATCAAAGTAAGAAAAAGAGGGTTGATTTTTAAATTGCCAAACACGTGTCAAGTAATGAGGCAGCTGGCAAGCTTTCTCACTGAAAGACATTTATGTCTGCTTAAGTCTCACCATATCATTGCACATGCATGCATCGGCAAATCACAGGCAGTTAACAAGCTTTGGTCATCTTAAAAAAAAACCTAAAATAACCCAACAAAACCCAAACAACTAAGGACACGGACTACATCTATCTATCCATCTATATATATTTATTTTTTTTCCCCTGAAGACTTCTACAGATTTTTCATTTGTGTTATGACATTTAAAATCAGGAAAGTATTTTGCTCAGAAACACTGGAGCTTACCCCACTGTAAAGTGATTTCCTTGGGCTTCGCTTTGCCTGCCAGGCATGGAACATGACACGGTCCAGGAGGAACAGCTGATGTTGTAACAGTCATAACATCAGAAGCCTAGCAGTAATACACATTATTTTAGAGTGGAGACACAAAACAAAATGTCACTAAAACATAAATGGAAACAGTTTTCAGAAGCAATTTTCATTTTTCTCACCTGGCTTTCACCACCTTTACTGACACAATAAACTCTCATCCTGTATGACGTCCCAGGCTTGAGGTGATCACACACGTGTTCCCTCTGGGGACCACTGTATATGCTGTCCCATTTACTTCCTGAGGAAAGAAAGAAAATACTTTCTACTACAAACTTTTGCAAAAATAAACCTTGAAAATTCTCTCACACCATTATTAATTAAGTCAAGCCACAGAATCAAATTTGAATGATCAACTATGCAGAGAACACGTGCAACACAACATACACATGAAAACAGAACAGGAATTGTGAAAGCAATGAGTAGCGAGTGCATCAGTACACTGAATTAACACACAAGCTGAATTAGTACTGAAAGATGATTGCTTACCAACTGATGTTTCTGAGATTTCCAAGAAGTATTTAGAAATGTCTGATCCTCCATTATCTTTGGGTGGTTCTGAAAGAAATCAACATCTTAAGCTCAATTACAGAAGATATAAAACCAATGCGTTGTTTTGTTACCAGCTTTTCCAGAAAACTTATTCATTCCTTGTAGAATATTCAAGCAGAAAACTCAATTCAAACAGAAACAGAAAACTTCTGTATCCACAGTACATTTTCCAATTAATCGTGATTATGCTAGAAAGAAAAGTAACTAAGCAAATACTGCCAATGTCAGGGATCACCTTTTTTTTTTTAAGAATGAATGAAAATTATTTAAGCATCACATCTAGAGGCTACCATAACTGTGGCTACCACAACAGCCTTGCCTGCTTCTCTAAAATGAAAAAAGTAAAACACTACTTTTGTACAACAACCCCAAAAGAAACCAAGCTGCCATTTTTTGGTAATGCTTTCTCCTGCAGTAACAACATCTGCAGAGACAAATAATTAGCCTGAATTCGCCTCTTTTTTTTTAATGTGCATTGGTGAGTGACTGCACAGACATAGACAGCACTCAAATACAGCACTAACAAAAGGTAACAAAAGGTAACCTACCCCACGTAACTTTCACACTGTGCGAATGGATCTTGCCCTTCACGGTCGGTTTACTTGGTGGTCCAGGTTTGTCAGGATTGGTGCTATGTTCTACCACCTCACTAGGACTACTTTTTCCTTCGCTGTTGTAGGCAAAGAGCTGTTTCAGGAATGAAGAGAATACATAATAAATGCTTTATTTAATGACGGGTAATATTCTGCTGATCTACAAAATTCTTCTATGAAAAAACCTCCAACCAAAATCCCAAGAAAAGGCAACAATTTAAAAGAACAAAACTAGCTAGTGCAAAAAAACCCATCGATCTGTATTATGCTTTCACCAAAACCTACTACAACAAAAGTATTACAGGTAATTTTCCGCTGCCTCCACAGAAAGTGTCTTAGCTGCACGAAAACACTGAAACTCCAGAAAAGCATACAGTCATAATTAAATTTGACACAAAATATAGTACAAACCCTAAACTTGTAGGATGTACTCCTCCTAAGATTTCTTAAAGTGCATGAGAGCTCATCTCCGTTGTACTGTGGCTGGAAACCATAACCCTGTAAATGAGGGAAAATAAGAACACACACAGTCACTAATTTTCCACAATAAACCAAAACCCAGCTCAGGTTGATCAAATATTATTTTTAGCTTGAACTTCACCTTTGTTTCATTGAGTACATGTAATACTTGCCAACTGTTGCTGTATTTTGCAGCACTTTTATTTAAAAGTAAAATACGAAGTTAATTTTATTTGAGCACCACTGTGTATCATGCTTTTACACACGTAACAAACCCCAGCACTTACAGAGCCTTCTTCTTCCATGTCTAAACTGTAAGTGAGAGAGTCATCTGAGGACACCCCACTGGGTGGGCTCCACTTTACTGACAGCCAGGTCACCCCTGCTTCAACAAGCATGGGGGGTGGTGGGGCTGGTGGGACAATTCCAGCTGTATAGTATGTCACTGTCTCGCTGAACCCACTGGAAAAATAATTTTAAGAATTGTTAAAAGCAGCAGATGTGGCTGATCAGAAAATAAATGGTATGATAAATTGTGTTCATTACCTCATTCCAATATCATTTTTAGCAGCTAATCTGAGCGAGTATTTTGTAGAAGGAGAGAGTTTTGTAAGTTTATGCTGCTTCAGATGCCCGTAGTAGCATTCTTTGAAGGGTCCATTCTTCCCCTTTAAAGAAGTGAGAGAAACCTGAGGGTTTTTTTTGCATGGGGACTGCATGCTCCCTGCTAAGGTCAACTTCTTCACTCTAAATCTTCCTAAACTTCATTTCACTAATTTAACAAAAATGAAAAAAACTAACCCAACAAAACCCACCCAAACCCAAACCCAACATATGAGTAAGCCTAAAGAATGTAACAAGCTAACACCACCACTGTCACACTGAGCATGCTGACAGTTATCCTGAGATTTCCTGATAACAAAACCACATTCCGAGATACCCGTTTATTTTTCGGCACTGTAGATTTCACAAAATGGTAACAAATTACTACAGTTGAAAGCAACACAAATTTTTGAAGTTTTTTATCGCTTTGGAATATGTTTCAGTAAGAATTTCAAAAGCCAAGTGGTATTTGTGACAGCTACTGAAGACACAAGCCAAATGCTCATTCATTTAATGCCTAGGCTTTGCTTAATGAAGCTCTGAAAGACAAGAACCAAATGAAGGAGCTTTACGTTGTCCTCTCAGAGGATCTGAAAGGATTGTCTGCTTTTTTTTTTTTTTTTTTGGATTCAAGCTTTTAAATTGGCTTGTCCCTTTAAAACTGTCTGGACAGTTACACTGGAAATAGCTGACGTACCTAAGCAAAAGGTATTTTTAAGTATAATTGGTCTACAGATGTCATTATGATTTTTTTTGTACTAGAAAAGGTCTTACCTCATCCCATTCTAAAAGAAAATTAGTTATTTTGGAACCATTGTCATTTGAGGACTGAAAAATAAAGAAACAATGAAAAAAGTTAAAATCAAATGGTTGATGATTTTGCACATTAAAAAAACATGTCAGCAATTTAGTTTAATATACTCCAACTGCCTTTAAAAACAAGATATTTAGTGTTGAGCTGAAAGGAATCTGCAGGAGGCACAGAGAATAGCTCTCTTCCACAAACGTGCTTGTGATCTGAAACTCTGCTGTGGGCACAGACACAATTATTCGGTAAAGTGAGTCAGAAAGGGTAAAAACTAGTAGGTATTTTAACTAGTTTCATTCCTCATTCCTGATGGCTCTCCAGGCAGCTATACTACTTCTATTAATTCTGATAGTTTAGAATGTGAACTTATGAATAGTTTTACTTCACGATTAATCCAAATTATATTCTTAGAGCTTTTTTCCTTGTGTCCTAGCACTGTGTGTTTGCCAACTGTCAACAGACGAGCAACGTTTGCCTTGTTAAGACATACAAATTGGGAAACTCCTTCATTTTTTCAAGTACAGGTTACACAAATATTTTAAGTGATTTAGATATAAATTGCTTTCCAGGTGTAAGTGTAGTAATAAGAAAAACACTAAAAGACAAGAAAACACAGTTACCAAGAAGTCTTCACAGATAACGTATATATTGAAAAGTCAGATTAAAAAAAATAAAGTTACAAACTAACCAAAGGAATTTACTTTGAACGGGTCAGAATAACCATAAGAACTCTGAATTATAATGGTAAGTCATATGTATTTATCATCCAAGAACCCCAAGCAAAAATACACATGCTTCAGCCTCTCCTACGCTGCCAGTTCAGAAGAGAACTTTCCTATGGAATATCCTGCTCCTACTTGGAGACACCTGCTCCTAACTGTCACACTAAAGCCATACGCATGAAGCTAAGGAGACAATGAAAGGAAGAGGAAGAAACAATCGTGATTTCAGTTATCAGTCTCAACTGCGCAACTTAAAAGCCAACACCTAAAGTACACACTAGATTACTGACACAGCTAATTTAAACATACCACACATGAACACACCAGACTGCTTACCTTCCACTGCAAACTCAGGCTGTTTTTCGTTCTGTTAATGAGTTTCGGTGCAGCTGGACAGTCTGGCTCACAACTTTCTGTAGTGAAACTCACTAATTCTGAAATGGATTCTTTTATGGAACTGCTGGTTGCTGAAACTCTGAACAAAGGACAATTAATTATGATGCTATTGCATTAGCACCTAAAAATTTAAGGAAAGGGCTGTCAACTTTAGAAATGCACTTAATCACAAGCAGTGGTTACAGCAACAAGACCAGCTTGCTCCTGACATAGGAGACAAGTGCCCAATCCCTCTTCTTTCAGATCATTGATTTTAAGAGACAACAATTTCATGTCTCTTTATTCAGGAAGAAACAACAGAAAGTGGGTTTACAATGTTGCTCCAAGTTCTAGTAACTGATGCCCACATCATAACACTGCTATCTGTTCTATGCTCAGGGAGACAAGGGCATGCTGACAAGAGCGGAGTGACGGAGATCACATAGGTACACTTACTGATCTTGAAGACTCCATTTGGCACCCTTCATTTACTTTACAATTGCTATCTAGCACAGTGGAGATATTTTAGTGATGAAATACACAAGGGAGGCATGATGAAAATTACAGTAAGTATTACCAAATGGTAACAGAACACCTGACTTGAATCTTTTGCTAAAAAGACCTTGAGATCCAAATACGGACAACACTTGCACAAAAGTACGGATACTGAAATGGGCTAAATCAGCTGTTCAGGCAATAAACCCACATTTGTCAGTGCAATTGTTAAACAGGATAGAAACTCAAGAACAGCACTGCTCATTTATGTTTGTTTTTGAAGAGCAATGACTTGACTAATTTGTCAGAAATACTGTCCATCTTATCAGGCCAACTGTAGGTAAAAGAAAGCTTGCCTGCATGGAAAGCAACAGCATGAACCAAACACACACTAAGTGCAAATGGAGCTGTGCTGGGTAACTCGCTCAGAACTCCTGCAGTTTAAGAATCTGAGTTTACTTCAGCAAGTCTTAAAACTTGTCTCCTCCTGTGCCCAAGCATTTGAGGAGCTCTCTTCTGCTACTGGATCACAGTGTTCTCTAAGCTTGTTTAACCAGCTTGTCTTTTTCCTGACCAGTTAAACATCTCCAGTAATGCTTATTTACTCTACGTGGCAATTCTTGAATGTCACGTCTTGTTCCCTTGTAACACAGCGTCTAAGTTCTCCCAATTTCAACCAGTTTCCACTTCCCCCCTTGCACTGCTACTGAAGTTTGCAGTTTAAAGAAGCAACTTTGCAAATCAAGCTGACAAGTCAGACTTGCAAATCCATGTTCAAAGCTAAATTATTATTTACCACTGCCTTCAGCCTACAACAATCTCTTTCACTGAGTCCACTCTTGTTCTAAAAAATACCAACAGAGAATAGCTTCAGTCTGTATCTGAGAAACATGAAGAGACAGAGAAGATGGTAGGGAAGAAAATGAGGTTACATTTTAATGAAATTAGAAGACGAGTGAGAATTCAGATAGCAAAATAGTGTCTATAGCTACGCTATTTTTGTAGAATATTCCTCAAGTTATTTGCGATCACACCTTTTTCATGAAGCCACAATTTTCTAACTCACATATCAACAAAAACATTAAGTATTTAATTCCCAGCAGCATACCTGGCATGATAATCAGTTGCTGGCCTGAGATCAGGGAGTGTAATTGTTAATTCTTCCCCACTGTGAAAAGGGGAAGAAAAAAAAAAAAAAGAAAAAAGTGTTACAGCTCTTCCTTATACTTTAGAAGAATAAAAGCTTATTGAAAAGCAAAACCATGTAGCGCACATTTAATTTTCATGTTTCCCATTGTCCATGTAACTCTTAGTGATATTACTTAATATTTATTTCATGTGAAGTAGGTAGGTCTGCAAGTCAACAAACAGCTCCTGATAGAGAGATTGCTGATCGGTTAATGTTTTTAAACATTGGTATTGTGCTTAAATGAAGAAACTAAACTTACACATAGACAGATTTAAATTTTCCATTTTTACCACTGTTGGATATTGCTACTTCAAATGTAAATGCTGCTGGACTATGACTATGGCTCTCTCCATTCTGTGAACTAACTGGGAGATTCCAGGACAGAACGGCTGATCTTGCTTGTATATCAGAAACCTATTAAAAGCATAAATAATGCAAGTAAGTTTGCTTTCTGTAATAAAAGGTATATTAGTCAATAACACGGTGTCCCTAGTTTGCCTATGAAGTTCCTCAGTGGAGGAATTCTTTACCTTTGCAGTGGAAATACCAAGTCATCATTTGAATTTAAATTATTTCCTCTTTTCACTTCTAGAACACCATCTTAAAGGATTTCCCTTCAAACACTAAACAAACAGACAGACCCACTACATTGCTTCAGTGTATGAAGACAAAAATCTGTATTTCACCTGTGCTGTCTGCATCACTCATCTAGAGCAAATTTTCAGATTTGGAGTCTTGAACGCTGACGCAAGATCTATACTTCGGCAGTCAGGTGGCCTAACTTTCTAACTCTATCACAACTCCCTCACATAACCTTAATATTTAACTACTAAGCTACAGGATAGCAAGAGGCTCTGATTTTAAGTGCTTATGACTAAAACTTTTGGTCTAAGTTTTTTGCTACTTAATGCCCATACTCCAAATTTTCTGTGACAAAGTCAACACTTTGCTTCTGTTAGCATTAATTACAGATGTCAGAAGCAGCAATGAACAAATGCTACCGTCAAGCTGGAGCAGAACACCGCAACCCTTGCTTACTGTATAGATAATGCAAAGAAGTTACATTAAGCGTGCTCAAGATCAAAAATATCAGTGCAGTACTAGCCTTTTAGACACTGAAATTAACATCACCAGACTCCCAACTTACTAAAAGTATTTAAATACTCAAATATTTGCTCCAATTTCTAAACATAACATAAAAAGATGATCTGCTTTTGTAAGTTCTATTCCCAATACTCTTAAATCCTCTGAAGGGAGGATGGTTCCAAGAGAAGATAAGACTCCCATTAGTTTAGCAGGCCCCTGGTTTGCCAGGTACCGAAGCCCTTGCATACACTAGACAACTTCAACAGTGGATATATATTCTCGGCTTACAGACTGGGAAACTGAGTCAGCCAGACTGTTTTCAGAAAGTTGAGAAATAGTGGGTTTCCATAGCATGGTTGCTTTTCCCAGCTATGAACTCTGACAACTAGAATACGTTTTGTCTATTAAGAAAATAAACCACTAAGAAAAAAAAGAAAAAGAGATCAATAAGACATATGTTACTTTATAGAAAGAATATGCACAGAAAATAAGGGTATTTTAAGGATATTACTTACGACTGGCTTGCCAATGCTCAAGTGAATATCACATTTCTTGGATTCTGTGTCAGATTCTGAAATTTCAAATACAAAACAGATTACCAAAAACCCCAAGAGTAAACCAGTCTGTTACAAAAATGCCACCACAAGATGGAGTTCGCCTCATTAAGAGTTTAACAATAGTACTTATTGTGCAAAGTTCATTTCCCCTGTTTGTTTTGGCTGTGTGAGGGGTAGAAACATGAACTATCCAAAACTAACAGTGTTACAAAACCCCTTTTAGTACATCCTGCACAAAGGGTATATTTTCCTAATCTGAGCATAAATGGGTTTTCTTTGACAACACAAAAACATTCCTCCAAAAATGAAAGGTGTTCAAAAAATGATAATAAGTTCTTATCTCTCTATTGTATGTGCTTTCCTTAAATATCTATTGCAAAACACTTGGTCTCGGTCTAATTCGGAAGCCAGATCGAAACTGCACATTAAAAATACATAAAGGTACTGAAAGGGTTACATCTGTAAGCTGAATCCTATCTTTGCAATTGTCCACGTCGAACAATACAGGATGTTATTCTGGCCACATACACATTTCCCCCCCCCCCCCCCTCCAATAAATCTGTATTTTAAGACAAAGCTTTAATCAAGTATATTTTTCATCCTTGAAACAAGCTGGATAAAAGCTTCCACCTCTGCTTACTTCTCAAGATACAAAGTCAGATTTCCCTTTTATTTCTCTAACCAAAGAGTTAACAGTGACACTGACAAGGACGAAACTTCACAGCCCAACAAGACCGCTTAAATGAGGACACATACACCCCCCCAAACTCTAAAAGACAAACAAATGATTTAAGGAATCATGATAAGAAACTTTCCGCATTTCAGTGACACTTTCAAACCAAGAGGAAAGACAACAATATCATATATAAGCTATACCTGCATATACTAATATATCGTAAATAGCCACAAGCTATTTTAAAAGCTCAAACATTCATTTGAGCAGAATAACGCATTGAACTGAAACGACAACTGATCAAACAGCAACCTGTACAGACAGTTGCTCAAGCCTTCCTATTCCCTGTAGTTTTAAGTAACTCAGAGTCATGTGAAAAGTACCACAAAGAATGACACCAGAAGTCTTTTATGCAAGTACCCACAGGTCATCCTTGCTTGGAGTATTGGTCAGTCCCGGGTTAGAAAAGGTACACAAGGGGAAAAAAAAAAAAAGTTTCAAATTAAATCTTCCTGAAGATCTTATTTGAGAAATCTCAAATGAACACACTTGACATTACTATGATTTCTAGAGGGGAAAAAAACTAAACATAATGAAAAGTACTTCAGGCTTTCTCTAATCCTGAACAGCTAAAGACATCTACAAATTAATTTTTTTCAGAAACCGTTTTGCAATGAACTTACAGTATCTTCTGTTACAAAAGACTCTAGATTTTTTTTTTTTTTTTTTTTTTACTGTCAATGCAACCTACCTCCCACCTCTGCATCTGGACTGCCCTTTGTTTTTCCTATCTGCTTCTGCTTTAGTGGTCCTCCGGCCCCTTGCTGCCCCTTTCCATTTCCATTCTGAATTGTTGCATTGGAAGAATTAACAACTTTATGTGGTGAAGATGGAGGGCTGTTAAGTTTATTGTTAGTATGACTACTAGCTTGTCTGTCTTTTAGTCTTTTCTTCAGGTGTTCTTGCATTTTGAGACTCCTTTCATCTCGCTGAATGAAGTTTGTCCTTCCATGAGAACGAGGTTCTACAGAGAAAGGAGAATTTACTTCATTATTCAGTACAATTTATTTGACATCTGAGAAACGCTTTGTAAGTTAGAAGAATAACTGCAGTAAAACTAGAACTTGAAAACCCACAGAACTTCACTGTGCTTGCTTTGCCAGTCTGTAGATGCGTGGAGCTGCATGGCTCACGTAACATCAGCTTGGGGCATCTGTGAAGTCCCAAGGAGTTTTACAGCTGATACTCAGGGGTCTCTGGGCAGCTGAGCAACAGATAAGAAACACGCACGTACCGCACTGCTGACTGGTAGAGCTTTGCTAAACCTTAGGAACCTCACCTGATAAAGAGTTTGTGGATTGGGCTCAGATCAGTGTATGACCATAAAGATCAGTTAGCAGGAGAACACACCTAGAGGTTTAATTCTGGTTTTGAAACAGTCAATGTTAGCCACGATGCTACAGTAAAATACCCAAAATATCTGCAAACTTCCATTTTTCCTATTTAACCCATATCCAAATTGCTGATCTTTTTTTTTTTTCTTTTTCTTAAAAATTATTTTTCACACTTGCTGAGTTCAGGTTGGTTTTTTTGTTTGTTTGTTTTAAATGTAATTCTTCAGGCCTTTCTCTTTTGTTAGCTGCTCAAGATTACCCCTTACAGCGCCTTCCCTGACACAGCCATCCATGCACATTTTCGAAGAAGTGTAAGCAAATTTAGGACCCGAACTGACTTTTTAAAACATAGTTTGGGTTCTATTGAATATTCTACCCTAGAAATGAGCTGAAATAGCTTGATTACTAATTTAAACTTGAGAAAGATAGTGAATGGTCTTACATATTCTAATTTCTTTGTGTCAAATGCCTGTTCATATAATAAGGCTTACAACTTGGTTTAATTCAGCAGTGACCCCAGTCTTCCACTGAAGTATTGCTTCACTTGTATTTAAAACATAGAGTGGACTTGCACTTCATCCTCCAACATGGATTACTGTGTTTTTCAGTTGATGTATGGTATTCTCATTTTCTTTCCAGTCATACCTGAACTTTGCCTAGTCAAAAATATACATTAATGTGTCACGTTAAATGCATTTTCAGAATACTTCATGCCCAGGCTGTGACAAAACACAGCAGTTTTGGAGAGCGGCATTTTAGATGAAGGTAGAAGCAATCATTGTGGCACTTACAGTTAACAAAAGTACGGATCCATGAAAAATATACACAGTAATAGAACACTTCTAAGTTACTGGTTTTGCATTGAATTCTTAAAAACTGAACAGCAGAAGATTTAAACTTCATAAAAATCATACTTCACACACACAGAGTGCCTTCAAACCAGACTCCACAGTACTTTACACACAAATGTATTTTAAGACTGCTCCCTGAGCCTTATATGTGTTTATGGGGCTAGTAACTAACACCAAACCCACATAAATGTGTATGTAACACAGCTACCGACAGAACTCGGCTCCCTCAGCCTAGATGCGCTGAGTGAAAGGCCTTGTCACATATTTAAACACCACCTGCGCGCTCACCTTGTTCTTGAAAAACGTGTGGTGGTGGATGCTGGTGAATGAACTGTGGCGGTAGCTCTCCTGTCCCAGGAACTGGAGGGTACACTGGGTGAGGTGGGTGGGGAAGCAAAGCATGGTGATGATGCATGTAATGTGGCACATGGGGAGGAGGAGGAGGAGGATGCATGGAAGGATGGAATTCAGCTGAGTGTGGCAATACCACCACTTTACGAACTCCATTTTCTTCCACCACCTGTCATGCAACATAAGAGATTAAAAGTTAGTACAATAACAATCTTATAAATTTAATAAAGAATCTCCACGCTTATGTTTATACCCATGATATAACATACAGGGATAATACCTATCAAAATGAATTCCAGTGGAAATGCAGCATATGCTTGCTGCTGGAAGAAACTGGAGTTTGAGGCAGTCAGTTTTAAAAAGCTGAACCCCACACACTGAAGTGCTAAGCGATCTATAATTTATGAATAATGTATATATTCTTTTAAACAAGAACTGTGAATTGATTAGGGTGTAATTCCCATCTACTTGTAATTACAGTTAGAACTGCTTTAGCCCACATCCGGACCGACAGCGCTACCGTATGTACAGGTCGCTGCATGCCGCCTCACCTGTGCTACACGTCTGCATGCATGTTCTTAGCCTATGGCAAGCACAAAGCATTACAAGTCAGCCCTGCTGTCTTGTACTATGATCCAACCCAACTCACATGTCAAAATATTCCATGTTTGCCACAGGCTAAGAGAATTCAGACAAGGAACCTGTCTGCATGTCTGAACTCTAGGATAAGAAGATGCTAAGACAGTGCATGCATACGCACACTTCTAAGCATGTGTCCTAACCCAGCCATATATAGGCTTCTTCTGGAATCTAAATTCTGCCAGCGTGCAACACGTTAATAACTCAATGTACTGCTTTTCCTACAGGAAATTTAAAATATGTTAAGGTTTTATACAATAGCATTTTTCTAAATCTTAAAACTGAGGAGAGACTTTGGACAGAACACAGGCTTTGAAAGACAAGGTGAGAAAATGACACCAGCGCAGGATTCACAAAAAGACGTATTTAACAATGATGATGATGAAATAAAACTATGCCCAGTGTAGTCTCATTTTTAAGACAGCCAGAACACACAAGCCAAGGCTGAGGCTTACAGGGTCCTTTCTCCAGGTAGGGCTCACAGGTTGTCATTCTGTGGTTACAAGTCCATTTTGCTCATCTGAGGGATTCCAGTTTTCAGGATCTACCATTCTGACTAGGTCAAAGGCTTCCAAGCTGACCATCAGAGAAAGCACCTGGTCATATTCCAGTTTGTTTCTTCTGCCACAAGACAGAAGTCCACTGGTGTAAAATTCAGATTGTACCCAATGAGAAGTCTGACTCAGAAGTAAACTAGACTCCACTAAACCCTATTTAAAGGCAGACAACAAATCAATTGTTTTCTCCTTCACGCAAAAAAAAAAATAAATAGGTATGAGTAACATAATTGGGGAGGGGGGTGGGGAAACAATGATAGGAAAATGTCCAATATTAAAGACAAGCAGACACTTTAATCAAGTCTCAGTAAGAAAACCAGGTGTTTTTTCTTAGATTGGTTTAAAATGAGTCTGTAGCTTTATGCTTCCTTCCTTCTACATCAATCACCTCCTCCAAGGTGCATTTAAAAGTGCAAATCACAAGTGCTATCAGGCAGGGCCTTACAAGGCTTTAGTATTAACAGAGATGAATCATGTAGTCAGCAGAAAACCTCTGTGGATTCAAGTGGGGGGTGCATTCCAGCTGCGGGCTGGCATACAAAATTGAGATGCAAAAAAAATTTATTTTTTTTAATACAATCCATAAAGTAAATAATACAAAATAAAACCCGCTTTTAGAAGATTTGCACTTCTATTACTATTACTAAAAATATACACAATTTGTATTTTCAAGCATTTAAAGAAAGCACTTACACAAAAACAGGCCATACGTTTTATCCTGTTAGTTCTTTCAAGATCCTCCCTTAAAGCATATTTAGTTTGGCTACAAGAAATCACTGTAGCATTTCCTAGCTGGCCAAGAAGACATTACGGATGTTGAAATACTGCTTACTCCAAAAGTACATTTTGAAAATCTCCTCAGCAAAAGACAAACTAATGAGAAACCATTCTTCTGAAGGGAAACAGAATGTGTCCACTCACAAACTGCTATGACAAAGTTCAGCTGTGAGACAACCTCAGAGTCAGCTGTATTATTAGCAATTCTTAACAGACTTTAAACAGAATAAAAAAAATTTACAAGAAGTCACTTAAGACTAAGCTTACACTGAATACACTTTGTTCTAGAAACAATGTGGGGGGCTTTCTGGTTCATCAACGTAACTAAATACACCACTCAACTGCAATACACCGCATAACACTAACACATGCTCTAACACATACAAGTCAAAACTCACAGCAAATTTTGATGGCTATGTTACTCTGTTTTATGTATACATTAAGCAAGAACAGGTGGCAGTTTTGAGTAGAAGGCATACATTAATATAGCAAGACTTTCCTATGATTTTACAGCCCAAAGTTGCTATGTCCCCATTCTCCACTACTGAATCACTTCATTCCACTTTGGCAGAAACCAACATAACTATCCCTGGGCTCCTCCACAGATTAGGGAACAGAAAGTTCAAGTCTCATCTACCGACACAAACAGTAACTCAAGCTCTGATTTAGAGTTGGTTTCAAACTTGTCTACCCCTGTCAGAATGACCCACAGAAAACAACCCCCCTCGGCTTCATGTGACAGCAAACACACAACAAATGTATTTTTCAGTTTGTACACCTCAGCATTTGCCAGTGCTTTGCATACTGTTTGCACTGAAGACTCAATTTCATATTGGTGCATAAATTATCTGGGGAATCTTTCTTCAGGATCTGCATGAAAGTAGTTAATTGTAATACCAGAAGCACAAAACGGAGAGGCAGCTGTATGCAAAAAGACAACTGCCTGGAGAACTCAAGAACATACAGCTACAAGGTTTTCAAGCCTACTCAGAAAACTCCTGTTTTGAATGTCACTAGAAAATTAGAAACCTAGCCTGCCCTGTTTAAACATTTGTTTTTAATTAATTTCCTTTAAAAATGCATTAAAGTAAATTGAACTGGCAACTTCAAATATCTCTGTGATAACAGTTCCAATACCACACACAGGTCTGATCTGCTGTGACTTAACAGCACAGAGGAGTGGAAAAATCAGTGACAACGGAAAAGTAAAGCTGGGAGAGAAGCCCAGAGTCCTGCTCATTTCATAGGCACACGTCACTAGCATTAACACTCCTCTTCACACTTCTACTGTAACAGCAGAGTGCTTTGCTGAATGTTAAGGAGATCAGAGCTGGTAAAGAAAGGGGCATTGAAAACTTTGATAAATAGAGTTATATTAGGAGAGAAAAATTTGAATTATGAAAAGACATGAAAGAGAAATATCTTATGCAGTCCGGGAAGGGGGGAAGACCCAAGGGATGAAAGAGAATGATACTGGTATACGACCCATATAACCTCAGCGTAAGAAACACGAGTCTCACATCCACCGTATGCATGAGACACATTCTGTTCCGCTGCTGCCCCCAGCTCCGCTCCCAGCAACGCCAAGCGCTGCCTGTACCCATAGCCCTCCGACACCGAGCCGGCGGCAGTCAGCTGGGATTGCTCGAATGACCCACGCACCTACTTTCACCTTGAAAACAGGACTGCAGGAAAACCAAGATGTGGGTCCTGCTAATGGGGCTCTGAGAGCCAATTCAGAGCCATCTACAGGATTACTAAAAGTAATCTTTTACTGCCTGGAAGCATTATTAAAAGAATCCTGTAAACTAGATCAAATTTTACTAAGTCAACAGAAGGTGACAGAGCCTACAATAAAGTAAGTTAAATAGTTGATAAGTTCAATGGAAAAAACATGAGAAATGCTTTTAACAGCGGTTCCAGATAAAATAATCAATAGCCTTATTGTTAAAGCGCCACGAACATACTGAAATAGAAGAATAAATTAAAGTTTACCTGAGATACATAACCGGGAGGCACAAATATAGGCGGCATAGAACCATTTGGTGACATCATAGGAACATGTGCTGGACCTGAGAAGTAACAAGGTGCCACTTTTTAACAAATGAGGCTTTTACAGACTTGAGACACCTTTTTTTCCAGAGGTGGTGGCTCACTTTGGTGCCTGAAAAGCCAGCAACTGCATCCAACTCTGTATTTATGGAACTACTTTCAGACAAGTAGATTTAGAAGCAAGGCTAAAACTATCCAATTAAAGTGTCAGTCAGGAGAGAAACTTAAATAATCCGGACTGCGAGTTTCAAAAAAATAGAAAAGTGGCTGTAGCTGTACCAAGCTGCCACCAAGAAAAGCGATGCAATTTATGTCACCGATGGACAATGCGTTTTCGCATTCAAAATACACATTAAGTAGGACTTAACTTTCAGAAAGCATCCAGAATTTTAGACAATATTGCTGAATGCAGGTATGGCTGTACATTTATTCTACAAAAAGCACAGGTTAGATTTATTCCAACCATCACACTTAAACAGCCAACAGTATTTGTTTAATTGTACAAAACTCAGCTCAGATAATTTTAGTTCTTTTTTTGTGACAGTTAAAAGTCTGTAGCAACATCATCAGCACCACAGTAATGCTGACACAGCTGGTGTACCAACATTTTTTGGTTTTAAATAAGAATATATTATTTTTCATATCAAGTTGAAAAAGTATTTCTGTCTACGATCTGATGAAAGCAGAATGGACACGTTTTATATAATATCATTTGGAAAGATGAAAAATATTCCAAAAATGGAAGTACTGATAAATTCAATTTGACTTACAGGAGATATTTTGATCCGACTCAGATTTGCAGTTCTGTAACTTACCCAGAGGTAAAAAGTAGTTTGCAGCCACACACAGAGGGTAGCAATGCTTCCCACAAAATCAGCAGACCGCTAATGCCACTACCTTACAGTAAAGTGAGGTCGCACAGCGTCTATTAAAGTTGTTTAGATTAGTGTGGACTAAATCCCATGCACACTCACGTGATAAGATTCTGAGAAGACAGTTATTCAAGGATCGTTACAAAAACAGTTGAGATGCCAGCCTTTTATAAATTAGCAAAGACTACAGAGACGCAGGGGATCTTGGCAATTTCCCAGTGCTCATTTGTGCTTTAAGTACAAACTGAAAAATCTGATTTATTACATTGCAGAACATATAAAAACACATTTGACATTACAGAAACAAATACTGGTAGTAATTCTGTGATATTCGCAAAATCAAGATATTTGGATTCAGTACTTCAGTTTTTCCTTTACCTTGAATACATTGAATGTGTCCATCTTCAGTTGTAATTGTAAATGTTTCACCTGGGTTTACCTGTACAAGAATAACCTGTAGATAACAAAACACAGAAGAGGTGGTGGGTTTTTGGGGGGTTTGTTTGTTTGGTTTGGTTTTTTTTTTTAATTTTAGGAATTACCTGGGGGGGTGTGCAAAACCCCCGTGTCTTCCTTATACCCACATTAGATTAAAATAATATAGCTCTGGTAAACTTAAAAGAGTAAAAAAGCAAGATGAGAAACACTGATGGGTACAATGAAATTTCTTCATACTTTTGACATAAAATCATTAGTGTTGCTTAATCAGTCTGATTACTACCAGAAGTGCTTCCCTTGATACAACTGAAATAATTAACTAAGCTTTTATTTTCAATGTTTTCACACTGCTTTTTCTTCTTTTACTGAAGCAATACATACCTTAAGATCCATTTTGCTTTCCAAGCTTTGCCTGAGATTATTTCAGTTGCAGGGCTAAACTGACAGAATCATGACTACACACACAAACAAATGAAAAGGAAAGAAAAAAGATCCTTTGTGCAAAACTCAGCCATATTTTTTCATTGAAAGCATGCTGGTACGTATTTTGATGATATATTTTGCGGTGCCATCAAGTAACTTAATGAAGTGTGCAGTCCTTTGGGGATGGAAAGAGGGTAGAAGAGGTGATAAAGCAGGTCACTCCTACCACCTCCACTCTACAACTCCTGAAAGATCAGGTGTATTTTCTCACATACTTGTGTAATCCTGTAGCTAAAGAAATACAACCAACAGTGAGATTCTGCCGGTCAATTTGAAAGAGACGGCATGCACTTTCGCACAGATCAACGTAGACACCTGCCAGAATTATTCCTCAGGCAGGGTACAGCACCATTTCCCTCGTGCTGGGTAACACAAATGATCACCTCATTCCATCCCACAGCACATGCTTCAGTCTTACTGTAAAATAATGGCAGCTGTGCTTCAGTTTTATTCTAACGTGACAACTTTACTCCAAGAATTTTGTAGTGAGATTCCACAATATGACATAGGGACAGGTCTAATTCTTAGGTAAAATGAGGGGTTTGGCCATGTCAGAACCGCACAGTTACACAGTCAAAATTCCACCCTGGTGACAGCTAGCACATAAAGAAGGCCAATGTAAACACCAAAATAAAATATATTTGTAAAACTAGTTAAGAAACTCAAAAAGTATAATTTTCTTTCATTCTATTTTTATAAAATATTTTTATACTATTCATGGAATCACAATTACATCAGGTAGATGCAACCCAAAGAGATTACCTAGTCATCCAACTCCTGGTAAAAATGAACTACACATGATGTTAATGAATAAACCCGTCTATTTTGTGCTGCTGTATCTCCAATGATGAAGCTCCATAAACTCCCCAGGCATCTGCAGCACCGTTTCACTATCCTCAACGTTACAGATTTTATCATCTAACTTCAGCATTCCCTGCTTCAACCTGAACCCTTACTCCATGTCTTAACCACCAAAGAAATAAAGAATAAAACACCAGTAAAGGAAAGATTGTTTCCTGTGATTTAGGTGACATACCCCGTATATAAATTTTGGGGGATTTTTATCTGCCTTTTTTTGGAAACAGTGCAACACCGATGACTTCCACTTGCAGTCTTTACCCATCCCTTGGCAGACCTTTTTCTTAAGGACCACTACCAACGAGATACTCCTTACGATAAGCTGACTACTCTACCCAAATACAGGACCTGTTGCTAATTTTCTAGATTATCTTTCTAGTAATCCAAATAATTTCAGGCTTCCAAGACGCTTGCAATTCCTCCCACTTCATATCAGCTGCAGATTTACGAAGTACACCTCAATTCTACTGTATTGGTCATAAACAGATGACTGAAAAGAATGAGACTTAGAGAGATCTTGTGGCCCCTCATTCAACCTCTGCATTTTGACCAGCTTCACTGCCCACTCTTTTCCAAAGACTTTGCCAAGTAGCTTACGCTGGCCTCAACTAAAGCACATTTCTTCTCCTGCTAACATGTAAAGGAGTCAGCACGAGCATGCCCACGTTTCCTGAAGTTACAGCCTATGCCTCCTGCTTCTGTCTCCCTCTGCTCTTGAGTGTGC
The DNA here is from genome assembly GCF_017639655.2 of Falco naumanni. Classification (NCBI taxonomy): domain Eukaryota; kingdom Metazoa; phylum Chordata; class Aves; order Falconiformes; family Falconidae; genus Falco; species Falco naumanni. The sequence continues at coordinate 22,256,280 of NC_054067.1, read as the reverse complement.
AGCCTCTGCACAGAACGAGAGTGAGGTTGCACCGATCTGTTCCATTTAAACTCCTGTGTGTAAAGCAAGACTCAAAGGAGCAGACTGATAGATGGTGTTTAACACTCATTTTGCTGCTTTTACATATTGCTATATTAATCTTAGCTTTTATTTTTTAACAGGGGATGCAGAAGCATTATGAACACAGACCCTGCTCCAGTGAGTTCACAAGACAGGAGTTTTACTTTAGGTAGACAAGTTGCTTCTGGACATCAGTAAAACTCCAAAACCCCCTGAAAAGGCCATCCAGCCAGTCAGCAGTATTTATTACAACTCTAGAGAAAGACAGATGTCAGAGAATACTTTTAAAAATGGCATAATTAAAGCACTGAAATTTAAGCAGATCTGTCCTTTCAGATACTTATAAATTTATGCCACTGAATTTCAAGGAGAAAAAGAGAGATTAGCGATGTTAATTGTTTAAAGAAGACTGACAATAAGGGGCTGGAGGTTTGCCAGAGCACAAAAAAGCAGGAAAGATGAGGTCTGCTGCAAACAGCTGCTAGGTTGTCTGTTGCAAACAACAGTAGGCAGAGGACAGGGCTCCATAGGCAGGTATTAAACCTCACAGCAAGCCTCATCTTTGAGGGCAAAAAAATTCAGAGACAGGAAAGTGATTCTTTTAGAAATTCAGAGCCTCTGACCGTGTCAGATCTTCAGAACAGGTTTCAATTAACTGAAGTTCTCAGAAACAGTTCAGGAAACTATTAACTGAACTCAGTGAAAAGGATCATAAGTAACTGGTGTAATCACAGGGCTGTAGAGCCATTCAGAGACTGGAATTTCAGGAATGCATGGGGCAATGTGTTATAGGAATGACTCACTATAATTAATGAAACAAACGCAGTTCCATCTACCTTCCACCAAGGAAAATTTCACTCAAGGAAGCTTTAGTGTTTCTAGTGAGTCAATCTAAGCCAAGTTAGAGGACAGACTAGCGCTAGGAGTCGCAGATCTGTTAACGCCTTCAGGTGTCCCTGCAACCATCTCACAACTAGTACAATCAACACAGTTTGAAAGCTATTTCAAAGCACTGGTCAGTGTTTTGCTTTTATCCCTTACTCACACACTTACCATTGCGGAAGGTTTTTTCAGAACAAGAACCCTTTCCAGAAAACTTCCAACCCACATTTTACGTGAAATGAAACTAACAAAGGGGGTGCTGCATCTGACTGTTCAAAGTGATTGGCCGAACAGCACAAGTTTTTCTGAAAACAAAACCACTGTACAATACTCTACAATTAGCCTACTCTCAACAGCATTGGCAGCAAAATAATTAAAATTCATCTGCATAAATAAAGCTTCTAAGTTAATACTCTATTTAAAAGCAAACTTGCAAATGTGAAGAGACTGTGGCTCAAAAGCCTCTCTAGAGGAAAGTGCCACAAATGAGCAGCAAGTGTATTCACTAAGCCTCTGAAGGATGGCAACACAACATGGATGGCAGCACAACATTGTTGTTTACATACAGACATGTTAGAATGAGAAATGTTGGCACATTAACATAAAATCACTTTCCTGGTCCTGTGAAGAGTTTTCATTAGAAAGACCTATTAGTTACTTTCAATATAATTCAATTACAAGTCTTCAAGTCTACTCTTCAAATGCCATTTTCCCACGCATGTCCAAGACACAACTCTTTTTTTTTTTTTTTAAACCTCACCTAAATTGGCAAACAGTCTCCACTAGGTTCTGAAAATTTCAATGACTGTCACCTTTTGAGTCATTCCATACACACTAGTATTTTACACCCTGATCTATACATGCTATACAGATACAGCTATGGAGATGGTATCCAATTAGATCTACTTGGATCTCTTTTCCTTGTGTAACATGAAACACTACCTATTGAGTAGCCTCACAGCTGGTCAGTGTCTAAAATTTCATGTTGCTAATGCGAGAACTTCAGAAATAGCTCAGAGACTCTGTAGCTTTACTTATTCCAAACTACATCTACGTTGTACTTTTATCTCCAGAGTCTGAGAAAAAAAAAAAGGGGGGGGGGGGGGGGGGGGAGGAAAAAAAGTACACTATTTTTTAAAATAAAGCCTATTTTTCCAAGTATACCAGAACTGAAACAATGCAGACTTCTCCTTCTTAATCTGTAACAATTACAAAGTAAATGGTATCTTATTTAAAACCAGCTTTAGGGTCAATCAGATCCTCAATTCACGACTATTTTGCTGTACCTTGTTTATCCACTGTACATTCAAACATGCCAAGGTCTTCACTGTTACCCTTCATAATCATTTTGTATGACAGTTATCCTCCAGAAACTTTTATGCAACTTTCCCATCTGGATTAACCCCTTAATTCCTATTTCAATTAGTGTCAAACACTTGAAGTTTTTTTCAATTAGTCAAACTAATTGAAGTTAGACACTGATCAGATTAAAGCGATGGGCACTTCTGTCCCTTGCTTCAACAAAATGATTATTTAACTCCAGGCACATAAAGCCTTCAAATTTATGTTTTGTTATTACAGACTCCTAGAACAGCCTGGGTTGGAAAGGACCTAGAGAGATCATCTGGTTCAACCTTTTGTGGGAAAGGGAGCCCTGATCAGAGTACCTAGCACCCAGGCCTAATCGCAGCCAGCCAACAAACAGCCGCTTTGCTATTTAAAATCAACAAACTCACTCTCTCCTACCAGGATCTATCTTGTTTGTAGCTGCTTCTTAAAATCAAGAACCAGTGTTAAAATGTCTGGATGCCTGTAATATTTCTGAGTGCACTGGAAGCCTCTGAATGATGGGAAGCTATCTCAGCATTTGTAGTACAAGGCACTTGGCTTCCACTGCCAAATGGTAAATCCACTTCAAGTTTACTCACAATTTATATAAGCTTGTGACTCGAACTGTTTTGCTTTCGCTTCTGTCTGTGCTTCTAATCATACTAGGTACTTCTGAAGAGTTGTGTCCAGTAAAATTCTAAAGTTTCAACTCAATATCTCAAGTTTCACCACTGCACTGTAATTATTAATGAAGATACTTAATATCATGAAGCCAAGGTCTTTCCTCTCATTTCCTTGCAACAGACTTCTTGGTTTTGAGCACTGCAACCACCTGCAAATCTTTATTGATTATTTTACATGAGCTTCAGAAAAGCTTTCAAAACCTTAGGGCTTTATTAAATCCCTATTTTTTTCCTTTTATTGATTTTTAGTTCAATTTTAAAGCACTTAAAAACATGTGTGTAACAAATATTCCTTTTAATCTGTAATCTTCTCACATTTCCACTATATTAATGTTGATTTTCTTCCTCCATATATTTGCACTTCTATTTTACTGATGATATCAGGGCCAAGAACCATATGCTTTTCTAACATTGCAAATCAGTATCGTAGTTGCTTTATTTCAGGCTCCTCCTCTTCCAGCCATCATGAGTTGTACAACAAATAGTTTTTCTATCTGTTCTGTTTTCTACAGTATGCTTGAATGTCAACCTCCCTACTAGCACCGCTGGCACAGTATTACATGACTTGTGCAAAAGCACAACGAATTTACTTGCCTGCTGTATGCTGTCCCCATTAACCATATGAGGTAGAAGTGGCACTTCATTCAATATAGGCGTAGCTTCTAATGGAGGCGGCTGGTCGGCCATCATGTCTGAAAACTATTCATTGACAACTGCTCACAGTAACCACCTGCTAAAACAAAAAGAGAGTGACAATATTAGATACGTCTCTCCCCTCCCCCAAATAATTCTCTACTTCATTTGCCAAACTTGGTACCAGTATTTCAGAAGAAAAATACCGCAGTGCCTTCAGGTCTTTTTTTTTTTTTTCCCCTCCTTCTTCTCCACAAAGCAAACACTTGCACTATGATATTAACTGAATCCTTTAATGATAGCAATTCAAGAACATCTGAAAAATCCATAGGAAAATATGAGACTTCAACACTCCACAACTCTCCCTCAAAGATTTTCAAATAATCAATTTTCAAATAAAGTCAGAAAAACTGACTTTAATTGGAGACAAAGTTACAATAAAACATCCACTTTAGCTTCACCACACATTTAAAGACTTGTGCAAACTGACAGTCTTAAAAGCATGGAGCATCACCTGTGATCTTTAAGGTCCTTTCCAACCCAAACCACTCTACGTCATCTAACAGAGTCCTTCACAATGGAGTACACTCAAGTAGTCTAACACATTATCTGACTTTTCACTTTAAGTACAGCATTTAAGCAACACATATCCTTCCTCCAAAAAATGCTTCCTAAATATGTATCATGCATATTTAATTTCACATGCCAGAAGTGATGAAATCAGTTCATTAAATGAAGCAATTACACAGTAGTGTATTTTACACTTATGCAGCACTTTATTCCTAGATTTGTAGTTACAATTTCTAAATTGCTTGTACTCCAGAATCCATGACCCAGGTTTTAGGCCAAAGAATTCACATACTACATGCACATGTCAGTCCTTGTGATGATCAAAAGAAATCCTAAACTGTGCAGTTTCTTCAGTGCTGCAACATGTCATCAGTACAGAGGTCTGACAGTGAAAAGAAGGCTTAAGGCAACACAAGAGAGTAGAGAGTACTTTGTACTAAGTCTTCAAGTGAGTACCATGGAGAATTGCATACGGAAAAGTGCCGTATAGTTTTGGGCTTCTAGTAAATCACCTGTAATTATAAGAAGTCAAAATACAATCCAAATGTTAGTGAATTTTCAGCGTATAGTTAATTCAGCAACCATAAAAAGCACAAGATAACAGGATACAGGAAATGCTGACATTTCCTTCTCCCTTCCCATTACCTCCTATAAACCCATACAGAAGACAAAATGCAGTTTGGATAGTCCAATTCATTAAATTAAAAAGCAAAGTTAAAACAAAAAAACATTTCCCCATCCCCTTGTTCACTTCTCTATATCCAGTACAGAAATGACAGTGTTGGGGGGGGGGGAGGAAAAAAAAAAGGAAAACTCCTGATTAATTGTGTACTTGTGGAACTGAATCTTCAGCAGATTAGCCACAGTGGGGGAAATATCATAGCATGACTGTTACAATTTCTTCTGGTGTTAACTCATTTTGTTCAGAAAGGATCTGTAATAAAAGCTGAGATTACAAGGATTTCTCGTGTATTACCATCGCAAGTTACAGAGGCTGGTAGCATCCATTGGTAAAAACCACATCCCCTCTTATTTGCAAAAGCATCTCAAAATAATTGATACTATCACACTGCCACAAAACACCACATAACAAAATACCTAAGGCTGCCAAAGAAACCAGCTCATTTTGCATACCAATTGTTTTCTGGGTGTGCTCCAGTTACAACTTTAAGAGGCCAAATATGACTGCACAGGTGCAAGGGCTAGACACAAACTCCAAAGATTAAATTTGTATCAGGTTTGTCCCAAATATACTTAGCTACCTTAGCATGTTATTTATTTCCCTAATAAAATAATCTTCCATCTTATTTGTCAGATTTTGAATTACCTCTGCCAGGGAAACAAACTCATCTGATTGTATATAACTATTCCACTTAAAAATACCTGCATGGTAACATATGTTAAAATTAAGGCAGAAGTTTCTTCCACTACATGTCCCATTTTTAGAGCTTTAGAGGTTAGATCTAAGTCTCAAGGAGCTATTAACGGGAATACAGTGTACACAAGCAGATTGAAAATATTTTATATATGCTTATAGTCTCAATTTCTTTCATCTAAGAACCTCAAAGATGACAGAAATTAGGACTGAACATGAAGGGGAAATCCCTTTACCATAAAGCAACTACATTTGCACTCAAATGTTCAACTAACCAAAATTACCAGCTGCAGAAAAACATGTTCTGAAACAAGTCCCAATACCACCTGCAATTTTAAATAAACATTCAAAGTTTCTATACTAGCCTCCTACATTGGCTGAGTATAATTCTCTGAGGCTTTGTCTGTATTAGTGAGCAGCACAGTCTAGTTAGTACAAATTGCAGGGCACAGCACCAACATCCACATGGTTTTTAGAATCCTTAATCTACTGCCTAATGACACAGGCAGTATTTACATTTACACCTACACACACATATGTTCCACTTGCTTAGTGCTGTAACTTCACATCTTTCAGAGAAATAACTTAATACTTGGAGCATTAGGAAACAAGTCTCCAAAACCAGTAAATAAGATTTCATGTCTTAGCAGGAATCTCCTTACAGACAGCGGAAACAGAAATACTTGTATAAATGAAACAGTTCTAATAACTCTTGGGCAGTTTCAGTTGGCTCAGAACACAAAACATTTCACTGTACAGCTGGGCTCAGATGGTGGCAAGCTGCAGAACACTAATGACAGAGAGGAACATCCCCCAACATACCAATAGATTTGCAAAAACCAAGGGGTTTTTTTTTGGTTTTTTTTTGAGCACAGCTTCATTCCTTGAAAATACTGGTAAGAGAGCAGCAAAAGACACTGCCGCTCTCAAAGGTCGTACCTCTAACGGTAAACAAGCATGGGACTCAACCCCTCCCCAGTTTACCAGGTAAAAAAATTTCCAAGGGAAATAAAGGACTCATTCCGAATGCGGTATCAACAGGTTCACCTCCCAAAAGCCTCTGTTTTATTCAAAGAAGTAGGTGGTATTTGGGTAAATAAAAAGGAAATTCCCCAAAAGTTATTATGTACTCAGCACAATTTCCTGAAAAACAAAACAAAGAAATAGACATCGATCTTGAAAAGCCATTACCCACAGCCTCCTAGCAGTAGCCTAGGAGCACGGAACCCGCCGTCCTCCAGCTCAGCCGCAGACTCTCGGCCCCGAAGGCAGCGGCAGGGTAAGCCATGCAGCACGCTGCTGCCAGGGAGGAAGGCAGCTGCTTCCCAAGAAAAGATGGAGGGCAACCACTGCACCGGCAGAGAGGAGATTTGAGCATCCTGAACCCACCTCCATCTACAAGTCCCACCAAGTCTCACAGCTTCCCTCCTGTGCTGTTGCTGGGTGTTCTCTGAACCCTCGGCTTTACCCCAGACCAAGTCACCTTGGATAGGCAAATCCACCGCGAGCTGTAGACAGCCCATAAAGGAACAACCTACCCATGGGTAGAACTGCATCAAAAAGCTGCTCGGTCCCCTAAGGCTAGTTTCTTCTACCACATGCTTGGTAACAGAGGCTCTGACTGCTGCTTTCCACGGTCTGTTCTTGGCAGCTAGTGTTTTATCATCACTACTAACTATCCAAGGGGTCTGAGCAAAAAAAAAAAAGAAAAAAAAGTATTTGCACTAAGAATTCACAGGCTGCATTGACATTAAAGATGAGCTAATACACATAATTTTAAATTCTAGACTAAAAATAAACAAAAATCCCATCTGCAAGCATTAAAGCCTAGACAAATATTGTTATTTTCAGAGCTGCAAAGGAATATACTGAGAATTAGTGATTCATTATATATGAATCAAGAGCAGAATTTGTAGAGGTATCTTCTAGAGCTTTGTCACCATGCATTGGAGATTTCTGAGTCAGTATGGAATTAAACAGATTAATTTTTAGAAAGGTTACATTTTGCAAGGGTACTTCTGGCCTGATTCACTTCTTTGCAGTGGTTTCTATTAGACATCAGCTAAAGGTCATTTCCAAACCTTGTTTGAGCCGAAGGATGAATTCAGCCCATATAAATAACTGGGACTAACCATTTCAGAAACAAACCTTCTGAAGCACTGTTTTAGCAAAGCTGAAAGAATTAATAGTGGATATCACATTTCTAAGTTAACAGAAATCTACACCAGAAATAGCTTGAGCTTTTGCTTTCAAAGACTATTTGCTCAAGACAGACATCTAAAAAGCTGAAATATTTTGTCATTTCATAACATTAAAAACTAAATAAAACCAGTTCGTATTTCAAATATGTACTGAGAAGTGTTCCCCGGGTAATTAAACACTGTGCTAATGTAATATGGTTAATCATGTTAACCATATTAAAAAAAAGCAGTATTTTCCACTGACAGTCTCACACTACAAAGGCTTCTAAGAAAAACAGAAAATCTTAATGACTAGCCTTCCAGAAAACAATTACGGTATACAGTGGCTGTGCCTGACCTCACTTCCTGACATAGTAAAAATGCCGAGACTCTGGAAGACTGAAACATTGGCCTTCCCTTTTCTCTAGCCCAAATTCTTCTCAACCAGCGCTGCAGTCATCCTGGACCCCATCCAGCTCCCGAGGATTCGCACTGAACTCAGTGTTCACTGATTCATGCCTACTCCCGCCTGAAGTCAGCGCCTCAGCTGAGGAAGCTGGGCTCCTATTTACATACAGAACAGCTATTGTGCTCCCTACACAGAGCCAGCAAAGCACAGGTAGCTAGCTGAAATCTACACAATACTAGATCATCACACCTTAAGTCTGGAAAACATCATCAAACCTCACGAGATGTTTTGAAATTAAAGTCTAAAATAGCTTCAATCCAAAGTGAAATAAATACACAATTCTAGGACGTCGGGGTAACAAAATGTTTACTAAAACTACTCACACCAAAGCCTACTGCATTACAAAGCCTCCTTTAGCCATTCGCCAACAACATATGGCCACGTTCAACTCAGTCACTTCTACCTGAACGACACAACAGAAACAACCTCAAAATTTTAACAGTAATACCTCTAAGAAGAAGTTAAAATCACAATAACTTCCCTGTATAAACACATCAGTTCTGTTTGATCAACAGCTTTGAACAGTCACCAAACACCAACACCACATCAACAATTTTATAGACATGGTTTCTCTTTAGGCAGTAACAATGAATTCGCAACTATTGATGTGCAGGGTATGTAACAACCAATAGAAGTTTGTATATTCATTAAATGTCTTTTATAGGGCTATCAAAAATAAGAAAAAAATCATACTGAGAAAGTAACTTTTTCATTGGAATTAGATCCTTTAATCATATTAATAGAATATAAGATTATCTATTGTGCAAATGTGTAGGTATTATGTATTTAGCAAGTTTTAAAAATCCTGTTATCCCATACTAAAATATTGTCCTATTATATTAAAAATCTCTCTCCAGAAAGTTACTGCACAGAAACTAAATGGGAGGAACACTGTAGACAGAAATGGATCAGCTTTGTTCCACTGTCCAGAGCAGAAGCTGAACAGATTTCATAAACTGTAAAAAAAAAAGTTTATCATCCCACACAGAAGCTATCACAAAGACTGTATTTTCCTTTTAGTAAGTGCTGGATTTAATATAGGAAGTTCCTATTCTAAGGAACTTATTCCGTAAATGGAGACTTTTTTCTTTTATGTTTTTAAATACAGTATGCCCGAGTTAGAAAAAACAATGTGTCCCGGACCAAAGAGGAAGTCTGATGGAGAGCTAGAAATTTAGCTCAGACTTCCTGATTTCTAGGTTCAGTGCCTCATGCAACCTTCTAGTCTGATCATCTTTATATTTATTGCAGGAAGTACACTGCTAAAGTATTGCTATTTATTAAAAGCAGTACTGTATAAAATCCTAAATCTTTAATTATATCTTTTATATTAATATAATTCTTAGTGTAATATATTTACTTTTACATATATTTATTTTCTCTAAGTTGTGGGTGGGGGGAACCCAACCATCTCATTACAAAGCAACATACTCTGTGTCTCTTACCTTTGGAAAAACGGCTCAGACTGGATACACGGACACATATACCTATGAACCTCAGGTACTCTGATAAAGAAAACTGAGACTCTACCATGCTTTACACTCTAGATCTCTTGCAAACTGGGACTTCAGAGTATTTTAAACATACTCCAACATTAATTTTTGCATTAGTGATCTTCAAAGGGTTTTAATAACAAGAGGCTCAAACAAAAGTCATCCCCAAACCATGGCTAAGAAACAGCCTCAAAGAGATCAAACCTTATTTATGAATTCTAAAAAACCTTCACCCCTCCAGATTTGAAATTTATGCCCCACACAATTTTGAGGTAGGAAACATTTTGGAGAAAAGACACAAGCTACCCTTTCCCACCCAAGTTTTTCAAATAAACAGTATTAACAAGGTGTTTTAAGATAATCATCCCAATCCTAAAATAGTTCTCCTCTGCCACAGGACCACACATGAGCCGTTCTAGGTGGACTGGTTTACTTTTAGCAAGATTAAGGGAATGAGAGACTTAACAGAAGCTCAGTTACAACTCTAGCTCTGAAGAGACCACCATCACTCCATAACAGTCATCTGTTCAAAACTAAATATATGTTTTGATTAACATGTTGGAAATAATTTATAATGACACCCAAGTGAATTTGCCTGCGCCATCTTGTATAAAGTTTGGCTTCTAGCCAGAAGGGCACAACTTTGATACTGAAAACCTTCATGACTCACCCAACAAATGTGCTCAATCAAACATTTTTAATATTTACAGCTGTAAAGCTCAATGTCATTTTGGTGTAGGTATTGCTAGGACCTTGCCATCTTGACCTAGGTGAGGTCTGCCACCCAAGTAAAACAAAAATAGCCAACAAAATACCCACCCCAACTCCACAGATACATAGTAGGTTTCTATACTGTGCCAAGTGTTTTCTTCTAGAAATTATTTTAAAATCTTTTTCTCTTTTGACCTCTAAAAAAGTGACAATTCCAAACCATTTCTCTGCATTTCCCAAAAAGTTTAACTTTTACTTACATGATTATTCTAAAATAGTCTTAATAGTTGCTACAGCAAAATACAAAAGTGACTTCAAGCCTGTCAGTAAAGTCCAGGTAGACCTTCTGTCCTCACAAAGAACATCTGGGGATCAAACACATCAGGCCAGTTGCTAGAAGGACCTCTAGTAACTTAATGTTCACCTCAGGGTACCATGAGATCTGATGGCCCACAAAAATTCTCCCTGAAGGAGGAGTAAGATTGAGATGGAAAGCCCACATTACATGGACACCAAAAACCACTAAAAATGCAGAGAAACAGCAGATACAACATACCAAAACACACGGGGACTGACATAAGTGATAATATCAGCTTCCACCCTCCCGTACCAATCTGGATCAGGTTCCTGATGTGACTGTGCCAGGAAAGCAATAATAATAAAAAAATTGCTTCCCTCCACGTTCAAATAGAAACTACACAGGCAACCACCCAGAGCACTTAAAATTGTTTTCTAGGCTAAAACTACATCCCTCGAGATTTGAGAGCTCTAGCCCATGGGGACGAAACAGGCAAGTCCACAGTTTGAAGGGCAGTGCTCACCCTACAGGGTTATACGCGTTTTCCCAGTGACTGCAGAACTTCTTGCTGTTCTTCACAAGAGAAAATCCACTGTTAAGAACTGTGAGCTGGGAAGAAAGTATCTGTCAATACCCAGAGCACATTAGGTTTGACTTGATTTGAGCTGTTATTCAACAATGTTAAATTGTTAATTAAAAATACCCAACACACTGGTCACATTAGGGTGATGTTTGTCCTCTTAGTTATTAATTTATGAGGCTCACAAAGCTTGCAGTAGCAGTTTCTGTAATGCAACCAGGACACTACCTTCAGATAAATATTTTCCTTCGTTGTTTTAGTTATTTCATAGCTTTACTTTTATTGCCAGAAAAGCAAAGTTATAGCCTAAACACTTCTGCGCTGCTTCCTAAGTGATCAGCCCCATGAAACGAAACCCAGTAGTTCCTGAAATGTTCTATTCCTGCTTCTGTAAGTGTTCCAGAGAATTGCACACCTCAAAGAGCAGCTGAACACCTCTCCTGGCTGAATGGTTGGACCTGATGATCTCAAAGGTCTTTTTCAACCTAAATGATTCTATGATTCTACGAAAGGACTGAGCCCTTAAAGTGTTTCATTCTTATTTCAACTTTATGGGATTAAGATATTTTCCAGCTATATCAATGTTGTTAAAAAACACCCATAAAATAATGAATTAAATGCAAAACTGCTTCTTTCCACCAGCCAGGAAGATGACATGTTCTGGATAAGCTAAATTGCTCATTTTAATATCCTAAAGCTACACAAAGCATGACATTTTCAAGCTTAGATGAAAAAGCTTTTAATACATGCAATGTAACAATGTATTTATTTTAAGTATGATTTCACAGTGTGAAACTGTGCCCCGTGAATTTCAAAACACTGTTCTGGTTTTTCAGGCCTCGAAGGAAACTAGTTTATTTGCACATTAACAACATACTATTGAAATTCTATACCCAAATGTCTATCTATATCACTTCGAAGTTATGGAAGTAACATACAGCATGGTCCACTGAAAAGCAATTCTTCTGACTAGAGTCACAAGACACACTGTCAAAAAAACCAAACAAAACATTTAAAAATGAGAAAGGAAAACCCTACATAGAACAAAGGCAGTGACAGTGTCTTCACAGGATTCGTGGTGCAGTCTTCATGTTAACAGTGGTAAAGAACAGCAGGAAAGCTAATAGGGTGTTTCTCTGCAAATAAAATACACAGCTCTAGAAAGACAACCCTATTACTCTTAAGAGCACAAACCCTTCTATGTACCTGAAAAGACATCTTGGTGATAATGCAGTGATGGCCACAGAGAAATCTTAACAGGTCAGCAAAAAGGTAGCTGCAGTTTACACCTTTAAGTAACCACAGATCTGAACAGATGAAGCAAAATGTTTAAAACTGTGCCAAGATTTACAAGATAGGAACCGCAAGTTTCTACAGGGAGCTGCACGTGCTCCAAGGTTCTGAAACAAGTTCTACCCATTTATTTACCAACTTTCTTCAATTTGAGGGGAGAAAGTTCTGTTTCAGACTGTAAATAGTCCAATGAAACAGCTATTGTATGTGCAGACAAGTTCACTGCAACAGGAACACATATTCCACAGCACCTTGTTCATCTGAGTTTCCTCCCCATGGTGAGGAATACCTAGTTCATAGCAAGGAATAAATATCTAAGTATTTTTAAAAGTTTCTTATAATCTTCAAGTAAGAGCTGGTTGAGGACCAGCCAGCAAAGCAGCAAATTTAAGTGCACTCTGAGTGTGCCTTTGTCCTTAGGTGATGTATTTCCAAGTGCCAAACACGTTTCACACTGTGTTGTGCAGAGACGTGGATGTCAGTTTGCAGAGCCAATAAAACCTCCCAGGATTAGGCCAGGAAAGTACCAAAACTCCGACCTTTTCAGTATCAGAGCTGGGTAATACCTGTCCTAAATTAAGCTAGAGAGCATTATGGGATGGGAGACACATGCACAAAGTTGGTACAACTGGTATGATACAATCAAGATGTGATACAAAAGTTATTTTTCAAATCTTGAACAATTTATTTAAACTTGACTCTAGGAGAGCACAATTATCCAGATTACTAAAACCAAAAGCAATGCTATTTCCATGAAAGGCTCCCTACCATGAGACTGGTCAAAGCAGCCAGTTGTTGTCTAATCCAACAGAAGAGAAATAAAAACAGGACTTCACAAGATTAATACAAGAAGAAGTTTGCTTTCAGATTTCTGTAGACACTAAGGAAAGCAAAGGCTGATTTTCCACTAGCTCTGACTCAATTTGCTTCTGTGAATCAGAAGTGTGCTCGATGCATCCTGCCAATGTATTGACACGAACAAGCTTTTCAATTTAAGAACTCTCTTAAAAAACATGACTTCCAAAACAAGCACAAAAATACAGCGAAAGCAAAGGATTCTTTTCAAATTGTAACAGATCATGCAAAATTCAGGCAAGAAAGAATTATTTTGATACACAAACTGAAGACCGTTTTCCTTGTGCAACATGAGAAGAGCCTGTAAAGAGCTTTAGCTACACAGCGGATCAAATTAGTCTAGTTAAAACAGGTTATACTTAAACCAAGGGCTAAAACACACCAATAAATTACTTAAATTACCACATCTGAGCAGTCTCATGGTAACAAACCATGTGCATTTTTATAGTTCATGGAAAATGCAAGTATGAGATCATACACGAAGTTCAAGCACACACACTTCACTCTGCATTTGTGACAGGTCTGGAACATGCATATAAGCATTAATCACAGTTCAGCTGATGCATGGTAACACAATAAAATAAGTTGCCTCTATATCTGAGCTTTAAAGATTTATCAGTAAATCAGTTAACCTGCTACAAGTTTGGGGATGTACACTTCACACAAGGGTGTAAGTGGAAATTATCACAGTTTTGAAGAATCTAAGGACGAGAGTTTATTTATATGTGGTTTTACAAAGTTTTTATTTTAAGAAATCTAGGCACTGAAAAGCAAAATGACAGTTTACAAAACACCAAAAAGTTGTTTACATAATAACTTCCAAAACTGAATAATTCTTCTAAATGATTATCACGCCTGACATTTTGAAATGGACAAAACTATATGCATCGGTAAGCAGATTAAACCTTCTGATGAAAACAGTCATTCTGTTCAATATGACTTACGTACTGTCTTGCAAGTACTTAAGAGAGTACCAAAGCTACTTTCATCCATGCAAACACTAAAGGCTGCCTTTATTCCTTCAAGTAACTGTAGTATAACAAACCCAAATGAAGTTATACATTAATGGTACAGATCACTAGTTTGGAACACTTCAATACTTCACATAATAGAACTGAAAGCAAATGATCCCCACTAAAGAGATAACAATGTTAAAGCTGTTTAATAAAGGACATTAAACAGCAGATAAAAATACTTCATCTAAATTTATAAACCCATATTTAACACTGCTACATGATTTTCCTCCCAAAATACCTATTTCACTCCAGGAGACTATAATATAGTTGATGATATTATTTTTTCCTTTGTATCTTGTAAGAAGTCCACCTGCTCATTGATCTTTTGCTCACAGGACATTTTCAACTTTTCTCCCCAAAGGTTTGTTTGGTACTTACGTAGTTTCACACCACATTCTATTATACATTGATTAGCTACCACTCAGTTCTTCACTGAATTTCTTCTGTTCCACCAGACAATTGTAAACCAAACATGAAAGGGCTTGGGCAAATGGGGTGAACTGCTCTTCACAAAGTTGGAACTAGCATATTACACTTGAATTTTGGTGTGCATTCATAACATGAAAAGTAATACTCATTAGAGGGGACCCAACCTCAGAAGAAATATACCCCCACCACAGGAAAATGAAAATCTGCTTGGACACCTTTCAATTCAATGAACAGCACGTTAGCTGTGATGTAATGCAAAAATGCAACCTCATCCTCTAACATAGCTGATGTGTGATTGTTTTCCACAATGCAGCATTCACGTTAGGCTAACGAAGACACTGCTGTAAGCTATCTAGAGCCAACACCACATACACAGTGATCAAAAACTGGTCAAAGGATAGGGTTAATTAGTGATTATACAACAGCTGCATAGTATCAACAGATACACTTTTTGAGCAATATTAACAATTGCACTCTTCTAATCCACAGATAGATTGTGAAACATGAATTCAAATACATGAACTGGAAAGACCAGGCCTCCACCAATGCAGCGGGTGGTTCTATACCTAAATGTTCTTTTTTAGAAAATGCTTGGTGACAGTCTTCAGGACACACGTAAACTCTTCAAAAAAAAATGATAACTACTTTGTCTTTTTACATCAAAAAGGTGATTTCTGATTCACAAATACTTTACACTGCACCTGCTTATTCCCCTGCCATGTAAAACACATTGTTCTAGCAACAGCTTCTAAAATTTGTCTTTAATTTTGGCTACTTTGTTTTTAAGAATGCAATTCCCATGGTTTCGTAACTCTTACAGTATTGTACATCACAAGATAATTCACAGGAATCTTCCTTTAAAAAAAGGAAAGAAAGTTGGATATTTCTTGTTCTCACAAGTGCTGTACCATGGCAATTTTCTGACAGATTTCTTTCCGCTTTTCCATCGGGTCAGTTCCATGACCTGATCAATTCCATGAGCTCCAACTAAAAGCAATATATCTGAGTAAGGCCACCTAGTCAGTCACTTGTCAGTATGCTACCACTCACTTGCACTGTTTTCTATACAGGAAATGCACTTTCCTAAAACCAGAATTTAGACTTGCATAATTGGCCTTAGATAAAGAGTAAGACAAAACTTCCACCTAAGGGAGTAGGGGGGGAAAGACAGAGAGCAAGTAATGTGAAAATAGAGATAAGGTTGCTACCTTACAAAACCAATAATGTTTATGTGGAAATACTGAACCTCTCACCTCAAAAACTCTATCAGTTCTTCCTTCTCTAATTCACTTTTTCCATCTGATAATAAATGATCCAAAAATTCGTTCCCAAAGAAGAAAGAGTCCTAAGTTTAGAAGTCTGTCAAATACTTTTATATTATTTATACCTTGAAGTGTTACTTAGAGACTCAACAAGTAAAAAATGCTTCATAAAAATCTAGAATACTAAATTATGTTTAATTACCGTTGACACTCTCCTGATGTGAATTTGCTCCTGTTGATAAATGTTACACCGTCAGTGCCTGCTGCAGTATGAACAACGTGCTGTACTGGCCCTCAGTCTTCTTTCTGCAGACAAGAAAAAAGATACAGTAATTTTCTTTTCAGTGACTTGGCAAGCATGAAGTCTTAAGAAGAAAAGGTACAGAAAACAATCTACATCCAATAAAACGGCGAGAGACAGCAGAGAACCGCCAGTGATTAACTCCACTAGAATCAGCAAATGAAACTCAAGGAAGACTCCACCAGGAAAGAACCAGAAAACCTTATGCAGCCCTCCTGCATTCATTCACTATGTACAGAATGCAGAACCTGCCATTTCATGCTGTACTAGCCAAAGACACTCCATCACTTAAGCTAGGATCTAATTAGTGAAAGGTAACTTGAACACTACGAAGATGGTTCCCATATGAGGTGCATTCTATGGATATTAAGTGTATTCACATAGTTAACTACTCACTGCTGTATTCCTCTATATGGCAACAGTGATGAAAAAAATACCCATTTCCAAAAAGCATGTGAATTTATTCAAATTTAAACTATCAGGCACATAGTTATCCTCTGATAGGGTACCCAAAAAAAGACATACATTGTACAATCTGGAACGTACAGTCACAGTTTACTAACACGTGGCAGCACAGCTTTATTCTAGAAACTGTTGTACTAAAGATGCTCCACCATGAGAAGGCAATGAAGAGCTTCAGTAGTCACTGAAGCCATTCAAGATGTTATATTGAATAACGTAAAAATCATCACATTTCTCAAGCTACTAGATCTAGTACCGAACTCCAGCTCCTAAACTATTTGCACACTCAGGATTATAAATCATACTGGCTTGTCTCTCCAAACTTAGTAAGTCTTTACAAATACTGGTCAATTCCCAATACAGTCTTTCTAAAGATAAGGCAGAGGCAGGTATGTTCTGCAGTTTTGCTGAAACACTCCAAGAAATTGCTGGCCCTGAAACTCACTGAGGTAGTTTATAGACTAAGCTGGGGAGCTCTGCACTGAGCCAGCCAGCAGAAGCTCACAGCTTCCTCCAGCAAACACAGCAGATCCATTGTTATTCTCACCAGAAAGGTGATACTGTCTTGAAGTCGCAGATGTTTCTGAAGTCACAGCCTAATAAATGTTCCTCCTGGAACCTTTTAATAAGACATGGGCAAAGAAATATAAAGCAGCAGGCCCCAATGCTGGAAAAATGAATATTGAGCAAACGGAGGCATTTTCCACATCAATCAAGATACTTGGAACAATAGCAGATTTACATTAAGATTGAAACGGACTAAGGGCTCTGAGCCAGTGGTCTGTCTTTGCTGGTCAATACACAGAAAGGATTGTGTTAGCACCACTGAAAGAATAAATTATCGCTGCTTTTACAATAAGCTCTTCAAGAATGCAATAAAGAGTTCAGTGTGTGCTCCTCACTCAAGGATCCAAAACTTTTCAGTTAAGGTCTGGCTTGCAGCAAAGATAACAGCTGAAAACTAACCATTTTGACCTTGGTAAGCTTCATGACAACTTGTTAAAAACAGGTGAAAAAAAATATGAAAAGGTTACTTCTCTGATGTTCACCAGCCTTGAAACTAGAGCAGTGAGCAACCACATTTTTAAATACTGATAGTTCAGACCCATTTGTTTTGTGACACAGCAGAATTAGAAGCAAGAAATGTAATTTTTTGTCTGAAGACTCTTGACTGCTGCAGCATTACTTATATTGAGGTTTTCTCATCTGCTTTCAGACAGAAGTTCAAAATTCTCCTCTGATTAAATGAAATGACAGGAAATTAAGAAAATATGTAACTAGGGAAGAAATTCTTACAATATTTCATACCAGCCTATGACTTTGATGCAGAATATGGTAAGAATGCCTTCAAAGTTGAGTATTTTCTTAAAAGTTACAAGTCTACTTCTACCGTTTGACAAGAAGTCTTCTAAACTGGGGGAAACCGCAGGTCATCAAAGTGCCAGTTTCAGTCTTCCAAGCTCAAAACATGCATTTTAATTTGCTTGAAATTCACCCAAAGGGATTCCAAAACCTTTTTCAATAATGGATGTACAAATGGGTCTACAAACACGTACATAGTACCGCCCAAATGTACTGCATTCCCAATGGGCATCTGCCAAGGCCAGGCACTCTCTCTTGGGAGCAGAACACTGGAATTTTTACTGTTTGCACAGTACATAGGAAATCTTATTTTTTAAGGACTCACAAAACCTTTCCTAAAAATAAACATAGCAGATGAAAGATTGCTGGCATGGGTGTGACAACCCGCACAGTCAATACCATGCAAATGCTAACCTCCAAAACCACCCAAACAAAAGACCACGAAAAGTGTTATATAGAACATTTACATTCAACTTTGTTGCAAATCGGGTTTCGGTACATCAAGGAAAGATGCAGTTTGTGATCAAAGGTTGTGGCAGGAAACGCATTTGTGTGGTCAAAGTTATCTTTATTCTCTCTAAAGGTGAATACCTCAGGAGTTGTTGTTCTAAACATTTCTAACATCCAATTCCTCAAATCCATTGGCAAGCAAAAACACTGTAGTAAAATTAACTACCAAATTTTACAAACAAAAATAGGCTGTCCTAATATAAGAGTGAAAATGGCCTGCATCTGTGCAGATACAAAGCCCAAGAAGTTGAAATTATTCCATTTCATTGTCAAAGTGCTGCTTAATTCCAGTTAAGGCCAAGTTTTTCAAAAACTTGCTGCAACAATACTGAGCCTACAACCAAGTGAACAACTTGTAATAGCTTGCTCCAGGAGAGGTTTTAAGACAGTCAATTCAAGTGCTGTTTATTCACAGACTGCTGTATTAAGAATCACAAACTAAGATCCAGGATACCAATGAACACAAAGTAGATGGCTTTCGACTCGGCTTTATAGCATATTAGATTTATTTGATCCTAGCTAAGAACAAATTATTCCCAGACAACAGCATTCCAAAACTTTCTGAGATTTGGAACGCAGTAAGGTAGAAAGACCTAAGAGAGAGGACAGCGTAATAGCTGGCTGTTTTTCAACGTGCATGATCACACACACACACCAAGAGCCCTGAGAAAGTCAACATCTTTCCCATTTTACCACCTTTTCACATACAAATTACATAAAACAAGGGAAAGAATGCAAGTGTGGGAAGCAACTGGGGTTTTGCTTCTTACAATGATACCGAACAAAACACAAAGTACTTTCTTCTACGCTGGATATTAACTCCAAGGTCAATTTATTGGCTTAAAACACAGAGAGGATGCTTCCCTGGTTAAAATGCTAATCTGAGTCTCAGGAAATCTAGATTCAATTCCCTGCCTCACCACATACTTCCTGTGTGACCTTGGGCCATAAATATTTCGGTGTCTCAGTCTTTCCATCTGTGACCGAGATAGTATTTCCCTATTGAACCAAGTGTTGTAAAGATAAATACATTAGAAGAACATTAGGAATCACAGACCATAGGCATATGCGTACCAGGTTACTGAGGAACTTATCTGTGGCAGTCCTGTGTGTCAATATTCACAATTAGGCACCAGGTAAAGCAAGGAAGGGCTGCCCACGTTAAATACCCAGCTACCACAAGACAGAAAAAACATGAAATATTCAAAAAATAGCTAGAAATCAAAACCTCAATTATAAAAATAAATGAGCTTTACAGGAAATTTCCATCATTCCAATAAGAAGTCTCAGCAACAAGTTCTAAACAGAAACAAAACTCAGAAACCAGCTGAGAGGGAGATGCTGAAGGCAGTGGATACACCTGCCAGCAACGCATTATTACCCTGTTTTCCGAGATTATCACGACGTGCTGCACACAAAGCGCCTAAAATGAGAGGTAGGAGAGGGGCTGCTGAGGCTGGGGGCCATGAATCCCTGGAGACTGTCCCCCAGCCCTCCGCAGGGCAGCAACTGCACGATGCTGGAGTCAACAGCCTTTTGTAAGAGGCAGTAAATAGGATTGCGCTGAAAAGCGGTCACAGTAGGGTCCCCACCTTGCTGCTGCCCCAAGGCAGAGGGGGACAAAGCAGAATGGGGGAGGGTAAAGGATGGTCACCACCCAAACACTGGATGACAGGACTGACCTCCCCCTGCCCCGACCCCAGGAGGAGCTGGGGGAGGTGTCTGGTACTGGAGCTGCTGATCGGCCAAGGGGAACAACTAGAAGGCTACGTGGCATTTGCAGGCAGCAGCTCCGGCTGCCGAGGAGGGAGAACTGGGGGGGGGGTGGGGGGGGTGGGGGGGAGGCGGCGAGAGGGAAACTGGAGCGGGGGGAGCCGACTTCGGATCTCAACCCCCTCTACCCACAGAAACAGGAGAAAAAGGAAAGGAAGGGGTCAAGAGAGACGGAGGATTTGTGGGCTGGGGAGAGCGGGAACGGGCGGAGGGAAGAGCGAGTCGGGGGAGCTCGCTGGCATCAACCCCATGCGGGGCGGCTGAAGCACAGCCCAGACCCCCGCCCGCCGCAGCCCCGCCGCCCCCCGGCTCCCCCCCGCCCGCCAGCTGCCGCCGCACCGGGGCTGTCCCGTTAGGGGCTGCCCCCCCGCACGGCCCCCGGCCCCTGCACCCCCCGGCTGCCCCTGGGCAGACCCCCGCGCCCCGTAGGGCAGCCCTCCCCCTGCCCTGCCTCCCCCCTCGGCCTCCCCGGACCCGCCTCACACGCCCGCCCCACACCCCGGGGTGCCGGTGCTCCCCTCAACCGCCCCACACCCCGGCCCCGGCCCACACGGCGGCCCCCGGCCGCCGTACCGCACCCCGCCGCCTCCCGCCACGGACGGGCCGGCACCCCGCCGCCTGCCCCCCCGCCCCGGGCCCCGCTCCACACCGCGGGGCTCCGCTCCGCTCCCCGCCGCCGCCGGCGGGGGCGAGCCGACCGCCAGCTCCTGGCACTGCCCACCGCGCCTTGGGTGGGGAGCGCCGCTCTCCCCCGGCCCCGCTCCGCCGCCCTCTCCCGCCCGCCCGGAGGGAAGAAGCGGCGGGCGGAGGGAGCCCAGAGGAGCGGCCCTGTCCCAGGCGGCGGCCCCGCGGCAGCACTGACCGTGAGCGGCGCCGCAGCCCCTGCCTCAAGCCCGGCGCTGCCGACCGCCAACCGTCCGTTCCGCCATGATGGAATGCGGGCACTGCGCCTGCGCTACCGCCGCCGCCGGCCGGAGGCGGGCGGGCGCGCCAACCACAGGCCGGGCCGATCTTCGTCTTCAACCACCCGGTCCCGCGAAAAGAGGCGCGGGGGGGGCGGCGGGGGAGCCCGCAGGTGGCTGGAAGGCCCTGGCCGGGTGGGAGCATGGCCCGCGGGTGCCTGGCGGGCGAGGGAGGGGACGCAGCTCTTCATGGCAGACCTGGCACCAAGTGGAGACAACGGTGCGACGGTGGCCGGGGCGTGTGGCTGGCCAGCACCCACCATCCTGCCATGAGGGAGGCCTGGGCCTTGTCCCCTGAGGTGTCTTGGGGCCTGCGGCCGCTGCCAGGCCCTGGCTCTCGGTGGGTAGAGGTGGTGGCACCTGATGGGCCATGCCCTGCCTGGGCCACTGCCTGTCACATCACCCCATGGCACTGCCACAGCTGCTGCCCAGGCTCTGGCCAGGACACCGAGCCCGTGCCCGGCTCTGGCCGGAGGGCTGCAGCCTTGGCCCCTGTCCCCCCAAACCCCGGCCAATGCGTGATGTTCTGCACAATTTACACATTTTGCCTGTCCCCCAGCAGTGCAGGGGGATAGATGGGTCACAGCACATGCAAAGGCAAAAGGCCTGAACTCTAGTATCGTGTATTAACATAAAAAGCTTTAATGCCAATGACTGTAAGAACTGAGGGGTGTTACGCTAGCGATTTAAGTGGGAAGAGCGAAGAGGAAGGCAAGATTTCATTACTGGCTTGTCAAAATGAGGAGTTGGGTACCTTGACACAGGGCTCCATTCCCATCATGTCATCAGACATGATGCCAAGCCCTCAGGGGCACCGAGCCCTGCTCCAGAGAGCATCAAGGGCAGGGGCTGAAAAAACAGCACGGGCCGAGGAGCCCCTCCGGCACATCCATTTTCTCTGGCAATTAACGCAGCAATAAACGTTGCACCCTTCAGCTTATTTCCACTGGACAGTTTGTGCCGATACGCCTCCGTTAGCATGTTTCAAGCAAGTTTGAGGCACTTTTTTTGAAGCAGTGATTTGAGCAGTGTTTTGTGCACAGCATGGAAGTCAGCATCTGTGTGGATGCAAAATAAATGTGACAGCTGTGCTCTTACACAAGCTCTGCATAAACTGTGGATTGCAGCAGTTTAGAAGAAAAAGGGCAAACTCTACATTTATATGCAAGCTATATAATATGCATATAAAGAAACTAACCTTTTAAAATGAATGGCCATGTGTTTTCCCCTGGATTGATCTTAGATGTATTTTTAATGAATATAGGAAATATTATAATGAAGAGAAGAATTTGTTCCTTTATGTCAGAGAATTTCTCTCTGGAGACTAGTGGAAGTGGTTGATTTGACATACTGAACAGCCTATGCTAAACAGGACTAAAATAAATTCCCATCCATCTTTTTAAATAAGCAAGCAGTGTTAAGGAAGGCCAGAGGTGGTCAGGTCTGCTGAATTTCTAGGCAACTAATAGCTTGCCTTGTAAAATAAATGCCACAAAACCACTCAGTGTAACCTTACAATTAATTTTACTCATATTGGCCTATAAAGAAATGAATATATTCTCTGCAAATTGATAGCAAATAGTGAAAGAACAGATAAAATAATCCTCAGATTGTGTCTTTGTGTGTTTGGCACTTGCTGTAGCATTGTTGCTTTCTTCTTTTCTGTTGCATTTGATCATCTAGCTATTACAAGACCGCCGATATTCTTGGATTTTACATTTGTTTTGGGGAGAAAGCAAGCAAGTGCTATTATTATGCTTCACCATCACTGAAAATGTACATTTGATGCAGAATAACACTGCTGGTGCTTTAAACAATGGCTTTTGCAAGGAGCCCATTACCTTTTCATTCTCTGATGTCTGTTGTCACCCCTATTTATTTAAGCTTCTGAACACATAGGAGAGCTTCTTTGTCTGAACAGCTCAGATGTTCTTGTAATGTTGTTTGTGATCTGAAAAGCAAAATGTGGTAGCTGAATCCATGGCCAATTCCAGGTGGAGAAGGCAGGAGAAACCTTTTCCTCTTAAGAAGATAGTCGGCAAAATGTCTGTCATGGTCTCTGCACTGACATTTCCTCTTCTTTCTACCCCTTCCACAAGCTTTACTGCACACGTGACTACTGGCCTGATTCTGGTAAAAGCAGCAGCAGCACTTTTGCTCTGTGGAATAGTGTGGGTCAACACATGACATGTTTTATTATGGTTGTAGGAAATTAATGCTTCTTCATGCCTATGAAATAGATTGAAGTCTTCAGAAAAGGATTCAGAGGAAAAATAAGCTTCTCCTCTGTTTTGAGTCATGCCATACTTTTGTCAATAATATTTGGCTCTTCATTTCACTGAAAATTCCAAAAGGAAACTAATTCTGGCTCAGATTTAAGGCTTGTGAACACTTCAGAAAAGGTAGAAGACAAGACCATCATGCAGACCTGCTTTCTGCATTATTCTGCCATTAATAATTTCACCTTTGAGAGAATTCTTGGAATCTTCAGCACTCCATCTCGGGAATCTTATAACTCCACAGGCTCTAACTAATCTGCAGCAAAGCATATCTAGTGCCCTGGGGATTTAATTTCTAAAGTGAAATATTTGTACTTAATTTTTGGGAGATCCTCTGAAAGAGACCCATCAGGATGTGATTTGGAAATCTGAAATATGTTGCATTAAATGAATGTTGCTGTTGAAGGCAGCAATTCAAGGACTATTTTGACTTCGCAGGCTCAGTATTTATCCATTTCCAGTTAAACCTTAACAGTTATGACTAGTGGTCTTGTGTGATACAGGAAGGTCTGATTCCCCGTCATGAGCACACTGTGTCTGATACCCAGAATAAAGAAGGTCTTCGGGGGTGAATGCTGAGCATTCTTTGCACTGAAGGCTATTGGACCTCCCAGCTTTGATTATTACAAGAATTCCTTTGTAGGTAATAATGCAGTATTCTAGCACTTAGAAAAATCCTTTTCCTTTCTCTCCAGCCTTTCATTAAATAATTTTTTCCCCGTAATTTTCCATTCTAAATATACTTTATATCCTAGCAAGATATTCACTGGTAGTTCTAGCAAACATCATGTCTGATAGAAAAGTTTACAGAGTTGTAGCTAGTTTTTAGTGAGGCTTAGTATGAAAGATCTAAAAACTGCCCACATTCCACAAGCTCCAGGGCTCCTTTAAAACTGAAATTGCTTCAAGTATGAGAACTATCCCCACACCACGGAAAATAAATGACTGAATGTTTGCTGCCTACATCCTACATTCAGATTGCTATGGCATGACCGTAAGGGAAAAAAATTTTTCAGCTGAAGCTGGAAGTTTTACAGCCAGCTGGTGGAGGCTGAAGGCACACAGGCAGGCTGTTCCAGATGGCAAGGCTGCACAGAAGAAATATTTGGCACAAGCAGCATTGTGACCAAACTGCCTGGAAAGAAGGCCCTGATTAGATGGGTCAGAAATTACAGAACAGCATGGAACAAGTCTGAGGGGAGCCTTAACTATTTTTAAATTCCTGGAGAGCCATAAGGAGTGTACAAGGCCAGCGGTGATACAGGGTTCCACACACAAAAGCCAGCAATGCTCATCCTGAGTCGCCGGATTAGAAGTTGGATTTTGAGGAAATGATTGCCCAGACTGCCCTTTCAGTCTGGGGAGGAAGAGGGTAGAGAGGCACACACACCAGTGATACTGGTCGAGGGTAGATCCAGGCCTGGGAAGAAGGAATTAAAAATAGCAGAATATAAGATCAGAGAACATTTGGAGTAAGGAAAAGGAAAGAGAAAAGAAACAGCCAACATGGGAAGGGGAAATGCGTCAGGAGGGAGGGAAGAGAGCACAAATGGGAAGAAATCTGGGCTTATAAAGGAAGGGCAGTCTCTGAAATGGAAAAGGAGAGTTAAGGAGAGTCCGTCTTAGCAAAACAATGGCAAGAAGCAGTGCCAAAACCCATGATCATTCTTCCATTAGAAAATTTTGAATTGTAATCTCTACTTTTTTCTTTGCTAATTCAACTGCTCTAGGTGAGTTAATGAACCAAAACAAACAAAAAAAAAGGGGGGGGGGGGGGCAGGAGGAAGAAGGAGGAACAAAAATATTAAAGACATGTAATTCCTTTGACAAGAAAGGGGTGAAAAGACAGATAAGATGGATATCAAAATTACAACATATTCCAATCTGAACAGGGGTGGGGGAGGTTGCTGAAAGGCTTGAGTAACAAAAACCTGCTGCTTACAAGGTGCACACAGTAAATACCTGGATGCACAAAATCCCTACACACCAACAACCCACTTATGATGATTAGCATCTGCTCTGGATTTCTAGTTCCAGTCCATAATAAAAACATTTTTTTCCATACTTGCATGGCAATAATAATGATGATTATGGTTATTTTAACTAGTGTTTAGCAAAGCCTCCCATCTCTTGAATTCATTAGGACCTGCGAATGAGGTCTTGGAACACATTCACTTCATTTTCTCTTATTATATACAAAATACTGTTGTGTACACTTTAGGAGGGACCGAGGCAAGGCAACCTGGCAAACAAACTTCTATCAAACAGCACTTTGTTGGAAGTGTATGTGCTTAGATCCTCAAAAGTAAACAGCACATACTGGAGCGGATTTTCCGCCAGTGTGTATTGGCATTGCTCCATCCACCCCAGTGGAATTCGGAGTGTTTTCTCCAGTTGAGGATCTGGTCCATCAAGAGCAAAACAGCACTCTGTGTTGTATGTTTTGAAAGAAGCACAATGGGAGAAGCCTGTAGGGCATCAGGAGCGGGAGTTTCTTTTGTAGGTGTATGAAACATGCCTGCTGTTCTGCATGTACAGGTACATTCATCCCAAATCCAGAAAATTTGCTGTTTGTTTGCCATTGAACCCCAGAAGCAACTCACCACCAACATTTACATTTAACATTAAACCACACTTATCTAAATAAATAGGTGATACCATCAGATGCACTGGATTATACCAGCATTCTGCTCCATGCTCTGTGTGGTTTTGTCCACTAGGTTGTTAAAAAGTAATGCCATTTTAAGTGAAGAAATTTAAGCAAGTTTGGTGATTTTCTTTGGAGTCCAGTAACATTAATAGTGCTTTCTGCCCTCTCAGTGGGCACAGTGGTTTGCATTCCTGGCACAACTGGAGCGGTGGTATCTTACAGTGGGGAAAAAAAGAGAGATGAGAAAGAACAGATTCTTGGCACCAGTATGGACAGGCCGGAATGGATCAGCAAAGTTTGGCAGGTGATGGAGATGCAGGTGGGCATTGTGTTTCGCTATCTGCACTTCCTTCTCCCAGCAGGACCCAGAACCCTGCTGTGGACCCACCAGTCCGGACCAGAAACTCCTTGCAGAGAAGTTCTCACATGAAACCCCACATGAACTCACTGAATACCATCACTGGATCCGCAATGCTGTTGGTACAAAGTAATGATGAAGTTGCAAAACAAAAGCCCTTCGCAACCCACAGTAAACATACTTTGCGTTTATGGCTGTTGTAAGTGGCAAGGGATGAAGTTCAGTGCCTGGGTAATTTACACTTGCCACAGAACATCTGTTTTACGATTCTCTCACTTACTACACGGCACAGTCGGTGTACAAAGACTGCGTGTCCTGACCTACAGCTGCACCCACACCTTCATTTGCCCCACTCTTCAGGTTCGACTGAGTTCATTAGAACACATTAGAAAAAGGGAATTAAACCCTGGCTTGTCGCTGCAGCCCCATTGCTGACTTCTCTGTGAGCAAGGAAAAAAAGCTGAGCTCGCCCTCATCACCCTCCCAAGCTGCTGTAATGCTGGGAGCAGGGATGGCTGGAGCTTCCACCCTACTCGCTGCCAGCAGATGCCTGTAAATAATGACAGAGGATGCCAGGGAGCACTGAAAGGCAGTGCAACTCCTCTGGAGCTTGACACAGGCTGCCGACCAGCCGTGGCAAACTAATTGCACTCTGGCTGCTTCTGAAATGAGGGGGAAAAGTGGCTGGAGGGGCCTCTTCAGAGCCAGGAGGATCCCTGGAGGCTGAAGGTGCCTGTTAGTTTGCGAGAGTCAGGAGCGTTTGGCTGCCTGGCGTCTTCATCTGAATGACTGGCTGCTTATATTTAGCAGCAGCTCTGACTCCTTGCTGAACTCGTCCCCTGTAATTAACACATCGACATCTGCTCTTTGCTGAGCCACGGGAGTCCAGTGGGAAAGTGCTGGTTGTCAGAGGACTCGTAGCAACTGGGTCTGATGGATCTGAAGAGCCTTGGAGAAGCATCGCGAACACAGGGGCTGCTTGGTGTTCCGGCCATGGAGAACATGGCACCCTCCAGCTCTCCTTTACTCGAGCACTGCCCCAGCACCAACACTTTCCTTGCCTGAAAGCCTGGGAAGCCAGTGCTTGCTTCTCTCAGACCCCGCCTGGAGCTGCTGCTCTTCTGCAGCACCACCATGGGAGGAGATGGCCGTGGGACACCCGCCCGGTCTCTCCCTTTACCACCTTCTCCAAGCTCTTTCTGCTCGGTTCCTCCTCAAATTATTCAGCAAGAGTCCAGATAGGAGTCACATATCCCAATTCCAAACACCAGCTGTGTTCACCCATAAATTTATAACTCTTCCCCCAAGCCAACAATAAACCCCCCCCCCCCCCCCCAACCAAACAGCGCAGCACAGCGCTGGGAAGAGGCAGGCCCAAGCAAATGCCGGGGGAAGCACATGCAACATGGCACCATACCTTGTGCTCAGAGCAGAGCTTACAGCTGAAGGAAATCACAATCTCCTTGAAAACAGCTTCTCCTTGCAGGAGGGAGCCCATCCCAGCCTCGCTCCCCAGCGTTATGGCATCCCCAGGGCACACGGGGGATGCATTGGATGTTTCAGCGGTGGGAAGGCTCAGGCTCCGAGTTGCTGCAGCAGTCGCTGCTCCCAGGGTAAATACACAGGCGGCTCTTCAGCTGCCCTGGTGGCAGTGCCAGTGGAGCTAAGTCAGGTCTGCTTGCCTGGCCTGACATGAATGTAGTCATAGCTCGAAGTAATCCAAGCAGCTGGATCCTCAGGAATGCTCAAAACCACTGTAATTTAAACATGTTAGAGCTGGGGGTGCTTGTCCTCGTCCTGGCGAGGAAAGGAGAAAGCCAAAATGAGTTCACCACTAGCTCTTATAAACCAGACTGAAAATGTTTAAAAAAACATCATTGCCATTCTTTACTGTTGCTTTGTGCAAAGATAAAATTTGCAAGATGCTGAAGCACCTGGGTCATGTGTTTTTATCCCAGAGATGGAGGGTCTGGACGGAGCGGGTTGGCTGCCTGGGCTAGGCAGGGCAGGGGCTTGTTTCCTGCTGCATGAAACTTAGCTGCGGAGGGTCTTTGGGGAGCAAGAACCAAGCATCAGAGCCAATTGCTGAAGAACAGAGAGGAGGGGAAGGACAAAAAGGAAAGAAAGCAAGCAGAATAAATCTGAATTGTAACAAAATTGTAGTCTGTATTGAAATTTCCACATTTGGAATTGATTTTTTTCCATCAGACAAAAGGCTGAGACTTTAGCTGTTGAAATGCTGATCTCTTTTTTAACTGGATGAGCTGCAGGTGAACCATCAGCAATAAAGGACTGATGCAATCATATTTTCATGTCAAGTGTAATGTGATGCTCTCCCCTTTGTTTGTGTTGTTTTCCTTTCTTTCTGTGTGTGGTGCAGGTTTCCTACCTTTCATCAGGTGATACAGGTTCCTTATTTTTCTGGCTGCTGCTCATTTCCTAACTCCCCCACCCCACCCCACCCCCCACCCCGCCCCTTCACATTTAGGGAATGAAAAACCATCTCCTTTGTGGCATCACATTAGCACTGAAGTTTCAACTATGTACACAAGGTGTTTTATTTGCATCCCCCGTGTTGCACGTGGTGGAAGCGAACAAAGCTGCAGCACCTTCATGAAAAGTGGCTCCCCTGTGATCAGCAATCCCCCTGCTCTGTTTTAACATGGGTTTTCAATTGTTTCACTCTATTTCTCCATTGTCTTTCTTCAGAGCACTATTTCTTTCCTATCTGGCATTTTCTTCACTGTCCTGAAACAACCTCTTTTACTTGCTCTCTCCTACAATAACCCCATTCCTCATTATTGTTTCCATTCCCAGTTTTGGTTGTTGTTTTTTTTTTTTCTCCTTTTTTTCACTTGATGGAGGCCTGGGGGGCCCTGCTCTGTGTTGGGGGTTCCTCTTCCAGCCACAGCACTCTGCAGACACGTCAGGGCTGCAGCATTGTCTCCTTCGCGTCGGATCGGTGTCCGCACCACTGCGGAAGAGGCTCACCATACTCTCCGATGAGCATTTTATATCTGCTTTGTAGGAGCATACATAATCTATCAAAGTGCAGAGCAGCGATGAATCAGGTCTTTGATGCAAATAAGAAGCAGCCACATGGCATGAAGCATTTGGGAGCACTTCAGGCTAAAAAGAAAAAAAAAAACACCAGAAAAAGAAAAAATTGCAGCTGTGAAGAATACAAATATTGGCTCCTCGAGGAAACCTCCATATTGTATCCATTATTGCAATCTACGTATTTGTTCAGGGCTAATGCTCTCCATTTTGAGATTGTCATGGATCTAGTTTCCCATCCTCAGAGAGCAGATGAGAAGGTCTGAGAGGCAATATTCTGCGTGAGGTAGCTGCATAAGGAGTCTTTCTCCGCTGTCTGGCTGACAGAGCAGATTGCTGTGAGAGAACCTGCTATTAAAATGAATAAGGACCCTTTTGTGCATGAGAAAGCAGGAAAAAAAAAATTGGCTTCTTCCCACCTTCCCCATCTTTTGCTATGGAAAAAAAAATCTGCACTGCCTTCCCTGCTGCAGCTATTGTGAGTGCCTTGCAATGGAGACTGCTGGAAGAGGGGAGGTTTTGCACAGCCTTCCTGAAAGCTCCTCGGCAGGAACGTGGAGCTTTGCCGTGTTCCCTGCAAGTGCCGTGCTCTGGAGAGGGGGCTGGTGGCTCCGGAGGCTGAGAGTGAGGCCCCGAGCAGCTGCCAGCTGAGGTGACCCATGGGGATCACCGTGGGGCTTGTCTCTGACACTCCAGCAGTGAATTTCCCGATCATCTGCCAGAAAACCAGAAGACAGAAGGCGAGGTGTAAGCCGCACACAGAGCAGTTATGTTGCTGCGGGCATGGCCTGAAGCTGCCTTCGTGCCTGGAGCCTGGCTGGGTGATGCTGCTGGTCACCACCGCGGTCTTGTGGAGGGTGAGCTCAGGATGCACATTTCAGCAGGCAAAACACAGCTGCGAGCGGTCTGGTGCTCCGGCATCGGTCACTGCCTCACTTCTTAATTTACAGGCTGGGAATAACAGTCACTCCTTGCTTAACAGGGAAGCTAGGAGCTGGGGGTTGTTAGGGGTTACTCTGTTGCTGTGATAATGCGGGCAAGATAATCATACATCCATCAAATGGTTTGGGCTGGGAGGGAGCTGACAGCCCCTCGAGCCCCAACCCCCTGCCAGGGGCAGGGACACCTCCCACCAGCCCAGGGTGCCCCCAGCCCCGTCCAGCCTGGCCCTGAGCACCCCCAGGGATGGGGCACCCACAGCTGCTCTGGGCAGCCTCTGCCAGCGCCGCCCTCACAGGGCAGAATTTCTTCCCAGTATCTGCCCTAAGTCTGCCCTCGGTCAGCTTAGAGCCATCCCCCCCGCCCTGTCACTGCACCCCCCCCGTACAAAGCCCCTCCCCAGCTTTCTTGTCGGCCCCTTCAGGTACTGGAAGGTGCCACAAGGTCTCCCCGGAGCCTTCCCTTCCCCAGGCGGAGCAGCCCCCGCCGCAGCCCACCGGGACAGCAGAGGGGCTCCAGCCCTCTCGTTGTCATCGTAAGTGCGGCAGCAATGGAGGACAGCATTCTGTTAGAGCTGCAGGAGAGGGGCGAGAAGCTGCTGTGTGCCAGGGGCTGATTTGAGACCTCTGAGCCAAGTGCTCCTCTGCTATAGCGAGGGGCAAGTCAGCCAGACCCTGCAGATGAACATCGCCCCGGCCATCACGCAGCTACAGAGGTCCCATGTCACGGCTGGTGCAAAGCGCAGTCTCCATTAAACCCAGCAAACTGAAAAGTTTCGCTTTGCATCCCACTTACAACTTGATGGTGGGTAAAGCAGCATCACACCCTGCAAGATGTGCTGGGGAGGAGATCTGAGAGCAGATTCTCCGTAGCGCTGTCATGGCACAGCCTGAACTACCATAGTGTTAGCCATCAAAAATTTGCAATGACCTTCTTTGGTCTTGTTCATCCTCAGCATTTCAAGTGGAGCCGAGGGAAAGCCTCCAAAAACGCACTATTTGTACCTGTGAATGAGCTACTGCGGGCAGTCACCCCAGGAGGGCCACCTGCAAGCAGCAACCTGCGTCCCTCCCCCACCTACACGTGTCCTCAGTATCTATTCCAGCCATTTCTCGAAAAACAAAACCACAGAGCACGTGTTTGAGAGAACTGCAGGATTCTTGTTTCATTAAAAAAATGAAGCAATATGCCTTGCACTTCCCCTCTTTGCAGCCACTTCAGCTTCTCCCCCCCAGGCCGTGGGTGCAGCAGCGTGTCCTCCCGCGGCGCGGGGCACGTGGGCAGGGGTGAAACATGCACGAGGCTGGCCTTTTGTCACAGTGTCACTCAACGAGGCTTGCTAATCCCTTGTCTTATTAAAGGGTATGTGGCTGAGGCTTTAAAATCCTCCTTCTGATGGACAAAAGGCTGGGATGCCTCTCTGGGTGAACCTGCTAAGGGACCCTGGCCCCTAACGTCTTTGAGAGAGGGGGAGAAAGTGTCTTGCCAACATGGGGGGCTGCTGTTCACGTACCGTGTAGCTGCATTTCCACCGCTGCCCTTGAATAAGTGGGTTCGCATTTATATACAGAATATGGCAAAAACAATCATAAAAGCCACAAGTTTTTAAATACAGATCCCTTCATCCAAAAGGAGCCCAAAAGGTGTTTACACAAGCTGGGATAGTAAAGGTGACGCTGTCCTGCAGTGTTTCTGCACTGAACTTAAAGCAAAGCCCCTGAAGCATAACATAAAAAGAAAGAAACAAATCCCCCAATTTACTGTTTTCCCAAACAGCCCCATATCTTCTCTCTCTCCCAACAGCCCCGGGAGAGTGCAGCCCGGATGGTTTGCGGGACATAATCTCTATCATTTGGATAAAGAGCTGGTCGTCGGTAAAGATTTCCATTTTCTAGGGAAAGCAGGGGTTGAAGCATTTCATATTTTTTGTGTAATTCCATTCAATTTGGGATTGAAACGTCATCTGTTGGGCTTCTCTGCTCTGAATTCTTGAGTAATTCACAACTTTAACTTTCCATTATCGCTATTCTTCGTTTTTTGGTGGGAGTGGGATGGAGGAGGGGTTGAACAGTTTGCTGCCCAAGGAATCCTTTGGTTAGACAAAGCAGGCGAGATGATACCTGAACCAAAGTGGAGAGGCTCCTTGTAGATGGTGTGGCCACAGCGACGGTGTTTTGTTCCTTTCTGTCTGCCTTGACGCAGGAGGACTATCATAGTGGAAGTTCTAGCTTGAATACCCTGTATTTCTACTTTTTTTCCTTTGCAACTATCAATGAATTCTCACAACTCCCAACTAAGAAGAGTCATTTTGCCATGAAACGTGCCCTCCGTGAGCATGAAGTGTAAGCTGTATCTCTCACTGCAGCACTCCTTGCTGGAGCACAGTTGTTTTAGAGGAACATCCAGTAGAAATGAGTGGGCAAATAAAAATACATGACAGTTCTGCAGGTCAGTGGCTGTGGAGGAAGCCGTGGGCTCAGGCACCCCTCGCTGGAAGCTGTGGAGGCTGATGAGCTCAGTGCCTTTGCAGTTATGTGGAACCAGTGTCACACTGAATGTCTGCAAATTGCTGGGGTTATTTCACCAGAAGAACTTCCCGCCATGGGAGAAATTTAATTTGGGTGGACCACGACTGAATCATTGGTGCCACTTTCTACGGCTGTTGATTCTCCTGCCCAACACTGACCTGCTACAGCAGCCTTGGCTATGGACCGGCGGCAACGCGGAGCCCACACAGGTGCGCCAGGGACGTGTGTCAACCTTCAGAACAACCCCAGATTGCAATGATTAGGTTTGGTTTTAATTGCAGTGAAAGCAAACTCCACCTCAGCTCGGTATCAGCAGCACAATTCAGATTTAAACAGGCCCCTGGTAGATCACAGGATAAAAGTACCCAGGAGCTCAGGATGTGCAGAGCTGTCCCCAGGGCTTTGGCAATCATTTCTCAGTGCCTGTTTTATTAGTTCACATCCCCGAGGCCTGTTTTTCCTACCACAGGATATGATTAACCCTGACTGGAGTCATCGCGCCACATCCCGAAGCACAAAATCCACCTGAATTCAACACAAAACTGCTGCCTGCCTCAAGTCCCACACCACGTGGGACCGAGCAGACCTTGTGCAGGGCTTGTGGATCTCCTCTGGGGAAGGTCTTCTGGGCCACCACATCACGGGGGCTGGACCGCGCACACGGAGCCTCGCTGGTCATCTTTGCCCAGGTAGGGAGCAGGGTGCTGGGTCAGCCTGGAGCTGGGGACCACGAGCTTTTCTGCCCAGGGTGAGGCTGTTGCTTTAGGTTTGTAGAGGAGCTACAGCAATGGTCTTCCCACCTGAGCACCCAGAAAAGCACAAGGGGGAACAGGAACCAGCTCCAAAGTCCTGTGAACCTTTGGCATAGTAAGTCAGGGTGATGAAGGACAAGAAGGGATGAGGCATGTGGGAGGAGATGCTGCTGACAGGAGGCAGAGGCTCAAGGCCAATTATGGGGAACTTCTCATTCCATTTTCCTTGAAAAGTAGTGGTGAAAGGGCACTGTAGCATTTTTCAGCCCTCACTCACGTAAGCACTGTGTCCTCATCACGCCAGCATGCTTCCTGCCGTGAGTAATATGGAAGGAGAAAAGGGCAGAGAGTAGGGGCTGTCTCCTTTCAGATGGTTACTCAGCAGGGAAATAAGCCTCGGCTGCCTCCTGGGATAGATGCAGTTCTGCAGCCGTCAGGCCACACGCTTGCCTTTTGCAATAACTGCTCGCAAAAAGTGAGCTGCCCTGAAGTCAGCCCTTTGCAGCGCCCCTGGCACAGGCTTGCTAGACAAAGTAGCTGCAGAAACCTCCTGTCTTGTGCTGAGAGCGATTCCCAAAATGGTCATGCAGGGTGATGCTGTGTCTTTTGCCCTTGATCCCGCAAGGCGTTATCTGAGGGGGTTCATGGGGGCTGTGTGGAGCTTTGTTGAAGTTAAGCAGAGCATCACAGAGACACACGCCTTGCAAATAAAGGGATTTCAATGGGCTAAACCAAAACCAAACTCTGTTTAGTCTTCAGCATCCCTAGCAGAGACATGTAGCAACGTTCCTGGAAGTTAAGTTTTTATTAATGACCAAAATAGGATGTGTTTGCTACCTCTTCCCCTTTACCCCCCCTCCCAACCTGGTGAATATCCATCTGGAATATATTTATTGAACTAACAAAGAGTCCCTGCTTTGCTCTGAGAGCAGCCAGGCTTCCTCTGAAGCGTAAGAAGCTGCACTGACAGGAGAGAAACGGGCACATTTCACCCTCAAGTGAAGTTTGCAAATACTCCAAATATTTGTTTGCACATGTGACCACTCACAGAGCTGAAATTAATAGTTTGGGAGAAGTAGGGTTGAGTTCCCAATCTTGCCAACCCATGGGCTGGGAGATGGATTTGTAACCCCGAGTCTATGCTCTTCATCCCTCGGGTTTGCTTTCAGTGGTGTCTGTAAGACATTTTATGGCTTACATCGATGGTATTTTAAAATCTGATGTACTTTGCTTTGCATTTGCTGCTTATTTTTCCCCCTACTAATCAGGTCATACCCTCCACTGCCATACGCGAAGGATAAAGAGCCCAGTATTCTCCCCCCTGCCATATGGAAGAAGTCCCTCTTTTAATGTCAGACCACAGTAGGAATGGGGAAATAAAAAAAAAAAAAAAAGTGCTACATTAGAATTCAGTGTGAGAATTAGCTCCTCCTAAGGAACCTGCAGCCTGTCAGTGCCCAGACACCTATTGCAGCTAGCGGGGGGGTTCAGGCAGTGGGAGCTGCCCCTGGGTCGCACCAAGCCCTTGCACTGAGCTCCTCCAGCCCCCAAATATGTGCCCAGGCTCCTATAGATAGCAGGGGCAGAAAGCACCTTGCTCAGAGCAGTAACTCTTTCTTTATTGCCAGTGCTTGCAGTTTATTGCTTGTTAAACTGAGGGGTTGCTTGCTTCTCACATCCTGCAAGCATTTTTTTATGAAGACACTTCCTATAGAATAAGGGTGGTTACATCCTACGTGTAGTTTCTGAACTACCCAGCCTGTGGCATTGGAATTTGGCCCCACAGCAGCCAAAAATCATGTGGAGCTAAAAAGCCCCAATGACAACTTTTTACACAAGTGTAAAAAAAGGAAATATTTTTACAGCCTGAGGAAAAAAAAAAAAAAGACCACTGAAGGCTTGTAGACAGACGTGCCACTGAGTATTAGAAATATGGCTTCATCTCATGTGATTTGTAACATATTCAAGCATATACCTGCAAGGGAGGAGAAACCCCCTTGCCAAAACTTAACATTTCCAGAAGCAACCAGCAATTTGGGCTGATTGGGTTTGGGGACACACAGCCTAAGGGAAAGCAGAAAATGCCCTTCCGCCTGCAGTCAGGGTCAGATGATTGTACAGCAGCTGAAGAAGAACGTTAAGAAAAGCTGAGAGCAAGAGAGAGTCCTGCTTGAAAACGCCTGCCCAGCAGCCAGCAGCAGCGCGGGGAGGGAAGGCAGGTGGGCTGGATGCGCACGCCGGAGGGGACGCCTGCACCCGGCAGCTGCTGAAAAGGAGTGCAGAGCGGTCAAGGCCAGGATTTATTGGAAACCAAGGTTTGTACTGTTCTCTTGGAAACAGAAAGATTGTTTTATTTTTGCAAACAGAAATCTAGTTTGTGGTTAGCTTCTGGCAGCAGGTGGCTGCTTTGGACCCTCTCTGAGAATAAGCACAAAGAAAAACACATTTTAGCCTGCTATGAAGACAAAACAGCGCCCATATGGTTCTCTTCGCTTGCACAGAAGTTTATCCTGAAACCCATCCTCCAGAGGTAAAGGGGAGAGGTTTTTGTCCATGTGGGAGGCACTGTATCCTGGGCATCTGCTGGACCAGGATTTGTTTTGTTAAGGGAAACTCTCTGCCCCATCTTCCCATTAAGGAATCAACGTTGGCTGCTGCGCTGTAATCCCCCAGCCAGAAAAAGATTACTGCCTCAATCAACACGATGCAGATTTTCCTCTCTTGTATTTAAACACTT
This sequence comes from Falco naumanni, assembly GCF_017639655.2. Taxonomy (NCBI): domain Eukaryota; kingdom Metazoa; phylum Chordata; class Aves; order Falconiformes; family Falconidae; genus Falco; species Falco naumanni. The sequence goes on along the minus strand of NC_054067.1, from coordinate 22,219,492 downwards.
TGTTCTACTTCCTGGTCTAAGAAGCTGGTGGTGCCTATTCAACCTGCTGGGAAGACCCCCCCAGTCTCCCCATTTTTTCAAAACCAGAAACCACAAGATCTATGATACATGGTTTGCATGCTGAAACTATGACAGGAGAATAAGGAATGTGTGCCTCCTCGCAGCCTCAGCCCTTGCTTACGCTCACACCTGCAGGCTGTATGTACTGCTGCTACATGCTTCAGCTGAGATGGGCCCTTTTTCGCCCCTCCGCCCTGGCAGGGGGAGTGAGCACCACCTCACTTGCAGCATTGCTTGTTTTCTGCCTGGTGGGGCATCAAGCCCTGAACACTGCATCCAGCAACTCCACAGTTGTAAAACCCAACAGTAAGAAAAGTAGGTTAAT